>NC_040909.2:1593451-1901208 GCF_004126475.2 Phyllostomus discolor
AGGAGAAAGAGACGGCCCGTGGCAACGTGCCGCACTCACAACGCCTTCCCCAGACGCTCTGCGGCTCCACCGGAGACCGCCGCACGGTCGGAGACAGGCGTGGGCGGGGCCGCAGCCCCACGCAGCACAAAGACGGAAAGCGGAAGGGGGGGTGTTGAATCTTACGGATGAAGAGTCGTTTGCGGGAGGGTGCCTGGGAACAAACGCTGTGCTTGGACTTGTTTCTGCTTTTGGGAGGTGGTGCGGCTTCTCACCTGGTACTTAACCTAACGAGGGTGAGCGGATGAAGGGGCGGCTCTGCAGGTGAGGCTCTGCAGGTGAGGCGCTGCAGGCGGGTGGGGAGAGCTGGGGAAGGACTCGGACTCGCACGGCTGCCGGAGCGGAGCGCGCTCAGAAATGCCCCCGGCCTGCGGCATGCACGGCCGGCGGTGGGGGCC
Source organism: Phyllostomus discolor (assembly GCF_004126475.2). Classification (NCBI taxonomy): domain Eukaryota; kingdom Metazoa; phylum Chordata; class Mammalia; order Chiroptera; family Phyllostomidae; genus Phyllostomus; species Phyllostomus discolor. The sequence continues at coordinate 1,593,889 of NC_040909.2, forward strand.
GCACTTAGGAGGAAGCCTGAACGACCCCTAGGGAATCCTGGATGCCACGGCCTCCGCTTTTACTCTGCAGAAGAGCTCGAAGTGGTGTTTCCATTGAAACTGGATCCGTGGTCTCCAAAGGCAACACTGAAGAAATAATAAAATTAAATATAGACAACAACAATCCCCAGACAACAGCGAATCATCAGATTCTCCTATCTCCCAGATAATTACGGCAAATCCGTCTATCTAAGCTTGTGTTGTTATGACTGCCACTCAAAAAAGCCACCATTCAGGTTGTGACTGTTTGTACCGAGTGATGAGTGTGACCAAGAAATGCGGGAGTCCCTGACATGGAGACAGACGAGCAGCAAGGCGGTTCCCGTGTGCGGGGAGGGCATCCTCATTGTCAAAGACGAAGCCGTGGGACGTCGAGGACCACGGGCCCGAACGCAGCCCGCCGGGGGCAGAACGTCACGCAGGAGCCTACCGCGGCTCGGAAGGAGCAGCATAAGAACCAGGTCTGACCGCAATACCCGGCGGTCCGTAGGACTGAGAGAATGCCCTGATGGAATGCTTGTCACCATTTACTCGTTAACTTCTGTGTGGCGCTGTTCATTACGTTTGGACTAGTCATAAACGTGTTGATCTCAGGGAGGACAATCGATCCTTCCTAAGCGGCAAACGTGAGGCGTGTACCCACGAGAACCCCAGGACGGAGCAGATGACAGATGCTATCCGTCGTCAAAGGAATATAAACAGGGCTCACCCATGACTGCGTACGCATTGGAACCTGACCGTGGCCCCGCTGGGGCTGTCCACACTGTCCCACGTCCTCTCTGCCCTTACACCCACCCCCTGGTGGCCTCAGCCCCTGTGGACACTGACCGTGGCCTTGGGACTGGCTCTGACCGGTGGGACGACAGCAAACACAAGCACACGGAGCCTGGAAGAGCCCTTCTCACCAGGCTGGCCTTTCCTTCCGCCCGGACTCCTTCCCCCGCCGTGGGGAGCTCCCTGAGCTGAAACACGGTGTGTGACCTCCCGTCTCCACCCCGCTGGTAACGGCCGCCAGCTGCAGGACAGGGGATCCCTCAGACCTGAAGGGGGCTCGTCAGCCGGTCCCGTCGAGGCCAGCCAGGATGGACCCAGTCAGCAAGGGCCCAGTTTACCCATAGAATCGTGGGCCGAAGAGATGGTGGCGGCTGGTTTTTTAAAGCTAGTACGTTTTGGGATGTTTTGTTTGACGGTAGAAGCTTCACTCTTAACATTTTGCATCCTAGAAGTTAGACGTCTTTCCAACAGACCCAATCCTGTTGAATTTTCCCCCACAGAGAGGTTTATGCCTTCCCCAGAGCAGACCCCGCTGGCTCTGGTGAGAAGCAGGGGAGACGGCAGAAGGGTATTCTGCAAGTTGTGAGTGGTTCAGGGACGAGATGTCAGAGGCTCCATCGTTCCCCGTCCTGGCACTCTGAGGACAGCCGAGTCAGTCTGGAAGTAATCTCACAAACAATCACAAAGCGGATGAAAAGATGGAAAGAAGAATTTGGACCGGCAAGGAGTCGCATGACTTGGAAGAGAGACAGCACCGAGAATGTCCTGCATTTTCTGTTCGCCTGCCACATACCTCAGGCAGGACCCCCGCCATCTAGAGCTGTTAACGGGGGGTGGGGGCAGGAGACAAGGAAAGCCTGCTCCTTCTGGCCGGGGGTCGGGTAAGGGGAGGCCCCCCACCCTGCCCAGAGGCCCGGCAGAGAGAGGGTGAGACGTCCCCTGTCACCGGGAGGCTGGAGGCGAGGCCAGGGGACACTTCTTGTGAGCCCAGCTGCCCGCCCAGGAGCCACGGGAGCCCCTTCCACCCCAAGGGGACTCCAGCAAGAATTCAGCGGGAGCTCGGCCAGGGCCGGAGAACAGAACAGACCATGTTCATGTGCCCAGAGCGCAGAAAGCTAAGTTCTCCTAGCACGGCGCTCCAAGAAGGAGCCCGTAACCTGCCTGCGTGGTAAACTCAGCAGAGACTTCCGGCTAGAACAGAAGATTGAATAAGATCGAGGCCCTGCCATCATGTCTAAAATGTCCAAAGCACAACAAACACCGCGTGTTACGCCAAGAGGCAGGGAAAGCGCAGCTGGCAGGAGAAAAGACAATCAGCCAGTGTCAATGTCGAGTGAATCGGACATTGAGATGATCAGACAGACATGCACTCCGAAGCAGCCGTCACAGAGCAGTCTCAGCAGTGTAAAACCCTCAATGCCAGTGAATGAGAGCCCAGAAAATGTTAGCGATGTGATTTGCTCGCGTCTATTATAGACATGGCTAGAAGCAGCCACGCAGGAATTGCAGAAGGAAGGGATATTCTCACTGGAGTGGAGACACACTGGGCGCACTCAGGAGCAGTGTGGGGTTGGGAGAAGATACCATCGAGAACCCTGAGGACGGAACAATAGCATTTACTCTGTCTGAACAGCAGAGAGAGCTCGGAGAACTCCCTCCCCGCCCCCCACCCCCACCAACGAGGGAGCAGGGCCTGGAAAACCGAGGTACAGCAACAACCACGCCAACACTCCCATTATTCACCCTGGAAGAGACAGCTTGGGGCTGAAAGGCATATGAACAAACACAGCTAAAACCTCTCCCTCGAAGCAATGCACAAGCAGACGGAGAAGCTGAGCAAATACAAACAGGGGGAACGTGTAACCATGACTGAACTAAACACATTGACCAGGCCGTAATGATGCACTGACCGTCTCAAGGAAGGTTTGTGTATGGGAAGTTTCCTTACAGGTATTGTACAGAGACCAATAGCGGCAGCTCCCGCTGCACCAAGGGACAGCCCTGAGCACAGGGAACCGGGCAAGCGCCAGCCACTCGGGTCAGAACCAGCCAACACGCTGCCTGAGTGTCCTGCTCCGGGACCTCAGCGGTGGCCTGCGGGTGGGGCCACAGAGCCGCACCTGGGAGATGACGTCGAGACCGCCCGGAGCAGAGCTGAGAAACCGCACCCGATTCCTCAGCCCCCTCTCCCCGCGGCCCCCCTGCACACACTAGCCGGGGCGCCCGCGGCACGGAGATGCGCTTTGAAACAAGAGCCCCCGCCTTCCAGGTGGCCGGCACCTGGACAAAACCGCTTTCCTGCACACGGGCCCCTGCCGCGCCGGCATCGGCTTTCCAAGCGGCAGGCACCTGGACCCGCGTCTGGTTGCAGACACACAGAGGAGCCGCGCCAAGGCACATCGTAATTAGACTTCTGCAAAGCACAGACAATGAAAAAATGTCAGCGGCAACCGAGGAAATGCTGATCTCCCGTGGAAACCACAGGGGCTGGAAGGAGTCAGCACATTTCCATGTTGTTGGACGTGAGTGCCCTGTCTGTGCAAACTGCCTCTCGGGGAGGAAGGGAAATACAGACAGACATTCTCACGTGGAGGAAAACCAAGAAAATCTGTTGCTCTCAGACCTGCCTTTAAAGAATGTCTAAAGAGCCTGGCTGGCGTAGCTCAGTGGATCGAGCGCGGGCTGCGAACCAAAGCGTCACAGGTTCGATTCCCAGCCAGGGCACATGCCTGGGTTGCAGGCCACGGCCCCCAGCAACCGCACATTGATGTTTCTCTCTCTCTCTCTCTCTTTCTCCCTCCCTTCCCTCTCTAAAAATAAATAAATAAAATCTTTTAAAATAAAAAAAAAGAATACCCAAAGAAAGCTCCTCGAGAGAAAAGAAATTACAGCAGAAGAAGGCATGGAACTTCAGGGAAAAAAGGAATGAAATGTTAATACTAGAAGTACATGTAATAGACCGTTATCCTGAGGAGTCTCTTAAATTATATTTCATGGTGGAAATAAAAAACATAATATCTGTTTTGTCACTTAACCCATGCAGAGAAATCCTTGAAACATTTATATACATTTTTTAATTGGGAGCATAAAGGGACCCAAAAGGAAAAAAAAAGTGTTTAACGCTCCACTTGAAGGGCTTAAAAATAATGCCAATAGAAGGCATTGCGATCCCCAGAGCACCCCTCAGCGAAGCTCTACAAAGAAATCCACAGAAAACGTCATAAATAAAGCAAGATGGAACCCTAACATTTTTTTCAGACAACACGCTGGAAGGAGAGAAATGAGAAACAGGAAATAGAGAACTAGGAGCCAGAAATCACGGTGCCAGCGACGACAATGTAATGCTGATGGGGCCGGGACGCAGCTGCCACCAGACAGGACCTCAGGGAGCCCGCTGTCGTGGGACCAGGGGCCACACACGGACCTGCCTGCACTGCCCTTGGACTGGGCTCTGGGCTCAGAGTCGGCTGCCTGCCCAGGTGCTGTGCCCTCTGGGTGGGACGCCCGTGTTGCCCCCGGTGAGACATTCTTGATGGACAACGTCATTTAAAAACTTAATTTACTTCCAAATGTCTGGAAACCACATACGGCCTTTGGGTTTCAGGGTACTCGCAGACATACACCTGCATGCTTTCACGATTTTCGGTTCAATCCTACAGAAACGGTGAAGACGCACCAGCAACGTGACAAAGCAGTCAACGGAGATAAAAATGGTATGTTGTTGCTCACTCGGTGCATCGGCGTGCACATACAAGGTAGATAACATTTTGAGGGTCTGAGGGTGTGACCCCCCCTCCTGGGAGGGGTGTCCGTCTGTACAGCTGGTGGTGGGGGACTCACACCTCCCACTGACACCCCAAACACCACCACTGCTCCTCGGCTCCAGGACGACAGACGCCCCGTGGTCACCGATGTGTGCTGTCTAAGTGTCTCTAAAACAGGCCTTGGAGACAGCCCGTGTGCTCCTGAGGAAGGCGGTGGCAAAGCAAGTAAGGACATGCCTGGGCCGGAGGACCAGCCGCGTTTGTCACGGTGATGCGGACGGTGGCCGCTGGCTCACACGGAAGAGGCCGGGCGGAGGAAGCAGAGTGAAGGGCACAGCGTACAGGAGGGAGCAAACTGTGCTTTAGAAACACGTCGCAAGGACTGTGTTTCTTTTCAGAGACGTGCAGAGAAGTCCACAGGGAAGGAGGTGTCTGGAGTGAAACACCCCACAGTGAGGCGGCCGGTGACTGTGAGGATGGGGAAAAGGACCCACAATTGCGGATGGCAGCCAATGATGCATTCTTGCCTCTTCTGCAATATTGTCATTTCTTCAAGGACAATGTATTAATGTATAACTTGTGTGTTTTTAAGTGTGTTAAACCCCAATGCAGGTTTTAAATGCGTTCAGACATCACACAAAGTTGGAGGTCTAAAACATACGTGTCAGGTAATTAATTTAAAATCCCTCGGTTGTCAGGACCGCAGACTGCCGGGAGGCCACGGGCAGGGACCCAGGCGTCCTCAGGTGGCCAGGCCTCACCCGGAGGGGCTGTCACGGGCAGGTCAGAGGCCCACTCAGCACGGCGAGGTCAGTGGACGGGGAGTCCGTGCATGGAGCATCTGTTCGGCAGGAGATAAGACAGAAATCAGGGCGAGTCAAAGGGCAGACGTTTCGGAATGAGTGGAAGGGGCGGCTGCCAGAGAGGTGGAGCCCCGTGGTGCAGGGCCGAGACACACACGCGTGCCCACGGCGGCCCCTCCGGGTGCCTGGCAGACGGGGGCCCTGCAGAGCATGGGGCGCGCAGCCTCCCAGGAGCCCGTGGGGTGAGCACACCGTCGTCCGAGGTCCCCACGCACGCAAGTTGCTGCCTCTGGACGCTGCAGGGACTCCCGGTCTACCCCTACTGTTCCGGCCGGTCAGATGGGTGTGCAGACATTTGGGGCCAGTCGGTCCCGAGTGTTACATTTGGTTTGTTTGATCTGCTTTGCTTTGGCTTCGTCAAGTCTCTTCCGTCTAATGAAATTCCTCCACTTCACACATTAGCCTCTTTCAATAGATTTTGCTTTTGTTGTTATGGTCCTAGTCGGTTCGCCCTTCCGTCCACCTCATCTTATTATTGAATAAAGTACATCGCTCTAAAATATTATTTTTAATTTTTCAAAATGTTCTCTGGTTTTTTGTTGTTACATGTGTGAGTTTGTTCCAACGTGGCTGGTTCTCTCTCTTTCAGTGACCTTGACTTTCTGCAGGTGCCGAGAAGGACTCGTGCATTATCCCCTTGGGAGGCAAGGTTTCAAGGTAGACGTCTTCCGTTCTTTGCACAGCTTGCCGGCTCCTGCCTTACCCTCCGTGGTTTTCCCGTGAGACTGGGGAACACGGAGACCCAGACACGGACCCATCAGCTCGTCGTCCGTGAAGGCTCTCGTCCCCCACCCAGGCCGCCCTTGCCCGGCCGCGAGCTCCTGCCCGAGTCTGGTGCACACTCCACCAGCCAGCCGCTGCTCTGTCCCAGGAGGGGATGCGCAGGGCTCCGCCGCCTGCCCCAGTAGCAGGAGCAGCAGCGGCCGCACTCTCCGCTGCTCCAGGGACCTGGGAGGTCCTGCCTGCACCTCTTCCCATGTCCCCACAGGGCGGTGGTGGCCCTTCCGAAGCAGCGAGGTCCCTCCCACTTGGGGGTCACCTGGGGTCACCGTTTCCTTCCTGCATCTCTGTGCGTTGACTGCTCAGAGCTCCGGCCCGCCCATGGCTGCCTGAAGTTCCCTCGTTCTGCTCACTTGTTATGAGCGTGACCTTTAGGAGCGGGCGCTGCGGGCCGGACGGGTGTGCTTGTTTCGCTGCACTGACATGAAACCTGGCATCTCACCTCCGGCGGTGTGTCGCGACCCAGAGCCGGGGCAACGGGGGTCTCGGCTTTAGTGGCAACAGCCTTTTCAGGGGCCTTGTTAAGGCGCTAAAATGATGCACGTGCAGGGATTAAAATTTCAAATAAATGCAGCCTTTGACAGAGCAATTTCCGTTCTGGGAATCTGACCAATGTTGTTAACAATGCCATGAGGTTAAGATGCTTAGTTAAGGGCGTTTATTGAAACAGCAGAATGCTGGACACCGTCTGGAGGCCCTTCCGGAACCGCCGGCCACGTTCCGGTCTGTGGCCGCCGCTGCGGTGGTGGTTGTGCGGCGACCGCAGAGAACCAGGGAAACATGCGCACATGGGCTCCCGGCCCGGCCGTGCCCTGCCTGTACGTGGGAATCCCATGACTGAGCCGTGACAAACCACGGCAAACAAATGGACGACAGCCAGACAGATGGACACAGAGTCTGTCTGGCCGTGTAAATGTACACACATTATATATATGACCATATATATATATGGTCTGTATATAATGCACGTGTGTATACAGATAGAAATCGGACCCGTAACACAAGCCCAAGGAACCGACACTGGAGATCGCCAGCCGCTGTTTACACCTCAGACCTGCAGGAGGTCCGATGGCATCTCCAGTTACCCGTCTAGGAAGCCCGACCATAAACCCTTATGACAACGGAACAATGGCCAAGACCTGACGAACACCTGCCAGCCCCCTGCTTGTGTCTTTCAACTTAGAGCCCCCCAGAGAATGCCAGGTACGCACCCCTACCCAACCGCACAGGACCCCTGCTCCTAGCTAGCCCACCAGCCTGTACCCTCCCCCGGCCCACAGCCCCCAGTCGTGGCTCATCTGGAGCCCGCCCGGGTCCACTGTGAAGCCTTCCCACCCGGCTGCCCGCCCAGCGCGGTGCCGGGGGCTGCCCCCCTTGCTGCAGCAAGTTCCGCATAAACAGCCGTCTTGTTCTCAGCCAGTCTTTGTTTATTTCCCACACCTCTAAAGTACAGTGTTGCTTGTAAAACTGCATCATACAGCCCTGGCTGATGTGGCTCAGTGGGCTGGGCACCAGCCCGCAAACTGAGAGGTCGCCGGTTCAATTCCCAGGCAAGGCACACGTCTGGGTTGTGGGCCAGGTACCTCTCTTTCCCCCTCCCTCCCCCTCTCTCTACGAATGAATGAATGCAGTCTTCTTTCAAAAAGTAGATGGTGTAGCCCATGAATGATTGTGTACGTTCAAGCGAACAATGGAAGGACAATGCCCCGGATTCTGTGAAGAGTGATGGCGTCAGGGACGCGGGATGGCGTGTATCAGTTTTACAATGCAGGTGACGCACGTGGAGAGGGAACGAGGTACGGGAACCCGCCCGCGCACACACAGGGCTGGCTGTATATGGAAAATAACCCTAATGGTGCTATTTAATACAATGGCTCGCTTCCCCTTCGTAAACATGTTTATTATGCTGAGTGGCCCACGGGGCTATTTTGGGAGCCATCTGCCGGTCCTTGCCTCGGTGGGCAGGGTTTCCGGGCCGGAGAGCTCTTAAACGTGACGAGAACACAGTTTATGTTTGAGCTGCGAAATATTCGGCTCAGCGAGCAAAAACTCGGGATGCTTTCCCTGCTCTTCTTTTCAGCATTCACCCGGTGTTTCCTCCTCAAGTCCGACCGGGGCCACGCCGAAATGTACTCGAGTTTTATCTCAAGTGTCGCTGGAGCCGAAGGAACAAAGGGTTTCCCTTATCACCCCCTTCCTGCTGGACTTCCTAATGTACTTGATGCTCGGCTATTAACCCGGGGAACCTGTGTGCACAGTCACTTTATGCTTCTTAAGGCCCTGCAGGCTGAGTCGTATGTAGACGTTCTGAGAAAGATTATTCGTGTTTTTTTTTCTCCTGGTACTGAACAATACGTGCCAATATCCCGTGGCGTGTGCCTCAAAGGCGACGAGGAGATCAGCCGGCGAAACCACTGGGGAGCTCAGCCATCCTCCGGGAGCACATTTGTCTGTGGGGGACCGCCCTGGGGGAGAACTTCCAGCAGTACCTGGTGGTCTCCATGACGGGGTGCGAAAGCCCCCCCCTTTGGTGGACCGTTGCGCTCTAAACCTCTTCAGAAGAGGTTCCAGTAGCTTTCAGTAAGCGGAACCCGCGTAATTGCGAAACGTAATTGGCATCAGTTCCAGCGGAGTTCAGGTCTGACGGGGTGTTTGAGGGAGCTCGCAAGGGCGTCAGCTGTCCCAGGTCTTTCACTGTCTCCGTGGCAACAAAAAATGCTTGGCATAGAGAGGGCAAAAAGAGGAGGAATCACGTTTTTTAATCCAAAGCTGTGTATATGTTTTTTTTTTCCTATTAAGGGTCTTCTAAGCTAAGACGTACAAGGTTTATAAGTGAAATAAAGTTAGTGTATCGGTCTTTTAAAACTATCTTAATTCAAAGGTTTTACTTAAGATTTTCTAATTATTTTAGGTAGAGAAATTGTCAATCCATAAATAACTTCTGGTAAGCATTCACCATTCTACTTGCCTCTATGAATAATAATAAAAAAAAAATACAAGGTCCCATCTCTTCCCAGGAGAACCTGAGGAACTCACATGGAAATTATGTTTCTTATCTTGCTTAGGGCGCATGCATCAATCATAGGAGTAACTATGCACAAAAATTACAAAGTAGCTCGTCAAACCATTACTATTCATAACGGCCACTGGGGCAAGAAACTACTCCAAGGCTTTGAGTTGACATTTAAAATAAATTTTCATAATAAACAAACACGGTTATTCTTAAAAACACGTGTACTGCCTGTTGCAAAGCATGTGAGGGTGAAACAGTGAGCAAAGGTTAAGCAGTGACTACACGCCAAGGGACAAGATATGTGTATATAATCTCCCGTTATTGAGAAAATGTAATCTCTAAGTATAGTAGTTATTTCTCCCTCTGAATTTAACTCAATGTACAGTTACTCAAATTTTCACTTGTTTTTGACAGAAAAGACAGAGGATTAGTGGCCACAGAATTCCAGTTACCGTGCCTCCACTGGCTGAAAAAACATCACGCCTAGGAATGTACACAAAATCTCACAGTAACTTTTTGGCGGTGCCTGTGTTGGATTCCAATGACTAGAAATGCACATTTGGGGACCCTTTCTCGTTTTTAGGACAGGTTGTTTGGGCTGACTGCCCTTTGCGAAGGTGGAGGGGACAGGAAAAGCACTGGCTGGCGTGAAGGTGTCGCACGGTTTCTGAGCTGGTCTGGTGTCTGGGTCCTTCCCCGTGTGATCCGTGCATCCCCGCATCACTGGTTGCCACGGCAACGGAAAACTCATTTTAAGAACGTCATCATTGTGCGTGGGGCAAAAGGCAGCCTTTTAAGTGAATGTAATCTCTCAACGTGATGAAAACCATTTTAATGATGAGTATTTAAGAAAATATCCGTATCTGATATAATAAAACTAAAAAGTTACATGCATGATTGCTGTTTTGCCCCCACTTATAAAATATAAAGCTAGAGCATTCTAGCTTTTCATATAACATGACTTTATTCTGATTTTTAAAAAGTGTCATATGGTACTTATCACAACACGTGGGACCATACTAGCGAGGGACCCCAAAAGCTCCGTTCTGGTCTCCACCCCCCAATCCCCCCACCCCTATCGCCACAGCTGAGAGGGGGCCTTTCTCAGCTTCGGGCCCCAGGCGTCCTGCAGGGGAGGAGGCTGCTGTTTGGGGGTCCCCGTGGCAGGGACCCCCTGGGGCTCCTGCCTTGACTCCAGGTGGAGCCGCCATCTGAAAAAGTGGGGTTGACAGAGCCCCACCGGCACTCTGAGGGGAAACTGGGAGGTGCTCCCTCACCTCCAGGGCTCTGCTGTCCTCACCACTGGTAGCCCCGCCTTGGACCGGGGACACTCCGTGCGGGACCACGGCCAGAGAACCGCGCACAAGGGCCGCTGGGGCAGGACTGTCACAGTGTTTCACCCCCAGACCGTTCAGGTGGCCTCCAAGGACTGTGGTGGCCCAAGGTCCCTGGCCTGAGCTGGCCACCAGCCCCTCGCACAGGTGGCCGAGCTGAGTGAGCCCCCTCACCCCCCCTCTGTGCACCAGCCTCCCCGAGCCGCCCTGCTGCCCCCAGGGACCCGAGGGGCCTGTCTTCGTCTCCATCTCCATCTCCACCTCCAGCAGGGCCGGCAGAGAGCTCTGCGCACGCCCGGCCCGTCTCTGGTGACCCCAGCTTCCCCCCAGGCCCTGAGGGACTGAGAAGGAAGGCCCCTTTCAGCAGCAGGCGGTCCCAGGAAAAGGGACCCCGGCCCCGGGTGCAGACCGGTGGGAGGCGCTGGTGCCGTGATCCCTGGCCGCCGCCCCACTCAGGACGGGCACTCGGCCTGCGTGGAAGACGCCCGTGAAGACACCCACCGCTCCCGCTGCACAGCCCGCGGCGTGGGTCGTTGGCACGACCCCAAGTCCGCTCTCACAGCCCCCCATGCAGAAAATGGGAATAGGGCTGGTGGAAAATCAAATAAAAAAAAAGAAGACGCGCCCTGGCTGGCGTAGCTCAGTGGCTTGAGCACGGGCTGCGAACCAAAGCATCGCAGGTTCGATTCCCAGTCAGGGCACAGGCCTGGGTTGCAGGCCACGGCCCCCAGCAACCGCACATTGATGTTTCTCTCTATCTCCCTCCTTCCCCTCTCTAAAAATAAATAAATAAAATATTTTTTAAAAAAGTGAAATGGAGAAAAAGATTAAACAACCTTCTGTTAGTCCTTGTCCTTGTTTAAAAAAAAAAGCTTGGAATATACCGCATACATAAGGAAGAAAAACGTACCCTTATTTCTCTTATGCAAGGGTCACTCTTGCGGTGATTTCACTTGGTTCCTTCCAGCATTAGTAAATAGATACATTCATTTCGTTTGTTTGTTAGATGCGAAGAGCCTTCCCGGGGGTTGGCAGGGAAGGGGACGTGGGAAAAGCCCGGCTGAGAAAGGTAAGAGGATAAACTGTCAGCGCCCTGCGGGACCGGACGCCCCGCACTGCAGTGGTCGCGCCTCTGAGATTCGATGGAACACCTTCAGTGTGTGTGCTGGGTGTCCCGGGCTGAGTGGTCTTTCGCTTCCAAGTTCCCATGCTGAGGTGCTGACCCCCCGTCCCCGAGGACGGGACTGCGCTGGGAGGTAGGATCTGTAAAGAGGTGACCCAGGTACCTGGAGGTCATGTGGCTGGGCCCTGATCAGCCCCACTGGGGCCTGCAATCGAGAGAGCAGACAGAACCACAGACACACACAAAGACCACGCGAAGACAGGCCGGGAAGACAGTCCTCTACCTGCCAAGGAGAGGCTCAGAGGAGGCCAGCCCTGCCCCCCCCCCCTTGATGACAGACTCTGTCCCCCGGATGTTGAAGCCACCCAGTCTGGGGCACTGTGTGACGTCAGCCCCAGGAGATGAACTCACTGAGAACAGGGGTTCAGTGACCGTCATCCACCCGTATCCGATATGAGGAGTGCAGAGTCTCCCAGAGTTAACTAATGTGGCCGGTGTCCTGTACACCTTGCCGTAAAAAGGACAGTGGGTTTTTAACCAGAGTTAGCATGCGAGCTGCCATCCTACCTGGGGCATTTTTGAGTTCTTGGCGCTATTAATACACACTGGGGGGGGGGGGGGGGAGGGGCTGTGAGTGTGAACCAGGTCATGCATCTAAAGTGCGTGTCCCCGGTTCCCTGAAAGGCCAGGGCTCTCTCCTGGGTGGGTGATCTTGGGCCTGGCCCAGCCGGAGCACACGGTGTGTCACAGGGTTTAAGGGGATGGTGCCAAGTCATATGCTGCCTTTTTTCATGAGCACCACTAAAGAAAGTTCTAATTTTAGCACCGAGAATAATCGTGGTTCTCCTGAGCAGTCAGTCTATCGGCTCGGTTTATCTTTCGGGGACAACGGCCTGTGTGACCGGCCGGGTCCCCTGTCCCCTCGAGGCTGCAGGGGGAGAGGGGGGCGAGCTGAGCCTGGAGTCGCTGGCCGAGGCAAGCACCTGGACCGGCAGGACGTGCCACTTTCTCGGTCTCGTCTCGTTTCCTGCCCTCCGCTGCGTCTCCTCGCTTACTCCCTGCGCCTCTGCCTGGGTGTGTGTTCTGTTAGGGGTGTGACACCGGCCGGTGAGCCACCTTCCGCCTTCCCGGGGAGCAGAGTGGGCTCTGGAGTCAGTTGTCACAGACGACCTCACTCTCTGCCCCCGAGTTCGAGACGCGCCCCTGCCACCCAGCCTCTCTCTTACGGGAGCCCCCGTTGGCGCCCCAGATGTGCATGGGTCCTGGGTCCCCGAGCCCGTGGGCAGCCGTGTGGAACCCACAGGGGACAGAGAGAGCAGAGGGGCCGCCGGGAGGAAGCCCACCTGGGCCGTGCAGGTCGAGATGCCGGCCCACGTGCCTCCCTGCAAGGAGAGGGAGAGCAGTCCTCCCCGCCCCTCCCCCCAAATAAAAACCCCGCAATTGTGTGGGTTTTTTCCTAAAAAAAGAAACACGAACAGTTCTCTAAACCATAACAGCACCACAGGTTGTCTGCAGCTATAATGTGCTACTTCGCTGAAATCACCCTAGACCATAGAGAATAATTCCGGGTTTGTTACCTGTACCGTGTGCACCATCCCTAAATAGAGTTAGTTCCCGCTGCTCCGAACCTGGGCGCGGAGTGCGGCTGGCTGGCATGGTGTCGGCGCGGGCCTGCCAGGTGGCTCTTCCTGGCGCTCCTTTCGTTCCCAGACGCTGAACTGGAACACACCTGCCTGCTGCTCAGAGACCGCAGCAATGACGCGCCCCGGGCGCTTGGCTCCGACGAGTCCGGGCGGGCAGCTGCCGCTCCGCCGCCCGCCCCCCTCCCTGCTGAGGGGGCCCCCCTCGGCCTCAGCTGGAAGAAGGAGGGGCCGGGCCTGCCACCCGCCCCCACTCAGGAGTGGGGGGGTTCGAGGCTCGTTCTCGGGGAGAAGAAGAGAAGCTCCCGTGCCTGCGTGTGCGGCGAGCACCGAAGACTATGAGCGGCAGGGAGCGGGGCGCTGGCCGGATCCCGCCCCTCCCCCAACCCCACAGTGGGAGCCGTGACCGGATGTGAGTGTCAGGGGGATGGGCCTCTCCAGGGGTGGCGAGTACCGGATGGACTGTAAGGGTGGGACCCGACCCGGCAGCACCGCGGGCGCTCTTGTGAGCAGAGGAAGAGGCCCAGGGCGTGCGCAGAGGGGGCGGGCCGTGTGGACGCAGGGAGGAACTGGCCATCGGCCAGCCAGGCCCAGAGGAACCAGCCATGCGGACACCCGACCTGGGGCTTGCAGCCCCAGAACTGGGAAATAAATTTCAGCTGTCTAGGCCTCCTGGTTCGTGGTACGGCAGCAGCTCTGCTGAGCGGAGTGCGGACTGACAAAAATACACATTGTATCAAGGTTCTGTCTAATCCCACACAAATCACATCGTATCTGATCTCTGCTGCAGGCCGGAGAGGAGGCGGGCCACCCCTGCTCCCGGAGCCATCCCGTAAGTGAGGTCACACCAGGGGAGGTTCAGCCTCACGCAAGTCAGTCATCGACTGGGAGGGATGAAAACACGGGAAAAGATAGAACTCACGCTTCACGCCTATTTCTTATCTTCCACCACGGTTTCTTCTACTCATGCCTCCAAGTGCACACCCCTTGTCCACACGGAACGGTCCACATGACAGCTTCTGTGTGGCCCTCGGCAGGTCTCCCGGTCCCCGCCCCACCCTGAGACAGCGAGAAGCGCTGTCACTGGTGTGGGGGGGGGGGGGGGGCGTCAGCTCCAGCGGGTCTGCGCTGGCGCGGCTCGCTGCAGCGCGGAGGTGACAGGCACCACGTCCCTTTAAGGACGAGAGACCGCTCAGCCTGAGAGCTGCTGGGATTTCTCAGACTCCCACAGGGGACGCCAGGAGTGACGTGTGACCACCACGGGCACTCAGGACAGGGGTGTGGAAGCCGAAAACCGTCCGTGCCACAGAGCAGAGCGGAACGCCGTGGGGCCCGTGCGAGCCGACCCCCGTGAATGAGCGGCTGTGGACTCCGGCGTGCAGACGCGTGCGTGCTAATTCACGCGACACGCTGCGTAAACGTGTGTGGCTCCCGAGCTGTTTCGGGGGCCAGCCGCTCGCCGGCCAGCCGGTGGGTGTTTGGACAATTTCCCTTCTACGTAAAGATGCTCAGGGAGCAGTCCGTGAATGCACCGCGGAGAGAGATGGTTTGGCCGGGACAACAACGGGGACACCCTTCTGTGCGGACAGAGTTGTTCTGTCACTTCACCTCCTTCTGGGGGACTCGCAGCAGGGGCAACGGGCCTGGTGCGAATGTTCGGGTCACTCCACGCCGACTGCCCAGACCTTGAGGGTCCGCCCGAGTCGTGCCTCCTGGAAGGGGGGGGGCTTTTTTTAACTAGGAAGGTTATCAAGGTTATCGTTCCTTGATAACGTGAGGGAAAATTACCTGCATTTGAACACCACTCACACGTTCTGTCTACATTTCATAAACAAAACGGAAAGGCTGGATCCGTCTGAAGGCAGCTCCACAAAGGAATGAGTTGACCCACCGGAGCGTAGCGGCAGGACAGGGAACGTTCACAGCAGGTGAACCTCTGACGAGGGTGGAGGCGTAGGCCCAGGAACCAGACCCCTCTCCTCGTGGGGAGTTCAGAGCTGGGGGCAGCAGCCCGGCTGCCTGGGCCACCACCCCTGCTCCAAGCGTTCCCCCCACCTCACCGGGCGGGGTCAGAAGACCAGGGAGCAGGAGGAGCCACAGGGACACCGCCTCCCGCCCTCCCCTGTGCCCCACCCACCAGCGAGTCCAATGGGTCCTCCCTTCGCCAGGTGCTGTGGTCTCTCACCTGGGCCACGCCCCGCTGCTGCCGCCGCCGTCGTTCTTCCTGCTTCCTCCCCTGCCTGTCCCTCTGCCCGTCACCAGGTTGCACCCAGAGGGAGACGCAGACCGGCTGTCCCCAGTGACATCCACCTGGGGCTCCCCAGACAAATACTGAACTTCTTCACGTACCCCCCGACCTCTCGTGGCCTGGGACCTGTGTCTCTCCCCCTCCCCCCAGACAAACGCCCCTCCCCTCTCCCTCTGACCCCACGCAGACCTCTCTCTCTCAGCTCTTTTCTGACCTCGTCTCCCTCTGCCCTGGACCTCCTCACACCCAGTTCCAGCTCTGGAACTGCCCCCCGCCAGCCCCCGGCCCCTGCTTCACACCTCCGTCCGTCTCCCCTCACACGTGCCTTCAGGTGACCTCGCATGTCTGCGTCATACCTGGTTGCACGGCTGTGGGTTCACGTTTCTACGTGCGGCTGTATCACGCACATTAGCCTACACCGCTACGGGTTCGAGAGCGGCCTGGCCTGTGTCGGCTGCTGCACGCCGCCGCATGTCGGGAGGGAACGGAACGAGGTGACTGGGACCTGGTTGGTTCTCCGTCATCCCGCCTCGAGTCCCGTTCGGTGACTCCTTACAGATGCAAAGCCTTCATCTCTGTTCCCTCCGTGATAGCACGCTTTGGTGCATACAGCAGGCACTCATAACGTTTCCTGAGAAAGTCTACGTGCCAGCACATACGGTTACGGTTGTAATGTGTGTCTTGGAGAGGGTCGGCAGTGTGATGTGCCGTGATGGTCAGTCAGCACCGTGTTACGGTGTTTGCACACGCGTGTGTCAGAATTTCACTGCTTTCCAGCACTGCCTTACTCGTCTTTCTCGCCGAATTTCCACTTCAGAGTGTGTTTACGAGGTAACGTTAATTAAGAGATTATTGGGCCGGAAAAACATCAAAGCTGAATTCTGTCAGTAATCTCCTACGTCTCAATTACACACGAAATCCCAAGAAACCTGATTTCCCCTGACTGATCCGGCCCGCCTTGCATGTTCGTTAAAATGCTGCCTATAGATGAGATTTTCCAAGTGGCCTCGTCCACCTGGAAACGTACACTCTCCTAGAAAATCAGGGTACAAAGCGGGATCCCTGGAAACACGGGGAACTTGAAAGCAGATGAGCATGGGTTTGTAAAGATGCACAGTTCACATACGGGGCCCGGCACAAATAACGCCCCTCTATTATTGCAAACATCTTTTATTACAGAATCGTGAGCGTGTAATTCTGTGACATAATATCACACTCCAGCACACCACATGGCATTTTAGGTGAAACGTTCGAATTAAAACTATAAATCGTTGCCCCCGTATTATTGCCCCCCAAGCACACGTGTGCAGGCCTCACTGCTGCCGGACCCTGTGCATGTCACTTGAGCTGCATTCCTCTGAGGATGATTAATCCACCTCGATCAGAGCACGGTGTGTCGGTAGTTACTCAGACGGGCTGGGAACGAGCCGCACAGAACGGCTTCAAACAGGTTTTATCTGCAGGCAGTGAATGACACCGGGCCGCTGTCACGGATGCTGCGCTCGCTTCCCCGAGCCAGGCTGGCCGGCACAGCTGTGGCGCTGGTTCTGGTCCGAGTCTCCCGCCTGCCCTTCCTCGGGCCCGGGCCGCACTCCCCCGGCGTGGTGTTCACACCGCCCGCCTGTCACGACTGATTCCGAGTCCCCTCAGAGGTGGCGTGCCCGCTCTGGCTGTCTGACCTGCAGGACGTTTGAGTTTTCAGCCCCTACCTCGGGCTCATAAAACGGCGTTTTGTCCACACGCCGGGGCCGATGGAGTGAGTTACGGCGTCACTGCCCCCCACCCCACCCTGGAGTTTCACAGGGGGGTCGCACACACAGCCTCGCAAACTGACGTACGAAACCCAGCAACACTCGGCGTTCCGACCGCGTTTGAAGCCAGGGCCAGAATTTCACTGCTTTCATTAGTGCAATATTCATTTCTCCATGCCCAGGGGAAACACATTTTCTCTCGAATGTCCAGCTCCCACGATTGAAGTCAGTGGTTCCAGACGAGCCGGAGAGCCCATTAGGGTGGGCCGACCGTGGGCCGGGCCGGGTGGGCTCGGCAGTGGCTCTTCCACCACAGGGTCCTGCCTCCCGGGAAATAGTCGGACACCGTCGGGGGCACTCCCGGTGCTCGCTGCCTGGCCGTCCGACATGGCCGTCGTCCAGTGGGTGCGCAGTGACCTCTCGTGTGACCAGGAGGCCCTCTCTTCCTTGTTTTATCTTTATGTATTGATTGGAGAGAGAGACACACACACACACACTCACACACACACACAGGTCGACTGGTTGTCCCGCCCGTTCATACCCTCACAGGTGGTTCCTCGTCTGTGCCTGATGGGGAAGGGACTTGAAACCGTGGCATCTCAGGACCACGCTCTGACCACCTGAGCCCCCCGGCCAGGGCCGGAGAGCCTGGCCTTGGCACCCCTCAGTGTGACGATCTGGGGTGCCCCTCCCTCCCTTCCAAGGAGGCGGGTGGCAGCATGTTATTAAAAACCCAGCAGGCCCCTGTATACATGCGCCAGGTGTCAGCCGTGAGACTCTCCACTCTGGAACCAGGAACACGTGGGAGGTGGTGGGGGCTCGCCCCCCCCCCCACCGCTGGGTTGCCGGGAGGCAGGGCAGGTCCCCCGACACCCAGGCTCACTCTCCTCCTCAGCGTGTCCTTGGTGCCCCCGAACCCGCCCCCCGTCTGCCCCCTCGGCTTCTGTAAGGCAGCTGAGCACATTAAAAGATACCCTACATGTTTTTGTGTGATCCTTTTTAGACTTGTGGGCAATCTCGGTGCCATTTAAGCCTCCGCTAACATGTCCTTCAACGTGACCTCCTTTCCGAAAATAAGCGGTTCCCTGCACCCCTTCCGATCGCCCCGCTGGCCTCTGTGAGCGGCGCAGGGGGACCCGCAGCGACGGAGCCAGAGTGTTCCCCTCATTCCCTCCCGCGGCCACCGCGACGGCGGTCCCCGAGGTCAAGTTAACCTCCGAATCGGTTTGGCGAACACTGTGCCTAGAGGCCGCTGGGGAGCAGCACCAGAGTCTCCACCCGAGGAGGGGAACTGGGTCACCAGGTACAGCAGAGCACCCCAGGCCACTTCCCCGTCCCGCGCCGGCGAGGCGGCAGGGAGCCGGAGACGTGGGGTGTGCCGACCCTGCCCCTGCGTGACGGGGCTGCGCTCGGGCCAGGGCGGCGGGCGCCTCCGTCGGGATTCCTTGGTGAAGCAGGAGCCGGGGAAGCTCCGTAAGTCATGGCCCGTCCCGCACGCGCGCTCCTCCTGCCCCCTGAACATCACCGCGGGGCTGTGGGTCCCACGGCCCTCACGCGTGTGGGCAGGAACCGCTCTGAGCCCACGCTGCCGGCACCGCCTCGTCACGGGCCTGCAGACCCCCTGCCCGTGCCGGGGGTGGAGGGGTCCTCGCAGCCCCGGTGCAGTCCCTGCGGACACCAAATGGCGCACCATCCCCTGCCAAGGGCTTCACCGGGACACACAAACCGACAGTCTCGTCGCCTTCACCTTCGTAGGGCAGCCTCGGGCAGGTCCCAGGTCCTGCAGCTGCGCGGCTTTGCGGGTGTCGGACCCCTCTCCTGCCGGAGGGGTCCCGTGGGCTGCTCGCCCGTTGTCTCGGGGGAGGAGCGGGCCTGCCCAGGAAGGCACCGTCCCCCCAAATCCTCAGAGGGGACCGAGGGGCCAGTCTGCACACCCAGTGGATCTGTAATCTGTGAAAAACGCAGTGGGAAAGAGATGAGAGCGAGATACAGCGAGAACAGGTTAACCACAGCTGAGACTCAGGAAGGAGGGACCCGAACTCCTCTGGAAACCCAGCCACACCCACTGGCCCCGCCTCCTCGGTCCACAGTACACAGGCGTACACACCGCCATCCCCGGGTGAGCGTCTCAGTTAAAATAATAAGTCGAAAAGCAGAACAAAAATGAATCATTTTGATATGAGGACTGAAATAATGCTTCAGATGCATGCTCTAGAAAAGGAAAATATTCATTTATTTTGATATTCCCAGTGACTAGTTGAGCATATGGTACACAGCAAGGGCTTAATTAAATAAAGCATGAGTTAATGAATGATAGCGTGAATGAATGAATGAATGTGACCGAAGCTGAAGAGATACTTTATTTAAAATCTCAGTAAGTTCTGTGCCTTGAGATTGAACCTGTTTATATACAGACACAGACACAGATACAGATACAGATACAGATACAGATGCAGGTGTAGGTACAGACACAGGTACAGGTATGGATATAGATACAGACACAGACACAGACACGGAGCCAGGACTCACACGGACACCAGGAGACACACACCAGACACACACACACGGGCCTCACACCTCGGTGCTCGGGGATCCCACTGAAAACGACAGACTCCGGGCATCACTCACGGTGACCACTGACTGTTCCTCGTGGGATCCGCGTGTGACATCATGTGACATCGGGGACGAAGCCCACTTTGTCCGAGGAGCGAATCAGGACTCCGGGTTGTGTGTGGCTGAGCTGCTATTGCGGGTCTCGGATTTAATTGATTAAACGGGGGGTTTGTTTGTTCTGGGTAAAGCGTGGAGCTCCGAGAGGAATCGTCCTCGGGCAAAGATAAGGCAGCACCGCCGTGGGTGTCCCAGATCCTGGAGGTCACGGGCGGGAACAGCTCTGGTTTGAAGAGATAAAACGCTCCGACTCAGAGTGGACAGGAGGGATGGTGGACCAGGCGGTCTGACCTCTGCCTCTTCCCGTTCCTTAGCGGTCTGCTCTTGAGGTCTGCCCTCCATAACGACCCCCGAACCCGAATCCATGTCCCCCGCGGAGCTGGCTTCTCGGCCGCCCAGACGGTGCCCCGCGCATGGCCCGCAGACCTCCCTCCCCGGGAACCGCCCTCCCTCGTTCTTCCAGCGGCGCGTCTCCAGCTGGGAGGCCAGGCACACTCGTAGGTGTGGGGGGCGGGGGAGTGGGCCCGGGAGACGTGGTTCCCGCTGCCCCTCGGCCGCGTCAGTCAACTTGCCCTTCCGAGGTCCTGCCCCGGGCTCCCCGTGGCTCAGAGCTATCTGCTGGCGTCCCCACGTCCATCCTTTCTCTGACTCCTTTCTGCCCGTTTGCTGAAGACTCCCAGACCTCCATCCTGACGCCCATCTTCTCGCCACAGTGTCCGCCCCCGCCCCTGGGTGCCACTTCTGGGCGCGTCAGCGCGTCCGTAACGCAACGAACCGGCACTGAACGAGCCCCTTCCAAAGTGTCCGTTTGCATTAGTGTTCCCAGCACTCGCATCTGGGGGACGCTGTCCCCCGTGCGCCCCGTCCAGCCGTCTGTCCTGGTGTCGGTTTGACGTGGGCAACGACTCGAGAGTCCGTGGTCACTGTCCAGCCTCCGTCTCATCGTTGTCCGTGAACGTCTCCAGAGCGGCCTCCCTGTCCCAGCTCCGTGACTGCCCCGTGTGGCTCTGGCCCTCCGCACGCTGCACTGCGACGGTGATCACGCTCCAGACCTCCTCAGGAGGCCGACTGCTTCTGTCACCTGTCGGATGGGCGCCTGGCCTTCCAGGGAAGGCTTTCTGTGAAGGGCCCTTTCGTTTTTCCTCACGCCTCCCACAGGCCACGGTCTGGGGACTCGGGACCGCCCGCCCGCAGCCCCTGGGGGCCCCCTGCTCTCACGCCTGAGGCCGGCAGCCTCAGGTGACCGACGCCGGCCCGGCCTCTTTGGGAGACGATCCCTGGCCGATCCTACCTGTTTTTGTTTCCCAGGTAGACTTTCTAGCCATTTTGCTCTGGATCCGCCCCCTGAGTTCCGCCTCCCAGCTGCTCACTCAGCACCTTCCAGCGGCCCCGTTCACCGGATTCTGAGTCTCCTGAGACCGTGTCACAGACCAAGTGGCATGTTGCTCGTCCTCAGTGGAGGGTGACAGTCAGAGGGTGGAGCACCCGACGGTCCCTGACCCGCAGGTGCTCTGCCTCGTGTAGGGCGACGAGTCTCGATGAGAAACCCTCGTCTCAACTACCCAGACTCCGCTGACCTCGCTCTCGCTGACCAGGTCTTTTCAATGGCTCCACGTGAGAAGGTGACCGACCACTGGCTCTCAGAAACATGACGACGGGCGGGGCTGTCACTAGCGCGTCCGTCTGTCCAGACGAGGAACACCTGGAGGGGCAGTGGGCGGAACCGCTCCTGGCTGGGATGACGAGAGAGAGCACGTCCGTGGACCTTTCGTGTTGCTCCTCGCTCCCGCTTCAAGTGCAGGAGGTCTTCTCTCGTGCATGATGAATTCAAGGCCAAGTTCGCCGAAAAGTATTCAGGGAGGAAAAAAACGGAAAAAATGCCTGCAGGGAGTCCGCAGGTAGAGCCGTTTTTCTGTACTTGCTACCTACAGCGTATGATTCCAGAACCTTCCGGGAAGGCAGGCAGCATGGGTTCCTGGCAGAAACCCGGGGCCGGAAATCAGAGACTTTTGCAAACGCTACAGGTTGAGCTGCCGGAGCAGAAATAGCCGTCCAGAAACATGCCTGTCGTTTTGTTCGTGACAGGGAACCGGCCTGGAAGAGAATCGCTGGGTCATTCCAAGGGCCCGTCTGCGGTGTCACAGCCAGGGGTGGGGGGAGTGGGAGCAGGTCATGTCCCCGAGGAAACGGGGTCACTGTGTGCGTTCAGGTCAGGGAGCACGTCCAGCCCCTCCTTGTCAAATTCCGTCCTCCCTGGCAGAGTGCGTTGTGCGTAGTAGGTGCCGAAGTCATAGTCTGTTGCAGGAAGGGAAAGAGGGAAGGCAGAGATGGATGAGGGAGGAAGGAAGGGGATTGGGCCGTTTTGTTAAACACACACGCGGGTTCCTGCAGAGGGAGAGCGTCATTTGGCTTCCCACGGCTGCGCCCCGCCCGCGGGGGACACCGCAGACCCTCGCAGCTGTTCAGCTCCCGCGGACACGGCCTGCAGGGAGAAGGCAGCCTGGCAGAGTGGCAGGGAAACATCGATGGCGTGAGGCTCGCCGGCCTCGCGGTCAAGGATGCCAGATGAAACCTCTGGAGTCACTCACAGGCGCACAGTCACAGAAAGGTGGACACGGAGCTGAAGACGGCCTTGGCGCATTGCGAGAAGCCCTTCGGGTTCTGCGACGTGCCGCTCCACCTCCTCTGTCCCCACCGTCGGGAATGGCCATGACGGGGAGAGCAAGCCTGGCCACTGCGTCCACCTCGTGGACGTGGCTCTGGTGCCGTAGGTCCCACCAGGCAGTCTCATCCTCTCCGATGTGTCCTTGGCACCCTGTGTCTCAGAGCCTTGCTCTAGGGCCGTGCGCATCCCCAGAGGGACCTGCCCACTCTCCTCTCCTTCGGGCATCAAAGGCTTGGGCCACCCCTCCTCCCCATCGGTGTGAGCAGCTGAGTGCGCTGCAAGCCCACCCAGGTGGACCCACGTCCGGAATAACAGGAAATAGCAGGATGCTGGTCTACGTAACTCCAGTCCTGAGAGAAGACGGTTGGAATGTTGTTAGGCTCAAGGAATGTGTCACTAGCCGGTGAGATGATCCATAACAGACGCCAAGAAGCCCGGCTGAGAGAGGAGAGCGATGAGGCAGGTGCTGAGAGCAGACTCTTGCCCCGGGGACCCTCACTGTGGAGCCTGACACCCTCGTAGCAGCAGCGCTGCTCACCGACGCGGTGTGCACACTGTAGACGGTCGTGTCTCCTGCACAGTGTGCCCAGGACCACCGCGGCCGTCACGACTCTGTGTCCCTTGCTTCCCTCACCAGAACCGGGAAGATCCGGACCGTGCGTGACCCGCTGGCCCCTGTCGTGCCGGACGTCGGTCGCCACGTGTCAGCTCCTGCCGTGTGTCCCATGGGGGGCCTCCCACATCCCAGGACGACGGGCCCCCTGGTCCGAAAGTCAGACCCATGTGCTCCGCGTGTGCACGGCACTGGCGCTTGCTGCTGTTTCCACGGCCACCGCACTGAGGCTCTCTCCCCTGCTGCCCCACAGTGGGTCCCTCTGGGAAAGGGCCAGGGTGGACAACTCGCACCCCGGGGCCCTGGAGACCCGTGGCAGCCTCGGCGTCTCCCCAGGGCCTCTCCTCCCACGCAGTGGAGCCCAAGAGCCGGTGCAGCGCCCGGAGGCTGCAGCCTGTCGGTCCTCGGGCCACGGAGGGTGGGGGGACATGACCACCCCAGGGGACACTCAGACCCGCAGCAGGCACTGTGGGGGGCTTCTGCCGTGCAGCCCCGACTTTCCTGACCACAGCGCGGTCAGCCGCTGAGTCCCTCCCCTGACGGTGCTGCGTCCTCTCGTCCCCAACTAACCCCGTATTGACCGACCTCGGACGTCCAGCTGGACGTGACCTTCAGAACAGTCTGTCTGGATGGGAGGCCAGCTCGTTCATTGCCGATCTCTCTTCCCGGCCCTCAGCCGTCGAGTGAACCCAGGAGCCATGACGGCGGGTCACGTCCGGGGGGAGACAGCAGACCCGGGTCCTGACCGGTGGCTGGTCAGCGTGCCGGCCATGTTGGGGTGTTTCAGTGAACCCCCCCTCACAAGTGTCGCTCTCCTCTGTGCAAGTGGAGCTTCCGAATTAAACCTTCGCCGCAGCTGTTATCGCTTCCGCTGCCTCCTTGTGCTCAGCTGCAAAAATGGGTCACTCCCAGGGGGCCCTGGGTTGGGCCCCTTTTTTTACAGCTTTTGATGTTAGCGGTTGGCTGTTCGCAGCTCCTGCAGCAGCTCGACGGGTCTATTCCGGGAAGACAAACGGGACGGGTTCAATCGCGTCTCACACAGACCCCTAAGTGTTACCGACTCACTGTGTGACGGGGGGCGGCTCGGTGTGGGTGCATCTGTGTGTTTCTAAGGGCGTCGGTGTGTCAGGCTCCCCCGGGGGGCTCACTGAACTGAGCATCCGTGCTTACGAGGGGAAGTCGGCGGGTGTTTCTGCTGCTGCTTTTTTTTAAAGATTTTATTTTTTTATTTATTTTTAGAGAGGGAGGGGAGGGAGAAAGAGAGAGAGAGAAACATCAATGTGCGGTTGCTGGGGGCTGTGGCCTGCAACCCAGGCATGTGCCCTGACTGGGAATCGAACCTGTGACGCTTTGGTTCGCAGCCCGTGCTCAATCCGCTGAGCTACACCAGCCAGGGTTCTGTTGCTGTTTTTAATTACACCTTAAAGGAAGTGGGATTCACGTAGATCCCATGGATAGATCAATAATAGGCAGGTGTAAACACATAGATGAATGTGTGTATGTGAACATGTGTGTGTACACATATGTAATCTGGGGGCACGGGGGTGCAGGGGTGGACACTGGAAAAGGGGGTTCTTTCAAGAAGCATGTGATGTCTATCGCTGCTCTGAACCAGGGAAAAGCGTCCGCGGGACCTCGCTCCCCCTGAACTGTGAAAGGCTGTTCATTCCCACGAGAAACGAGCTGACGCAGGCTCCTCTCCCCCAGGAGGAGGCGGTATCTCACCGGACGGGCCTGCGGCGCGGGACCTGGGAAGAGGAGGCCCACGTGTGTGCGCCCCTGCGCCCCCGAGTCGGACCCCGCAGCACCGTCCGGGGAAGGACGGAGAAGGGGACCTGGCCGGGCTCCAGGTAAGGGGAGCAGCTGCACGGCTGTCGGGCGGGAAGCGTGGACGGAGCTGGGAGGCCTCTCTCACCGGGCAGCAAGGCGTCTCCGTCCGGGTTGGCCTCTGCCGTGTCTGCGTGTCCGTCGTCCAGTCTGAGCTCGTCTGGTCTGGGCGCCGCGGGCCGTGAGCACCACACTCCAAGGAGGGCAGAGAAATAGCTCCGGGGACGCCCGGTCCCCGAGCAGGATGCTGAGGCTGTGTCCTGCTCTGGGGCAAAATAGACTTTGCCGATTTGACTGAACTAAGGGCCTTCTCGTGGGGAGACCCCCGGGTTTACCCCCTTGGGCCCCTCGTAAACCCGCGGGTCTGTGTGCCGGCCGCCTGCTGCGGTCAGAGAGCCAGGCGACGATAGGAAACGGTCAGAGACTACAGGGTCACCGCCTGTGGTCCCGGCGGCTCGGGGCCACGAGCCAGCCCCGCAGCCCCTTGGCTTCGGCCCGGCGAGCCTTGCGTGCGACGTGTAGCCGGCGGAAGGTGATACTGTGCGGGAGACACCCGTTCCGGCCCCGGGCTGTGCTCCGTCCCAGGAGCAGCGGGAACGCCGCCGCCCGGTCTCTCTGCCCTGACCGCGTGGCCCTTTGGGTCGCCGTGTTCGGTTGGTTGCCCTTCATAGGAGGTGAGATTCGTCAGATTCCAAAACCCATGTCTGCTGTTTACTGTTTTGTTTTGCTTTGTCCTCCCCACTTGGTCAGCCATGGCTAACTCGATGCGTAAGACCCAGCATCCAGTGGCTCTTAGGGCTCAGGCGGCGTCACCCAGACCCCGAGCAGCGGCTCCAGCTCCCACAGTGGAGCCAGGCCACGCCCCCCAGCGGGAGAGCGGGAGCGCTCCAAGCGGGGTGC
Source organism: Phyllostomus discolor (assembly GCF_004126475.2). Taxonomy (NCBI): domain Eukaryota; kingdom Metazoa; phylum Chordata; class Mammalia; order Chiroptera; family Phyllostomidae; genus Phyllostomus; species Phyllostomus discolor. The sequence goes on from NC_040909.2 coordinate 1,619,893, forward strand.
TCTACCCCCGCTCCGCCGCCGCCGCCGATCCGTGTGTGCCGTGGCGTCGCTCAGCACCTGAAACCTCGGTCTCCCCGTCTGTGAAATGGGCCCGGTGTTCCTTCGCAGGGGCGCCGCCGGGGGGCGGTGAGTGTCGGTCGATGTGTCCACAGATCTGGTCGGATTTCGGAGCCCCGCACTCGCCAGCCGGCCGCTGTTCTGTGAGGGTCGTGGTCGTGTGGTTTGGGTCATGGGGGGTCGACCCCCACGCAGACGCGGTTGAGGGGAGACGGTCGGTGATCACAGCTCCGTGGCCTCCACACGGGTTCTCTGTCCCCGGGACGGCCTGTCCCTGAGCGCTGTCCGGCCTCAGTCTCCTGAGTCTCCGTATCGCTCCCGCCCCCACGTGTCCTCGGGTCACCCTACGTCCATCCGCCGACCCTCCCGCCACAGCCCTCCAGCTGCTGACTTCTGGGCGGGGGCCACGCTGTCCCCGAGACCCACGGTAAACGCTCGGCCGGCCCCGCTGCCCGGGCGCACCTGCACTCACACATGCCAGCCCGGAGCCCTCCGCCACCGCGCCGTGGCTGCCACGTCTGTCTCCTGCCTTTCACAGTCGTCTGGACTGCAGCCGGTCACCATGGCAACACTCCTCCTGCCAACCCGCAGGCAGATGCGGCTCCTCCAGGGACCGACAAATCCCTGACTCAGGCGGCTCTGCGCCGTGCTCTGACAGGACGGGTGGAGGGGGTGTGATGGAAAGGTCCCGCATCCCCTCTGGGCGGGGGGGGGGGGAGGCGCTCCAGGCCTGGCTTCTGGTTCGGATCACATGACCGGCATCTGACAGGCAGTGTCGGGATGCGAGCCACGCAAACCTGCCCTCACTGCGGAGTGCTGTGGCTGGCAAAATCCTGTGCAGCTAACAGGGGGTGGGGCGGAGGTGGGCGTGGGGGCAGGTGCACGGGACGGTGGGCACGCCCTCCTTCCTCCCATGTGGGGCCTGCAGGCCGGCGCTCCCCTCGCCCCTCCACCCCCCTGCTCCAGGATCCCCCACCTAATGCCCACCTCGCCATCTGGACTGCGAGCAAGCACACTTTGCTGCTGAGGCCACTCGGCCTTTTTCAAAAACAGTGTTAACCGGTAACAGGGCCGCTTACGCCTACAGCACGCGGGTGGTCGGCGGTGAGCCCAGGCCAGACAGGAAGGAGAGACCTGGTCAGGCGGGCGGCGAGCCGACCCCAGACTGACCCCTGCGATCGGGAACCGCTTCCGAGAGAGAGGAGGGCGGTCTAGGGCAGAGCGAGTGGGGGGTTGGGGTGCATCTCTTCGTGAGTGCAGTGAACCCGTGCTTTCGCCCAAGTGAAAATAGTTGGCAAAGCGGCACGAAGGTTTTGGGTTTCAACCCTGACGGGGCCACTTAGAAGCCACGTGCCCTTGGAAAACGTACGTGACTTCTAGAGTGTCAGTAATTCATCCAGGAATCGGGGAAACGCCCCCTCTTTACTCAGCCCCCCCGGAGTGGGCAGGAGGGGGGGGGGCGGTAAACTAATACGGAGGCCCCCGGAGAGTGCGTGAAACACAAAGGAGAAAGGTAGCTTGAGGTTTTGTTGCTCCATGCAGCAGGTGCAGGTATCATATTTCTGGAGCCGAAAGGGGCGCGTGAGTTTACCTAAACCCAATGTTTCACTCTACGATCAGAAACGGCACAGGTGCACCGGGTTCGGAGAGCGGCCGTGTGCGGGGCGGGGCGAGCACCCCCGCCCCTGTGGCAGGGAGACGCCGCCAGGGTCCACGGCTACGTGGCGAGGGGGGCGCTGCCCACGGCGTCCAGTAGGAACGGTGCTCCCTGAACAACAGAGCAGATGGCTTTCCATTCACAAGGGGTGTGGGTGGCAGACCTCCAGCCCACGTCAGCGTGGTGGCCACAAGCCACTGCAGGTTCCTCCGTGGGGGCAGCGGGTGTGGGAGGGTGCAGAGCGGAGCGGACCGGAACGCCCTGTGTCCTGCTCCGTTTCGCTGTGAACCCAAGCTGCTCTTTACACAGGCCACTTAAAAGAAAAAACACGCTTAGCACCCTCGGCCCCTGGGGACATGCTAACGGAAACCGTGTTATCCCCTGCACACCTATGAGAGCGGCTGGCATCCGGGTCAGACACCAGCACGGGTCGCAGGCCGGCCGAGCGACAGGCACTCAGTCGTGACCGGTGGGGATGGACACTGGGCAGCCGGTGGGGCGGACGGCGTGGCTTTTCCCCCCAGAGCCGGGGCCAGCCTCCCGGACAGGCCAACCGTCTCGCCCCTGGGCTGTCACGGCACCGGTGCGAAAACACCTCCTCAGGAAACCTGTGTGCACGTTCATAGCGGCTTTGTCCATCAGCACCCCAAAGTCGGGAAAAGCTCTTTTTCACCGGGAAGATGAGGAGGCGGGGTGTGGGCCAGCCGTGCCATGAGCTCACAGGGCGGGCAGGAGGAGTGGGAGGCCGCCCATGGGAAGTGAGGAGAACGGGCCTGGGAAGCCGCACACGGCAGGACTCGGCGCCTGTGACTCCCGGCGGGGGGAGCGCTGCGGGCGAAGGAAGCAGACCGGGGGTCAGAAGGGTTATCTATGGAGAAGGGGAAGGTTAGACACAGAAGATACTTTCAGGGCCGTTCGATGGCTCTATGTGACGCTGTCAGGGTGAATGCACGGCATTATTCATGTATCAAAAATCAATAGCACTTGGCAGCAGAAAGGGTGACCTCTTTTTAAAAGATTTATTTATTTATTTCTAGAGAGGGAAGGGAGGGAGAAAGAGAGAGAGAGAAAAAAACATCAATGTGCGGTTGCTGGGGGCCATGGCCTGCAACACAGGCATGTGCCCTGACTGGGAATCGAACCTTCGACGCTTTGGTTCGCAGCCCACGCTCAATCCACTGAGCTACGCCAGCCAGGAAAAGGGTGACATTTAAAGAAGAAATATTTAGGAGGTCAGAGGACGCCAAGACGGAATGAAGACAGTGACCCAAAGAAACCGGACTGCACTAAAAACGTGTGGGGTCACCTCCGTGAAGGGGCGGGGGGGGGGGAGAAGCAGTGTCGCCACGCCACCCTGGGGGGCTTGGTAAACAAGTGGACGCTGCAAGGCTCAGAGAGAACCGTGTCCGGTGCTGTCCTCCTGGGGGTCGCCCTGCATCCCAGGGGCGGCTGGGCCGTCCTGCCGCAGCCCTTGCACATGGGCACTGGAAGTGAGTAACTAAGTGAGTGGACAGTGAACGGTGCGGGGCAGGGTTTTCATTGTCAGAGTGGACTCACAGGTCGTTCCAGCCTCCCCACCGTGCTTACCCGTGAGCCCCCGCCCTGCCCGTGAGCGACCTGTCCCCCACCCGCCCGGGTCTGAGCCACCGGCGTGAGCTCAGACGAACCTGCGGTCGGTGCAGAGAGAAACACACATTCACAGGCGCCTGCAGGCGTGCGCACGGAGACACGGGGACGCACGGGTTAGAGAGGGGGAGGAGGGAGAGGTTAGCGCGTGCGCACACACACACACACTCATTTCCTAGCTCTGTTGGCTCAGGGGGCCTAGAAGCGACAACGAACCTACCTGGTGTCCAGGTCTCGGCTCCCAGTACCATCCTTCACTAAAAGTCACCGGGACTTTCTAGAGAAAAATCGGACTCCAGGGCTGGAGCAGGGGCGATCCAATCCTCCTGCAACCTGGCAAGGTCGTCCCCAATCAGGAAAGTGATATACACTGTCACAGCCTAGAGACACCCAAGGGTCCATAGCAGTGGCCTGCAGTGTGGCACCTTGCGGGGGATTCTGGAATAGGAAAAGGGCATGGGGTTCACTGAGAGCATCTGAGTGAATTGTGAGCCTTAGAAGCTGGTGGTGGTGATGACAGTGGTGGTGATGATGCTGGTGGTGGTGGTGATGACGATGGAGCACCACTGGTGGTTCCGTAGGTGTGACAGATGGACCCTCCCGACGTCAGATGTCAGCCGCAGGGGAACCTGGGTGTGGGGCGTGGGACCCCGGGATGTTCTCGCCACTTTCCTGTAACCCTAACACTGCTCTACGATTGCAGGCGTGTCGTGGGAACACGCATGCCCGCCACCTCCTCCGGGCCGTGTGGCCTCGCTCACGTTACTGAAAGCACGTGAGTGTGACTGTCGCGCTCTGTGAAGTGAGACGACAGCCTCAGGTCTGCTGTGGAGGGTTCTGTGAGTACCGCAGCGCCCAGCACATGCACGTAGTAGGTGTGACAGATACCCGCTCCTTTCCCTTCTTTCCTACCTGCGATGCATTTCAAAAGACACCTGCTTCCCCTTTTTAGAGGAGCAATCCTTCTCATGATTCTAAAGAAAATCCGTGGTCTCAACAAGAATATTTAAAATTGTGGACTAATTTAGAAAGGGCTTTTGGAGACTCCCAGGTTGTCACAGGAAGAACAGTTGCTGCAGGGACCACAGGCCATCTGTCCCTGTCTTGTGGGGACTCCCCTGTCACATAACAGACACTGGGCGTGGGAGAACGCGTGTGACGACGTTTCAGGTGAGGTCATCAGCAGTGAGCCTGTGGCCCAGTCCCTGCTCTGGGGACCGAGCAGCCACATTAATGACCCATTTGCAATGGACTCTCGCTAGGAAAGAGAAGTAAGAATTCTACACGGACCCTCTACCGACCAGTGAGAAACTAACCCGAGAAAATACAAACTACGCAAAGATGCAACGTTGCGCATTCCCTGGAGAATTCCAGGGAACACGACCATGGAAAACTGTTACATTGTTTCGGCAAAGGGGGCAGTAACACGATACCGTTAAATAACAGGATACTTTAATTATCTAGAAATAATTTTGTACTGCCTGAGGTAACGCTGCCAGAAGTTCGAAACAAGGCAGAGATGATTCCATTTTTAGAAAAATAACCGTCCAGTTTGCATGAGAAAAATCCAAGGCTGAAGAAAAATCACTTGTGTTTAACGTTAACTTTTTAACACCTACTACAACTAATCCTCTCCCAGTCGAGAATGGATATATTTGATAGATGGCTGCCAGAAGCAACGGAAGGAAAGGGACTTGCAAAGTGATGGTTTTTAAAAAACGCCTTCTTAGTTTATAAATACATCCACCCAAGGCTTCTCAGCCGCTTCTCAGCAACCACATTCTGAGTTGTATTTGGCCCCACGAACTGGGATTCGCTCAGTCTGATTAGAGGGCATTTGTGGTGAGCCCACCCCATGCCCTGCCAGGAGCTGGGGGCAGGGTGCACTGCGGGCTGGTCTGGACTCGGTCCCCACCAGGGTGGAGTCCCCGGGGGGCCCGGGTCGGGATGAAGACACACGGAGGGTGGGGGGCGTGTCCGAGAAGGAAAACTCTGCACGAGGCATCTCGGGTCGCATTGTTTTCAGGCCCCCTGGCTGGCCCATTCGCCGCCAGGTCAGAGGCAGCTGCTCCCGGGACGTGGGCTCCAGGGGACGTGGGCTGGTCAGGGTGCACCTCTGAAGGGGTTCGGGCGCAGAAGCCTGAGCCCCATAGAGTCTCACCTCACGCTTCTGCCGCCCTCACCCTCCCTCCCCTCCACTGGGGGCGTCCTGCCCGGTGGCCAGAGGTGCGAGTGTGTCACTTACAAAGGACTAAGAGGAGCCAGACAACAGCAAGTTCAAAGCCGTGCTTAAATACGCGTATTTATTCACAGGAATGCATTCCTGTGTCGGCGTGTTGAAGCTCACTTTTTTTTTCCCATTTTAAAGCCTATATTAAAATTATAGTGACACATTTGATCTTTAAAAGAAATATTTCAGGACAATAGAGCTACGCTGGATAAAGAGTTGACCTTTGTAACATGTCTATACTCACAACAGAATGAAAATATATTGACAGACGGCAGGTATTTCAAGCAATCGCTTAGCCTGCCCGAAATGCCAGATAACTGGCTTATTCCGTCGCTGTGAGGCCGGTCAGTTCCGCCGTCGGGATGGCTGGGCGGTCCCTGGTGTGCCAGCCGAGGCGATGTCCTGGGCTCAGCCTGGCGCACAGGCGTGTGGGGAGTGACTAACCGAGAAGGGGCCGCACAGACCCACACAGACGAGGGAATTCAAGTGTCCGCACCGCAGAGGCGGGCGGAGAATCACCGCACAGCCAAGCAAAACACGGGTTTCCAGGTTTAAGTGCAAAGTCCAGATTCGTTTTTAGCGCGCCGCTGCACCTTGTGCGAGTTTTCTTCCTCGCCCCGCTCCCTCCCCGTGGGACCCCAGGGACCCGTGCTCTGACACCTTCGTCCTTTCTGTAACCACAGATGACAGCGACAAGACCAGCCGTCAAACCAGGGAAGGGGTGTCAACTCGGGAAGTGCCCTGGGTCCCCGGAAAGACGAGGAGGACGGGCGCCCTGCCCACACAGAGGAGGAGAACGGCGCGTGCCCGTTTGGCTGGGGCGGGGGCGGGGGGCGGGGGAGAGCTGTGGAAGGAAAAACCGCCGGGCTTCCCGAGGGTCACCTCAGCGTGCGTCTCCTCAAAGGCGATGTTGTCCCATGTCACATCCTGACGCCTTTTAAAACCCCTCCCCACCTGGCCTTCTCCCTGTCGTTCCATCCCCCGAGGATCCCGCCTCGCCGGTCGCTGCGGATGTAACTGTGGATTATCAGGGTTGAGGGTCACTGTCACCGAGAGGAGAAGGGGCCGGCGCTTTATTCGAACAGCCGGCGCCCCCATCAAAGCACACCGTGCTGAAAACCGCTGTTTGATGATGTCAACACTCCGCTAAGATAACTGGCCGTTTGCGGGGTGTTTTCATTCAAAGTGTCTGAACATTAGGGAAGGTCACTGTTGGGTTGGCGTTGCTGGAGACACCAGTGTTTTCACCACGGGCAGCCCCTGCTCGCGTGGGCAGCAGCCTCGGCGACGTCCCGTGTCCCGGGAAGAGCTGGGCTCAAATCCCAGCCTGAATCTTACATGCTGTCACTATCGGCTGTCGGAAGGATACTCAATACTAACCTCTTTGAGACTTAATTACTCTGCGGGTAAAATAGACACACTGGTATCTGCTAGCCCAGGTTACAGGGTGTGCTGTGAAAGCAAAACTGGAGAAACCCTCATGTGTAGCCTTTGGGGAGGGACTTCCGTGGTGTAGCACTCTCACTCCAGCTGTGGCCAATTGCAAGCTAACGAGATCCGGCCGGTGCCCGAGGCCCTGGGAGCAGATGAGCAGGATCAGCCCTCGAGAGCCCGGGTGAGCCGGTCCCAGCACATCGGGTTCTCAGTGTGCACAAAAGGAGAGGTTTTATACTAGACACCTATCGTAGTAAAGGGAGGTCAGTAAACAGCTTTTATTATTACTGTGGTTATTAGCCACATGCAGTAGGATGAGCAGTCTATCCGGGCATCCCTGGTCCCAAAAGTAGCATAGAGGGCCTTTTTTTTTTCTTTTAAGATTTTATTTATTTATTTTTAGAGAGGGAAGGGAGGGAGAATGAGAAAAAGAGAGAGAGAGAAACATCAATGTGCAGTTGCTGGGGGCCGTGGCCTGCAACCCAGGCATGAGTCCTGACTGGGAATCGAACCTGCGATGCTTTGGTTCGCAGCCCGTGCTCAATCCACTGAGCTAGGCCAGCCAGGGGCAGCATAGAGGGTCTTGATTGTCACTCAAGTTGTATATCGTGTCCACACATGAAATAGCATGACCCTGGGCATCTTGTCACCTTAAGCCCACGGGGTATGTTCCTTCCTCCTTTAACACAGTGGAGGAGTTGAACTAGGTGCGTCTTGGATTCTCTCCGCTGGTGTTTCCAAAGTAAGGGTCCCGGCTTAGCCAGACCTACTGAGCTGAGCAGCAAGGGGCGGAGCCAAAGCCGTTGCAATATTCCTATGAGCCAGTGATTGACAGCTCCCTGTTCCTGTCGCTGCTAAAGGGGCGGGCAGTCCCCGCCCGTGGACGCAGCACCGTGCCCCGGGGCATTGGCTAACCCGGGCGCACGCCCAGGTCGCCATAAATCAGAGCTTCATGGCGAGAGCGGATTAACATTCAGACCACCGTGCGCGGCCAGAGTGGGTCTCCGCCCCTTTACAGTGCGCTGGGCGAAGCCTGTATTGCGCCCGCGAAGACGGCGCGAGATTTACGCGTCCCGCGAGAGCCGCGCTCTGCGGTAAATAATGCCGGCGGAACCATGCATCACACAAAACCAAGGTTTATCACCTCTCGGCGCCCGCGCAGCCCTCTCCGAGTGAAAAATGGGACGTTCCCCGCCGTGGATGAGCCCGCTCCGCAGCAAGGTGGGCCGGCCCGCCCTGCGGGGGGCGGGGCTCCGTCCGACTTTCCCGCTCCTGTCTGTGCGTCCTGCGGTCTCCGCGGCCCAGCGGCTCAGGCCCCCGGAGGCCCTCCGCTGCGCGCGCGCACGAAGGCGTCTCTTAGTCGCCTCTGAGTCCCTTCTGCTTGGGGGGGGGGGGGGGACTCCAAGGTGGAACCTCCCACCCTTTGCACCGCGCGGGGAGTTATGCAGCGAAGGAAAATCCGACTCACGAACCGCTACTTCCCACAAGACCGTTGCATGGGACGGAGGCGGATGGCGTCTGCTTATTCCGTTCCTTGTTGCTTCCTTCGGGGAGAAAAACACGGATGCAAAGGCTGGCTGTGCTGAGACGCCTCTGCGTTGCCCGAACACACCGACGAAGAAGTTCTTCCTTAGGAGCCGAGGTCTTTGCATCCTGCAACCTGCTCCTGGACTTGAACGGGCCTGGCCCAGCTCTCAGGCCGCCACAAGTGCTCACTAGCGGTGCCCGCCGGAGAGACACCTTGGGCAGAAGAAAACGCAGCCCAAACCCCTGCTGAGGGCGTGCAGGGCGGGATGGCAGCTAAGACCTAACTGACCCCAGGCCCACGGGGGGGCCCAGTGGGGCGAGGACTTGGGGGAGCGTGCGGAAGACCAGGCAGGGGGCCATCCACGCGGGGGCGCTCTGCCCACAGCCCCCGTGACTCTCAGCCGGTCCGATCAGAATCTGGCCCGGCTCTGGGGGGAGCCGGCTGCTGCTGGGGGGCCGGGACAGACAAGGGGGAATCGTAACAGGGGACGAGAGGGGAGCGGAGGAGCCTTAAAGTGGGGAGCACAGAAAAGGAAACTCCTAAGTGGGGGGGACTCCCTGATGGGGAGTCGTTGTTAGGTGGCAATTCCAGTGACTCTCCCTTCAGCCCTCCGCCTGTGATGCAGATCTTCACGGAGGGGAGCTTGTCGAGTCTACCCGGCGCACGGCACAGGAGGACCGAACGCAGGGCCCGCAGCTTCGGGACCTGGAGGGGCTCTGCAGACCACCAGTGTGAGAAGGTGGAGTGCAGTAGGGGGCGCGCCGGAGCCTGCACTTGCAGCTGACACCCGGCTGCAGGGGTGCCGGTGAGGAAGTGTGGCTTCAGGAGGCCCGTGGCTGCCGCCCGTGGCTCGGCGGCTCAGCTCCAGGTTGCTCGGTCGGGCGTCTGGGTTGCCGCCTTCCCTGCAGCTCCTTCCAGAGTCCAAACCTGCTTCGTCCTCCTCCTCCGGGAACTGCCTCTGCCCCCTGGGTTGCTCGGGGCTCCTCCCCGCCCCCGCACCCCACCCGGGCTCATCTCCGCCTCCGTGGGTTTCTCAAACATCACCTATGTGCTTGATGGAGGGCATCACGGCAGAAACTGACGCTGCTCCAGCGAAAACTCTAAACCAGCTCAGACCAAAGGCTGGTGCACGCGCGGTTAATGCCGGGGACACCTCGGCACCATCCCTCCTCTCCCGCGATAACGGCTCCTCCGTGTTTATCCCCACCGCCACCTGCGGTCGGCAGAGGCCGTGGGAACACAGAGGAGGCCAGGTGATAGGAATGTGGGTTTTCTTTGTTTTGCACTGGTTGGCCCAATTGAATTCTAACCGAAGTCACGAAACTCCATCATCCAGTGTTGTATCCTGACACCAGTGTGGGCTGGTTGCGATGTGGGTTATATTATCGTGTTGCTCATATATATATATATATATATATATATATATATATATATATATACTGCTAATTTTCTCATGCCTTCCTAATTCGCTGGCTTGTTCAGTTACTCTAGTGAGGTAAGATACACAAGAATTTTGTAAAACTTTTACAAAGTTCTTCCCCAGAGCAAAAGTTTCCCTGGGTTTGGAGATTCAGTGGCAAGTTATTGTTTGTTTTTAAAGATACATTCAGTGCAGCAGCTCCGAATGAGGCGACGTGTGAAAGTCCGATGCCCCGCACGCATGTGAATGCAGAGCCTGTCCCCGCAGACGGCAGTGGGCAGCTCACCTGCCTGCACGCGACTGAGCAGGTGCAGACGGGGCTCTGACCCGCCCACCCCTGAATCATTGCTCTTTGCTTCCCGGACAGCACAAGCCACCGTTTACCTCGCTTCATCAGGGCTCACATTCCATCGTCCGTCTAGAAGTCGACGTTTGGCCATTTCCCTGGAACACGGCATCTCAGCCGCACGCCCGCCCCTGCCCAGCCCTCCCCCCGCCCTTCTGAGTGCCCTTCCCGCCTCACACTCCGGGGAAGGTCTCCCAGCCCAGGCCTTAGCCCGCCACGGCCACAGCCAAGTGGCCACAACATGGAAATACTAGTCAGGTTACGACAGTAATGAAGTTGTCGGCTCCTCCTCTGTGCTTTCCGGTTTTATTTCCGTGTCCCCACTTCATCCCTGTTGAGGGGGGTGGGGAAGCTCACGCATGTCGTTGTGGGGTGTCTGTCTCCCTCCAGCCCATCGGCCTGCTCCCCGCGTGTGGAGGCCCCGCTCTGAGTCACACCCACACGGAGCAGGGTCACGCCCCCGGCTGCCGGATCGACCCTTCTTCCCGTCGGGGAAAGGTCCTCCCTGTCCCAGGGTCCCTTGTCCTGAAGGTGACTGTGTCTGCTGCCAGGAGAGCCTCACCTGCTTCCTTCGTGTTTTCCTGGTGGACGCTTTCTTCATTGTCTCCCTCCCAACTTTTCTGTGTCTGTGTGTTTAAACTACATTTCCTGTAAGTGGCTTGTAGTTCCTGATATTTCTATTGTCTGACAATTGCTGCCTTTTGATAAGAATGTGTTGTTCATTTTTACTAAGTGCAGTTATAAAAAAATAGCCAGTTTCTCTCTTGGTCCCCTTTGTCCTTCGCTCCTCATTTCTTGCCTTCTTTGGATAGAATGAGTATTTTTCATGATTATTCTTTACTTCTTCAAATGACTTTTTTACTATCCTTTCTACTTTAGGATGCATGGCTTAACTTTTCCTTAACTTATCACAGACTCCAGGAATTCAGACAGAACTACTTCACATATAATTGGATTTTTATTCCATTTAATCCCTTCTTTCTTTGTGCTATTATCATATACATATATATAACTTCATCAGAAATAGTTTTATCTTTGTTATTATTTTAATATTTACTTATATAAATGTATTGATGTATGATATATATTAATAATTTTATAAGTAAATATTTTATATTATTTTAGTCTTTCACATTTATTTTTATATATTATATATAAGCACATAATCTATTTAAATATTTCTACTCATCCCTACATGCATTTTCCTAAGCACTGTGAAATATTATAAAGTCATTGCCATGTGCTTATGCATGATCATTTTTCAACCTAATTAAATTAATCGATAGTCTTATAGATTTCATAATTGGATAGTTAAAGGGAGGTTTTCAGCTTTCCGCTGATTTATTCACTTTCCAAGTGTGAGCTGCCATTTTCATCTCAAGGACGACTGTTTGGAGGTGGTAACAAAAGTGTAACAGAGTAGTCCGTTGAAGCTACGTGAATAACCACTCGAGGTATAGTCCAAAGTGGAATTGTACTGTTTTTATTTTCAGCAGCACATTTGCAAAAAAAAAAAAAAAAAACAGACAACAAACTTTTCCTCTGAAGAGCATTGACAATAACAAGGTTCATATATCCCGCTAACTGCTGCTCCCAGGGCAGGTAGTTGGTAAGTCCGGAAAAGCCGGTGCGGACCCCCGAGCAGGGGCCGAGAGAACGCCCACAGGTGTCCAGGTCACGACCTGACCTCTCCTGGGAGAGGGGCGGGGGTCGAAGGGAGGGGCCGGACCCAACGCTCGGAAACCCCGGCAGACAGGTTCTCCCCCCGTCTGCACGGAGCATCTCCCTGAAGAGACGGTCGCCGGGGCAGCGAGGCAGTCCTCAGCCGTGGGGGGAGCTCTCCAATGCCTGCACGATGAACTGGAGGTCGGCCACCCCCGACGGGCACACCTGCATGCAGGTGTGTCAGGTGTGGCTACATTGAATAGAGGGCGGGGATGGGGACATCAGCCTGTCGCTGTGGAAACCGGAAGGGAGCTTCCTCTGGGGAGTGAGTCGGCTGAGAAAGGGCGAGAAGAGGGGGGATCCCATGATAATGAGAACGTTCCCCCTTCAGTGTGGCGTCCACGGCACAGCGGGCCCACCAAATTACACATTTAAAAACGAGTGTTTCACTCCGTGAAAGCCATGCTTCAGGGAACGTGCTCAGTTTTTTAAATGATTCTTGGACGTCGCTTAAGTGAGTATAGCACACACACATATATATGTAAATAAACTGCGTACTCCCAAGTGCATTAAAAAGCGGACTAAAAAGACCAGAAGGAAAAAGGTGGGCAAACACAAACAATGCGAGTTCAATACAAACGAGTCGAGGACTCCAGTGACAATGGGGAAGCAGAGCTCAAGGTCGGCTTCTAAAGACGCTCTTTGTTAGGGCACGTACAATCCACGAGTGTAAATCAGCGACGAGGCTTCCAGAAGTGGTCGCTTATGTAAATCAACAACTACCTGGACATATGAAGAGAAATAGAAGCATCGTCCTAGAATCTTTAATGTGTTCCGGCAGCCTCTGACAGGTGCAACAGACAAAAGAGAGGAGAATTAATATACAGATGCAACATTATATATACACACACGCACACACACACACGAAGCTCCAGCCACAAGATACAGGCAGTAGAAGCAGCAGTAAACTTTTAAGCATTTAACCTAGGGTTTAAATCCTTATAAACCACACACTCAACAATGTAAAGAGAAATAGCCAGAAACACAAATTAAATTGAAAAACTTTTACATAGCCTTCGATACAGCAAGTAAATGAAAAAGGGGTCTGAGTAACATATTAACAGGTGATATTTTACGTATAACTGTATTTCAAATCCTGAGTCCTATATAAGTGCTGTCCCTTCTCTTCAAGAGCCAATGGGGCATTTAAAATGATTGCTCGCCTATCAAGCCATAAAGAAAACACCAGTAAATCCCTAAAAGTAGAAATAAATCCAGCCACATTCGCTGCGATTTACTACTACACAACCACAAGCTAATAGCAAAAGTTGTATCTTCACGTGATTGAAGGTAGACACCTCCAAGGCAATTTCCAAAGTAAGGACCGCACTCCTGGGCCCGTATAATGCAGCTGATGCACAACGCAAACAGGGATTTTGAAAATACACCTAAGAAACAAATGGACTCAGTGCAAAAGGGAAACCAGCAGTCATTAATGTTAAAATTATATTTCTTCTTTTTTCTCCAAGTAACTCTTTGCTTCACCTGAAACCGGTCCCACTACTACTAACAGACAAAGGTACACAGGGAGCTCAGTTAAAGTGATTGGATGGCCTTATTGTGATGAGTCATCTATCGACTCCCCACTAACATTTCTTGAAGACACTGAAAATAATCTAGACTCAGTTTTTAACATTCTAAGGCAGGCAGTTAGCTTCTCTCCAGGACCCAAAAGTTCTGTTTGCATCAGAATGTCACTTCTAAGGTTTGATAGGTCAAGGAAGGGGACACAGTTGTAATCATTCATGACCCACCTGTGATGGGTCTGGGGTCACGAAGAAGACCTTGAACTCCCTTTATCGCCCAAACCCCTCAGTAAAAACAACCTGTGCCGACAGCAAAGGGGGCCTAGAGGCTGCCTCTCCACGCGGTGGCAGTCACCGGGTGCACCCACACCCTTCGGGGACCAAACACCGACAGTCAGGAAGGGACTGTGCACGGAGGGGGCTGGAAGGGCACTTCGGAAACCCCAGGAAGCACCGTCTCCGGACACACGGGCCCGGGGCTGGGCAGCCACAGGGGCAGCAGAAAGAACCTGGCCCCCTCCACCCCCCCCCCCGCCACTGTGAAGGTGCGTCTGGGACCTGCCTGCAGGAGGTGGTGTCATCTAACGGAGAAGCGTTGCAACAGCTCAGGACCCTGCGCGTGCCGAGGCTGGCCTCTCTGAGCATATGGCACACCCTGGGCTCCCATCCTTCGGGGGTGAGTTAGCAGTGAAGCAGCCCATCGGCGTGGTGTCTGTGAAAACAAAAGACCACCCTATCCCAGAGGAGAAGCATTACCTGGAGCCCCACAGAAGGACGAGCCGGTAACTAACCGTTTGCTAGAACGTGCTAGGCGACGTGGCGTCTTCTTCATCGGCGGGCAGAACCAAATTCTGAGGGAGTGTGGTGGCCAGAATCTTCAGGCACAGATTGGGCTGAAATGGGGAATAACGGCGCGGGGAGTTTTCAGGGGACAGACCTACGCAACAGCGGGGTTCGGACAGGAGGCCGGACGGTGTAAAACTAGGGGGGTAGGAGTAACACCGCTGACTCGGGGACCCCCCTTGAAAAGAGGCACTGAAATACAGAGTCAGGAGAAATGAATGTAAAGTAAATATTCGTTAGAAACATAAGAGAAAACGACAAAGTATACAGGATGGATAATGGTATTAAAAATCTAAGACCTGTTCTTCTCTGTCTCTCTCTCTCTCTCAACAAGGTCATGCATTCTCTTACATAGCCACAGTAGGAAAAAACGATCAAATTCACAAACTTTAACACTGGTAACGCTACTAAGAAAGCCCTCCCTGGAGTTTTCGGTTGTCATTCTAGGACGCTTCACCCACGAATGGATTAATTGAGTGCCACCCGTGGCACGGATGGAGCTGCCGTGGCCCTTGAGCCTTTAATCTGGAACAGTTTCTCATTCTTTTGCGTCTCACGACGCTGACACGTGAGGAGTGCAGGTCAGCGGTGTTGCAGAGCGCTGTTCGGTGTGGGCGATTTCGGACAGAACACTGTGTGGCTATTAGCACTGTGTCCTCGGGGGAGGGTCTGCCCAAGTCCTTCTCTGTCCAGTCCCCACTGCCCCCCAGTGACCCCCAAGTGCACTGGGCACAGGCACTCGAGGCCGTGTGGACGCCGGCTTGTTATTAAAGCTCCTCCAAAGGGTCTGGCCTTGGCTGGGACGCTTACCTCTGGGACGGCTGCGGAATGGGTGTCCTCAGCTCTGTCCCGACCCCCAAGTTTATCGGTTGTCCTCCATTCTCCTGGAGGAGACGGCTGCCACCCCTGTGTACGTTACTGGCTGACTTTTTAAAATTTTATTTATTTTCTTTTTAGAGAGGGAAGGGAGGGAGAAAGAGAGAGAGAAACATCCATGTGCGGTTGCTGGGGCCGTGGCCTGCAACCCAGCCATGTGCCCTGACTGGGAATCGAACCTGCGATGCTTTGGTTCGCAGCCCGCGCTCAATCCATTGAGCTACGCCAGCCAAGGCTACTGGCTGGTTTATGTATGAAGTTGTCCATCAGCAGTTCCATGGGTCACGTTTATTCCAGGGGTTGTAATCCATTGGCCTCACTAATTCTGTGGTTGCCGTTGTCTCGGATTGGCCCAGCGGGAGCCCGGCCGGGCACCCCTTTGCTGTGTGACATTTACCTACTTCCTGTTTACAAATGCTATGCGTGCCCGCGTGCCAACGCTGCGAGACAGTTAATGAGAAACTTTGAGTTGTGAGGAAGTCTAATGTATCGTTTTTCCTTTGTGGTTTTGACTTGTACATCCCGAGATACCTTTGTCTGCACCCGAGTCACAGGGCTTTCTCTCCTCCATGTGTCTCCGAAAGCTGCGTAGTTTTCGTTTTTCTGTTTGAGCCTATGATACGTCTCGGATTTGAGCCTGTGATACATGCGTTTAGTGTGAGTCGGGGTCTGGGTACGTTGCTGTCTCTAGGGACGCCCAGAGTTTTCAGAACCGTTTGCTAAGACTGTCTGTTGTTTCTCGCCCTGGGTTGTTTCATGTCTTTGTCAAAAATGCCACACAGGCACACACCTGGGTGCCCGTTGCTCCGCTCTCTGTTCCACTAACGAAGTCTGTTTGCTGTCCCCCGGGACAGCCCTTTGATCCTCAACGCTGCACCTCCTTTTGAAGTCCGATAGTGCACGTCTCCCAACGGCGTGCGTCTTTCCCACGTTTGCTGGGGTCTTCCGGGTCCTTCGTGTTTTTGTATGAATTCTAAAATCAGGTGTGCTGGCATTCCGATAGGTGGTACACGGAACACAGTCATCCGTGTGAGGAAAACGTGGTATCTTAACAACATTTGTCTCCTGCACCATCACCGTAGTTATGTTTCCCCATTCCTTCAGGTCTTTCTCCTGTCCCCTCCCTTAACATATTTTTTGTTGATCTCAGCACTATGTGATACGATATTGTAATCCCTGCTTCATGGTTTACGAAACCGTGCAGGCACCAAGGGTACACCTTCCTCCCAGTAGGTGGCGACACTGAGCACTCCACGTCTTCTCTCCCCCTCGTCCAGGTGGGGACATCCAGTGTTGCACTCCCCACCCCGCACCAGCACCGCCACGCGCATGCGCAGTGCGGGCCAGCCTGGGGCGTCGGTAGGGGGCGCCCGCGGACCCGGGTCCCCTCGCTGGGTGTCTCCCGGGGAGGACACCTTCCCAGTAACCAGGGGAGGGGTTGCCCCCAGCTCTGACCGCCTGCGCTCCTGGCGAGAAGGGCTGTGGCTCTGGCGGCGGCTCCAGCAGACGGACCGTCCAGAGCCCGCCCGGTGCCCACTCCTTTCCCCAGGGGCCCAGCCCCCTCCGAATGTCACTGCGCGGCTCACTTCCCGGGTCCGCACGTGGCTGTCCGTGCTTTGTCTGGAGTTCAAGGGCTTGGCCCACACACGCTTACCTCGGCTCACTGCACGAACTTCATGGTCGATTGTGGCGCTGTGCGTGCACACACAGCAGGGGCGTGTGAGAGGTGATGGAACCACGGGTGAAGATGGTCCCGTGTCCCGAGGTTTCTCTTCTGTGACCCGGAAGTGCCGGGGGAGAATGACTGTCCTCGGAGCTTCCAGAGAGCCACACATGTCCCATGACCCTGAGAATGCTCGTTCAGTCCCCAGGCCTTTCCTGCAGGGCAGCGGCCTCACGTGCTCTGGGACACACACACGGGCTTTGAGACACGCCCCCCGACACCCACACGTGGGGGGAAACCACCTGGTTACTGTGACTGGTTACCGTCAGGGACTGGTGACTGTTGGGGACTGGTTACTATGACTGGTTACTGTCAGGGACTGGTTACCATCAGGGACTAGTTACTGTCAGGGACTGGTTACTGTCAGTTACTGGTTACTGTCAGGGACTGGTTACTGTCAATTACTGGTTACTCTCGGAGACTGGTTACAGTCAGGGACTAGTTACTGTCAATTACTGGTTACCGTCAGGGACTAGTTACTGTCAATTACTGGTTACCGTCAGGGACTGGTTACTCTCAGAAACTGTTTACTGTCAGGGACTGGTTACTGTCAGGGACTGGTTACTCTCAGGGACTAGTTACTGTCAGGGACTGGTTACTGTCAGGGACTGGTTACTCTCAGAGACTGGTTACCGTCAGGGACTAGTTACTGTCAGGGACTGGTTACTGTCAGAGACTGGCTACTGTCAGGGACTGGTTACTCTCAGGGACTAGTTACTGTCAGGGACTGGTTACTCTCAGGGACTAGTTACTGTCAGGGACTGGTTACTACCAATGACTGGTTACTGTCAGTTACTGGTTACTATCAGAGACTAGTTACTATCAGGGACTGGTTACTGTCAGGGACTGGTTACCACCAATGACTGGTTACTGTCAGTTACTGGTTACTATCAGAGACTGGTTACTATCAGGGACTGGTTACTGTCAGGGACTGGTTACCCTCAGGGACTGGCGACTGTCTTCCTGCCACTGCGCCGGGCAAGGGTCAGCCGCGTCAGCCAGTCTTGGGAGGCTACAGAATGCAGAGCCTCGGGCCCCACCCCGGACCCAGTGGGGCAGAATCTCAGTTCCAGAGAGCTCCAAATCCTTCACACACACTTGAATGTGATGAGCACTACTCTAGGCACATGAGATTTTAAATCCTGGGACACAAACATCACCTTTTAAATGTTGCCAGCTATTTGCCCAACTTAGAGCCCAACTCGGAATAACCCGAAATACAAAACGACACACAGAGACATCCCTGGCTGTGATGCGTGTTGTGAGAAACGGAGGACACGGAACAGGAGTGATGCGCACGCACTGCGGCCTCGCTCCCGAAGGCCGAGACGTGTGGGATGGCTGCGGCGCCGTGCCGGCTGCAGGGCGGGGACACTCGGATGTGTGCTGTGACCCCGAAGGCCAAGGCATGTCAGATGGTTGCAGCACCATGCCAGCTGCAGGGCGGGGACACTAGGGCAGGTGCGGTGACCCCGAAGGCCGAGACGTGTCAGATGGTTGCAGCACCGTGCCGGCTGCAGGGCGGGGGACACTCGGGCAGGTGCGGTGACCCCGAAGGCCGAGACGTGTCAGATGGTTGCAGCACCGTGCCGGCTGCAGGGCGGGGGACACTCGGGCAGGTGCGGTGACCCCGAAGGCCGGGACACGGCAGCAACCACAGACACACCCGGTCGATGGAAATGCCCGTCCACACTGGGTGACGGTGTCCCCCCCCCCATCCGTCCACGCTTCAACCTGACACACCCCCCCGCGTCCGAAATCAGAGAACAGACCTGCAGAGCGAGCGGAGGAGAGGTGCTGCCGGAGCTCCGCACGGGGGCCGGTGGGACCGCATCTGACGAGCCCCTCCGGTCATTCTGCCGTGAACCCTACTCCCCCCCCGTCGCAGCCCAAGGGCACGCTGCACACGTGACCCCGCTTTCCAGCAAAGGGCCAGTGAGTGACCGCAGCGTCCCGTGCATTTCCCAACGGCCCTGTGACCAAGAAAGAGTGAGTTCCGCAGCCACCCTGCGTGGCACTCCTCCTGCCTGGGCAATGAGAACATCGGATGCGTGCGGCCCAGGCCCGCTGCAGAAAGGGATGAGCCGGGGCCCAGGAAACACACCGAGCCTGGTCGTGGGAAAGACCCGTGTGGGCGAGGGCAGGAAGCGGCGGCCTGCGTGTGTCCCCGTGTGGGGGAGGTTTTCCTGCTTGAACCACGCAGTCCTGCGGCCTCATCACAGCCAGGGTCAGCTGGTGCTGCCCCTCGGGGGGCCTCCCGGGGTGGGCACACTGCTTACCCGGCGGGTTTATAAGCTCGGCAGGCATTAGGAGTTAAGCTTACAAGTCTGTGGTTTATGCCTGGTTTTGTAACCCTGCGTCCTAGGCTGCCGTGTCGTTGCTGCTAATGCTCACACACGCGGTCCAGGCCTCCCCTCCGCCTCCCCGCCTGCGCCCTCGGAGCCGTGGGCATCCGTTACCGCCCGCCCTGCTGTCGATTACAGCGGGGGCTCGGTGCTGCTCAGGTTCAGGAGATCTAATTGTCATCAATTTGCAGCTGCAATCACCTGGCCGAGTCCTTGCCCGAAGGCACCTCGTCTCCCCAGAAGCCGTGACACCGGCGGGAAGGGGACCGCAGCAGCACTCGGCTCAGCACGAACGCGGCAGGGCGTGGGGCCGCTGCCGGCTCGGGCTGAGGTGGCCGCCCCGGCGCTCACCAGTCCCGGCCCGGAGCGCTCTCAGCCCGTGGCAGGGCCTCCCCGGCTGTGCCTCCTGAGACGCCGCCCTCCATCGGTGTGGGGGTGCCGTCTGTGCAGCCGGGCATTCTCCGGGAGGCGGGGCCCTTCCGCATCCTGGCCGCGTGGCCGGGGAAGCAGGTCAGCTCTCTGCGCCTCCGTTTCCCCTTTCTTCCGGTTGGGTCTTCGCTCCAGGACTGTTCCTCTCGCGTGGCATAACTCGCAGCCCGAGGCTCCCTGCTGCCCGGAAGCCCCTCCCCCCCGTGGAGTGTCTCCTCTCCCCCCCGCCCCCCTCACCCTTGTCACCTCTGTCACACCGTCCTCCCACGCCCTCCAGAGTCACCCGGAAGTCTGAGAGCGAGAATGATGAGTCGCAAGGCTCTCTCGGCGTGTACCACGAATCCATCCATCCGAGCAGTTCCTGTCCCCACGGCTCGCTCCTCGGGCCGCTGTCATGAGCAGGGACGTGCGTGTGTTCACGTTGTTACCGTTGCTCGTACCGGTGAACGCCGTCAGGGACGTAACAGATGCTCAGTGGACGCTGCCCAGTGCCAAGACAGAATGTCCACGGCATCTACTCCTCAGTGTTGCCGTGTTTTACTAGCTTTTTGAACTTCTTGCCGAGACATCAGGCATGTGTAAAGATCTCACAGAAACATGGATGTGCTGCACACGGGCACACGTCTCACACTTAGGAGAATATTGATGTCTTTTTTCCATTTAGTAGAATCTGTGCATGAGGTTTCCAGAGAGAGAGAACCAGCTTACTGCTGCAGTTCCTCCGATACAACTCTTCTCCTACCAGTTCTCGGCAGAGCACCTGAGGCCTGAAACAACCGAGAGTCCTCAAAATGCTTGCAGGCTCGTAACCACTCACCGAAAAGTTACGATGAGGAGAGAAGCGCTGTCTCATCTTGTCTGGTTCCAGACTGGCCAGTCTGTCCGTGAAAGTGCAAGGGAACTTGGAGACAGTCTCCCTGGCTGTGCACAAGTGTGCACACGCACACATGCATGTGTGAACCACAGTCACACTGGTCAGATGCTAGGCCCACCATTCCCTGGGAGCAGTCGGGCTCTCGCCGAGTTAGAAATCAGAGGCGCTGAGCCTACCGACTGCACACCTTCTCCTGTCCTGGGGCCCAGTTCCCAAACCTTCAATTTCGTCCAATCCTCCTGTTTTTGCAGAGAAAGGACCTGAAGCCCTGGAGAGGTCATGGCTTGCCAAGGTCACACACACAGTCAGTGGGTGGATCCGACTGTCCCCAGAGCACCCAGGCCCGCAGCAGGGCCCTTCCTGCCGTGACTGGGTACACGCCCGGTGCTGGTGTGCACACGCGTGCCCTGAGTCCATCCACTCACTCACTCGCTCGCTCAGAGGTCACCGCTGGGTCCCAGCACCCGGCTGGTCTGGGGAGAGAGAAGGCAGCCGCCATCCTTTCTCTCCAGGGGCCTTCAGTCTTTGGGGCAGAGAGACATTAAAAAATATACATTCACACAATAATGAAGTTCCCGAGAAGGAAGGCAGCGGGAGAGTCAAGGTCAATGGCGGCCGGGAGTGCATTTCTGAATCCGTCCCTTGCACAACCATCAGACGGACAGCAGCGGCAGGAGGCCCTGGACCTGCAGCGGGGACCCCCGGGCCGTCCCCGGGCCTGAGACGTGGAGGCTCTTGTTGTTCGTGGTGCCAGGGCGGGCGAGCACGTAGCAAGTGTAACGCCCCCACCCACACAGCCGATGAGAAAGCCAGGGCGCGAGGGTCTGGGTCGCTGGACAAGGGAACGCCCAGTGCAGGTCCCCGCTGCAGCGTCTGCGTGGCCCGGGGATGAACACCCGTCCCACCGTTCCGACGTCGCCCCAGGGCCCTGGGGCGGGCAGTGGGGCCTCCCGAGTCCTCCCACATCTCCGTGCTGTCCTCGGGCACACGGGGACCCGATTCCAGGGACCCGGGGACCTCGTGGGGGGCAGGGCCCCTTGTCCCAGAGACACAGCGCACTGCTGCTCTCCAGCTGCAGCGGCACCGGGGGAGGGGGGTCCCTTCCGAATGTCACGCTCCCGCAGCACCTGCCCAGGGGGGCTGCTTTGAGACGCTATCCGGTGTCTCCTACCCTCCCTGCTCCCCCACCGCCACCCAGGAAGGCGGCTGAGAGAAACCAGGGCGCAGCCGCCCTTCTCTGGCTGGGGTCCCGTCACTGAACCCCCTTCCCTTCGTGGAGGTCAGAATGCCTGACCCTGTAGAAGGGGTCTATAAAAATCTGTTTCAGCCAAACTTTTGGTGACACGTCCGGAGACAAGGTCTGCATGGACAAAGAAAGATGCTTCTTCCAGTGACAGTTGGCAGTTCTCCGTCCTGCTTTTGGAACCAGGGAGGGAGTGTAAGGACAGGCGGCTGGAGGAGGCGGGAGGAAGGAAGGACGGATCAGCTCACAGGAGGGTTACCAAGGCTGTGAGCTCTCTGGGGGAGCTTTTGCCTGGGGGTCTGACAGGGAGCCCTTCAAGCTCGGGGTGAACCTGGGCACGCAGGAACCGTGGACAGGGCTCGTCAGAGGCAGCCACGACCCTGGTGCCAGAAAGCTGTACACCCGGGGCCGGCCGCCTGGCTGCCCTGCCCGGCTAGGCATCGGTAACCAGACCACCCTGCCGGGTTGCTGCCCGCGGGAGCCCTTTCTCTCCCTGTTCCGACTTGTATCGAATGCATCAGAGTGACAGAGGTTAACAACATCTGTAGGTTCCAGGTGTACAATTCTGTAACCCACCGTCTGAATATGGCGCTGTGTGTTCGCCGCCCAAGTCGAGTCTCCCATCACCGTGCCCCCCGTTTCCCTCCTCTGCCTCCCCCCGCCTTTCCTCTGGTCCCCCCCCCCACACACTGACCTCCCTGCCCAGGAGGTCGGCTTGTGTCCAGCTCCTTTGCCCAGGTCCCCAACCCTCCCTCTGCTGTCCCCAGCTCCTGTCCGCTGTCCCGTCCACCTTCTAGGACATGCCTCCGGGGGCGGAGGGCTGGGAGGAGACGGGAGGTTCTCACCGGTCATTTATTTCAGCGTTTTTCCCTGCCCCACCCCCTCCCCTGGGTCTGGACGGAATCCTTGCTCCTGCTGCTTGTGGGGCCGGCTTGGTCCTTTCCTCTCCAGTGACGCCTTCCCTCAGGCATCCGCCGAGAACCCGTGAGCTGCCTGGATCGTGAGGAGCATGTGGCATCAAATTCTCAGGGTTGTAATGCTGGAAAACATTTTCCAACAAATGCTACATAGAAACATGGGGGGAAACCTTGGGAGAGCCGGATGGACGGTGTTGGAAGGTTCCGGAGAGCGGACGCCAGAGGGGCCATCCCTTAGGTAGAGACGATTGCTCTGGAATTTCAGACTCCGTGCGAGGCTCAGGGACCGTCTCAGACATGGGATACGTCACCTAGGAAATGTGGGGACTGTCTCGGAATGTAAAACACAAGCCTTCCTGCTTCTCACCGGGAAATAGTTACTGCATTCACCTTAGTGGACAGACAGGGGCCCGGCCCGGAGCAGGTCTGCCCGGAGCCAGGGGTAGGTGCAGGTTCCCGAGGCCGTGCAGGGAAGACCTCACACCACGAGTGCACAGGGCTGACTGTGAGGGGCATTCGTTAACGCCGGGGACGGGGCACCGAGGGGGGCTCAGCACAGAGCAGGCATCGGGGAGCACCCCCCCCAGGCTGGGCTGCCGGGGTGCACTGGGAAACCAGAGAAAAGGGCCTTGCAGACAGGGGCAGGGGGCAGCCCGGGACCAGCAGCAGTGCCCACTGCCTTAGGCTGCCTTGGGGGACACCTGCCTGGGAAGAAAAAGGTGGGGGACGGGGCGTAAGTGAGGGGATGTTATATCCAGGGAGGAGAGGCCAGGGGAGCAGAGGTCGCCCTGGGGTGAGGTCCTTGTTTCCCCTGGTTTGCACCCCGCCGCCGGCACTGGGGCCTCCCACCCTGGGGACCCTGGGCTCCTGGCTGTGAGCTGCTCACCCACTGGGTTCCGTAGTCTGTCTGTTCCCCGTCCCACTGTCCGGGACGTCCCCCATCCCGTCTCAGTCACGGCTGACTTACGCCCCACGGCCACCCTTCAGGTCCCTCCTCCTCCCAGGGCAGCTCCGTGACCCTGTCCGTCAGTGATGAATACGAGATCTCTCTGAATCACCCCCACCCCAGCCACCCGCTCTGTGCGTGCGAGCGTCCTCTCCCCACCACGCGCCGACCCCCCCCCCCCCCCCCCCCCCGCCGTCTCCACTCCGGCTCCACGGTGACCTTTTGACCGGCACAGCGCAGGCCTGGGGCCCCTCCCTCCCTCCCCACCACCTGCCTCGGGGTGGGGTCCCAACCTGCACCATCAAGTTCCACCCTGTTTCCCCACTCTCACCGCTCCCTCTTCCTGACCTCTCCCCAGCGACAGCCCTCCCGCCCCGTGGTGGGGGAGGGTGCTCACCTGCCCTCACACGACACGGATGTGCATGCCGTGTGCCCTGTCCAGTGCGGCCCCACCTGTGTTTCCAGAACACCCATGCTGCTGCCTCTGACGGGAGCGTGCTCGAGTGGACGTTTGGGAGGAGTTCCCTGAGAACCTCCTACGTGCCGACCCATTCCGAGACACCGCGTGTTCGAAGTGGTGCCGATCCCCATGCAGGTGATAAGTGAGCACGTGCAGTTCCGTGACGTACAGCCATGAACGGCGAGAGACTGGCGTGTGAGTCCCGGCGGAAGCAGGGACGGGACAGCGACGTGCCTCTCAGCACTGAATCGAGGGACGACAGCAGCCGCTGAGGCCTGGGGTCCGACGGCAGACGGGGCTCGAGCGCCCCCTCCTGCGCACGCAGAGCATCTGTCCCTCCGTGCTGCCGCGTCTGGGGGTGAAGACCGCACTCAATTCGCCCCTTTCTCTGCCCGACAACGGGGGCGAGAGCAGCAGCCTCCCGGGAGACGTGCTGTAAGGACAAAATGAAATGAAAGGACCGGTCGGAAGGGCCGCAGGCGGCCTTCAGCGTGTGACCGAGGACGCGTGGGAGGCGCCTGACCTGTGGTCTGTGGGTCCGTGCCGTGAGCTGCCCGGAGCCCGAGGGCGTGCCCGCGTCCTTTCCCATCCCCGCCCGCTCCTGGAGCCCACGGGCGGCTGGGGAACAGGGGCGTCGGCGAGGGAGGGAGGGCGG
Source organism: Phyllostomus discolor (assembly GCF_004126475.2). NCBI lineage: Eukaryota > Metazoa > Chordata > Mammalia > Chiroptera > Phyllostomidae > Phyllostomus > Phyllostomus discolor. The sequence goes on from NC_040909.2 coordinate 1,644,753, forward strand.
GACTGAATGTCCTTTGGACACACACACCCAGAGCAAGCCCTCCCGCACCGTCCCGCGCCCCCGCGCTGCGTCTGAGCCAGGGACGTTTGACTTCAGTGCGAGGGCCCTTCTCCCGTTAACCAGCCTCCCAGCGGAAAGCGACTGACTCCGGGGACTGCTCAGCGGGGGGGCCAGGGCGGGGGGCCACGGACCTGTCCACGGCTGCTGCTTCCCCGTTGCCCGTGGACGGATCCGGAGCTAATTCCCGAACAGTTTTGGAGCCGACCTGGTAAGCACACAATATTCGCTCAAGCGACACTGAGCCATTTGGTGTGATTTCCACAGAAGAAAGCGGGGCACCCGGAGGGAGACCTGGGGCGTGAGTGGGGTCTGCTCGTGATCGCGGGGGTGAGGGGGGAGTCCTTCGTCTGTCTCCCGGTGGGGGGCGGGAGCCAGTCCTCACGCACGGGCTCTGCTGAATGTTCCGTTCATCCCCCGCTGCAGACCCAAATGGCGGAGCGATCACACAGCTGAACGGTCATCACACAGACCTAACTCATCGTCCCAGCCAGGAGGGGGGACGCGGTTTGGGTCCACGGACAAAGCAATTGAATCGAAGGCCCGGCCGTCCGAGAAAAAACGGTCCAGGCCACAAGGCAATGGCCGAGTTGCTTTGTCCAGCACGTGGGAGGTTTACCGGTGACGGATGCCTGCTGAGGTTTACCTTTGGTTCCGTTGTCCTACAGTCCCTGAAGGAGACACGGTGGGAAATGAACCCCTGATACTCTGCTTCCTCTCTCGGAGGCGGCTGTCTCTGCTACAGCCCATCCTCAGGTCAGCGGGCAACACTCACCTACCTGAGCCCCGAGTGGGACAGCGGTCCTTTCCCACGGAGACAGCGACAGGCTCGGAAAGGACGGCTTCCCGCATTTCCAAAGGGCCCCCCCACACTGGAGAACGAGTTCTGAATGGCAGGACATGCCTTAGTTGCGCTGTCGTGGGTCCCCCCACGTCCGGCTCGCTGGCGAAGCCACCTTGAAGGACAAAGGACGAAACCACACATGTCCACCAAGAGCACCAGTGGGTGGGACCAGGCGGTCTGTCCAGGGCAGGCTGTGTGGGACCTGTGAGGGGGCTTTGTCGTGTGTGTTCTGCAGTCCCGTGGGCAAAGTGCGCACCGGTCTGTGACAAGTCACTGCGCAGGGCACGGCGGCTCCCTGCCATAGCCCCTCGAACCAGGACCGGCCTGGGTCCAGGAGCCGCCATCCCCGACCTGCCAGCAGCCTAAACTCGGACAGGAGGTTGGCTTTTAAAGTCTACTTGATCGGTAATGGGAAAAAGACACCATGAAGACTGAATTAAGAAAATAAAATTTGCCCCAGCTGGCGCAGCTCAGTGGATTGAGCACGGGCTGCGAACCAAAGTGTTACCGGTTCGATTCCCAATCAGGGCACATGCCTGGGTTGCAGGCCATGACCCCCAGCAACCGCACATTGATGTTTCTCTCTCTCTCTCTCTTTCTCCCTCCCTTCCCTCTCTAAAAATGAATTAATATAATCTTTAAAAAAATTACATCTTAAAAAAAATGACTTTAAGAAAACAAAATTTATTTTATGTTTGTTCTCCTTTGGTTAATACGAGTTTCAGGAGGGACCGCTAAAAGGTGAGACACTTGAAGAGCAGAGCCGTCATCTTACTGTTAAACCTAAGGGGATGGCACTGTTTCCCCAACCGCCTCCAGCAAGCTCCTCGGTGTTCACATTCCACCGACTGTCTGACACGCTTCTACAAGCGTGCCTGGCGCCGGATCCAAGGACATGCAACCTGTCACGTTGGCTGAACACGGCTGGTCTGTCTTCCGGTCTGTGCGTCGCTTCTCCGACTCCTGCAGCTCCTCGCCAACGGCCCCGGCCGCCGCGGTCGGGGGGACGCTCAGCCCCGCCCACTCTTGGGGGGTGCGGGGGGCAGTGAAGACGCCTGTGCAGAGCAGGTAAAAAACAGCACCCTCAGAGAGAAGAGACCCCCCCACTGCCCAGGCTCGGGTTGGGAACGTCGTCCTTTCCGGAATGACCGCGTATCTGCCCTTCTGTCGGCTTCCTCACCTCCCCTCGGTCCGCGCTGCCACTCGGCTCCCTGTGCCCCAGGGGCAACAGTGGCCCCTTCCTGCTGCCCACGCCTCTTCTTGAAGCTCCTCTCGGGCCTCTCCGCCTCCGGAGAGCCTGCTTTGTGTCCCCCCCAAAGGAAGACGCCGTGGGCACCGGGAAGGAAGTCGGCGACCTTCACAGGTGCCCAGCCTCAGCCCCCCCAGCACGGCCCGGCCCAGCCCACTCTCCCACGGACGTTTGTCATCGCCGACCGGAGCCGTAAGGGACGTCAGTCCTCGTGGACAGAGTCAAAGGTTAGGCAGAAAAGGACACAGAAATAACTGACCGACACCAACATTTGTTCTCAGGTGCTGCAGATCCTAGGTGCCACCAGACCGGCACCGCCCGACTGCACCCCGGGGGGCTCCCGATACAGCGCAGCTGCATTCCGGGGGGGCCCCCCCCCGTGCACACAGACGATTTCCAGGGCTTTTTAATTAACTGGCCGCGCTTTCACCTTCGCAGACGGGAGAGTCCTGCGGAAAGTGGAGCAGACTCTGTCCCCAGAGCGCAACTCGGCCCCGGGGCCCTGGTGGGGGGGGGGGGGGGGCGCGGAGCCTCGGCTGCAACTCTAAATTGGAGCCAGCCACGGGGCTGTGCGGGGTAAAAATAAATCCGCTGTCCCAGAAGGGCCGCCGCGGTTCCTCTCCGATCAATAGTGAGGGGGAGCCCGCCCCAGCCGGCGGAGGGGCCGAGTTTCCGTTTTTACACACGTCCACGGTGCCCGCCGCCTGAGGCTGCTCTGGAGACTTGGGGGGCGGGGGTTGGGGGGGCGGTGCAGAGCAGGGCCGTCTTCTTCCCTGGACTCCCTCCCTCCCTCCGGCTGCCCCCTCCTGCTGCCCCAGGGCAGGGCAGGTCCCCGCCCCCACCCGAGGGCAACCGCGGGTGTCTGTGTGCAGTTCCTCCCCGAGCATCCGCGGTGGCGCTCGTGCCCCGGAGAGCCCCTGCGCTTTGAAAACCCGAAGCTTCCAGCCACGGCTTCTGTTTACCGTCCGCTGGCCCGGGGGGTGGACGTGGACAGGCCATCGTCCAAGGACAGAATCGGGGAGGGGGGGCGTGGGTGCCGACTCTGGCAAGGGGGGGCTTCCAAACGGGGGGGCCACGGCTGCCCGGAGCGGGTTGCTGCCAAGGGAACCGGGGCTCAGCCTGGGGGGGGGGGCCGCGGGCTGCCGGGCTGGGGGCTGGGGCAGGACAGAGGAGGGGGGAGGGGGAGGGGGAAGTGAGCGTCCGGTGGTGAGGGGGTCACTGTCCCGTCCCGGGGGAGGGCCCAAAGCCCCCCGAGATGCTCCTGGAGCCGGGAGCTCTTTGTCCGCCTGTCTTCTGTTTTCCCTCAGAGATAGCTAGTTGGCCTCTTGCTCCTGACCTTGGGGATTAAATTTTAGCCTAGGATGGGGGACTGTTTACAGTCCCACTGAGTGTAGGAGCGTTCACTCACCGCCTACCAGCTCTTCAGACACCATTTATAACATAACGAGCACAATGGCTGGAATTGGATTCTTGCTGATCTGATCTGCCTGTAAAATAGAGAGGTCGGTTCACAGATTTGCCTGGTTTGCAACAGATTTGCCTGGTTTGTAATATATGGCGATGAGTAGCTTTTCTAGAATCAGGCTACAGTAAAAAACACCTGTGGAAAGTAAACCCGTACCACTGGCCGTCTAAAGCCCGTCGTCAGCCAGGTCTGCGCGTCCAGGGCCACGGTGCCGGCCGTGCTCCCAGGCCCCTCCCGTCCCATCCGCCTGCGCTGGAGGTCAAGGCCAGCAGCGCTCCTGCAGCGCAGAGCATCCCCCGTGTTTCTCTGCCAGAGCTCACGCTCCCCTCCAGGCAGGACAAAAACGCCGGAGGCCCAAGGTCCCCGCAAGCAACCACCAACCAGGGGTGGACGGGAAGTCGTGGGCAAACTCCCCGTGCCCTCGCCCCTCCGCGGGACTGCCGTGTGCCCCACCCTCTCCCTTGGAGCAGCCCCGCAGCCCAGCTGGACTTGACCGCAGACCGGAACCCCCCGGCCGGGCCCCATTCCAAGTCTCTCTCTTCCGCTCCCTGAGTGCTCTCTCCGGGCAACCTCCGGGTCAGCGGCCAGCAGTCACATCCCGGGTCCGGGTCTGACCCGGGTGAACTCCGGCGGGGGTGCCGGCTCTGCACAGGTTTCACCGAGTCCCAGCAGAACCCGTGACCCCTGGAGGTCACAGAGGGGTCGCCCGGCTTCATTCGTCCCCATAACAGCATCATCATTCCGTCGTGCCCACGTGGAACTCTGTGCTGTGATTTACTCAATAACCTTTCTGACTCGGCCTACAGTGGATTCACTCACTTTGCTTTAGTCTCCGCTGTGCTAACATTCTGCACGAAGCCACATTACAGTATCATGGCAATGCACGTTTCCTAGTGCACACTCAAAGTTGCATCTGCTCATGTATCATCTACAGTGATGCTGCGAACCAAGCTTTGCAAAACCCTGGTGTAGGGGTTGACAAAAAAATATGCGGGCGTCCCCCACCCCTGGCCCACGACGCCATGGCGGAAAACCGGGGGGGGGGGGGGGCAGGGTGGCTGGCTGGCCGGGGGCCACATCCCTGGGGGTATGGGAGGGTCCCTCGTCTGGTTGGGCTTGCCCACATCGGAGCTGTCTGTTTTCCGTTACGGGCTCACCCAGGACAGTGGCCCCAAGAGGGAGAGAGAAAGGGGGTGACGGTCACCGTAATTGGCACTTGTTTTGTGACTACGGGCTCTCCTTACGAATACACGAGATCCGGAACGAAGGGCATGCGGATGCCCGGGGCTCGCGGTCGGGGAAGGAGACCGTGCCGCTGCCGCGCAGCAGAGGTCACTCCACCGCCATCTCTGGGGGCGTGTGCCCGCGTCTGGTCCTCAGGGTGCCCGTCGGGGCCCGAAGCTCAGAAACCCGCTTTTCAAGAGATAATCTGTGGGGGGTGTTTCCCCTAAAGAAACACTCCAAGTTCCTTTTCAGTGGCAACATTTGTTTCTCAGGGATTTAATTGTCATTACTCATTTGTGAACCATGGGTGCTCGTTACCAACAGACCCAATCCATCTCGTTCGTGAGAGCGTCTGGGGCCCTGCTGGAGGCCTGGGGGGTGCTGGTGGGGGGAGCGGGAGGGAGTGGGGGGAGAGAGTAGGGGCGAGGTGTCCGGCGCCGTGATCAGACCCCCCCTCCACTGAGCCTCTGTGTGCAGGCCCATGGGCGCGCCGGCGTGCCGCCGGGGCCGGAGACTTCATAGGTTACGAACATCCCTGGTTGATTAAATGGAACCAAAAGACATTTTCTCTTTCATATTGAAAGAGGCTTAACATTAAAAAACTAATCTTTCCTGAGATAAAGTTCATTAACACAATGATTATTCATTTGGCTTTTATAATGATATTGCAGCTTAATCACCAGAACATTGCTTCCCATGCTCCGTGCGAGCCGGCAGGAGACGTTTGAGGAGCCAGTCTGGCCGCGAACGTGCCGCGGGAGGGGTCGCGTCCGGGCCGCCCTTCACCACAAAAGCGCAGCTTGGGAGTCTCGGCCTCTCCCCTGACGACAGCTCGAGTGCCCACCCCACGATGGCCAGAGTCCAGTTAGTTCCAGAACCCAGAGGCTCCGTCTTTGCCTCGGGTCTGCGGCCTCTCTCCGGATCACCCCTCGCGTTCCTCCGGGGTGATGCCTTTATTACAAACCACGCTTGGAGGCTGTTCAATCTTGGGGCTGAGTTTGGTGTCTCCCGTGACTGTCTGGCTGAGCAAACAAAGGCACGGACGAGATCAGAGCAAACTGTGAATCTCTAAAACCCTACCCTCGGCCAGCGGCGACCGCCGAATCTACAGCCTGGCGTCCGCGTGGTGGGAACGAGGGAGATGGAATCGTCGCCGGGTGTCCCAGAGAAAGATGACCGTCGTGCCTGCTCCCGTGCACTAAAGGCTCCCGGACGCGGGAGGTGGCGAGGTTCCCGTGGGAGTCGGGCTCTCAGCGAGGCGGGAGCTGCGAGTCGCGCTCGTGGGAGCGCACAGTGGGGCCGCCGTGGTCGGGGGTTGTGCGTTGCAACCCTAGGGACCAACCGCAGGCGGTTGCAGGCAGCGGGCTGCGCACGGGCTGGCAGAGGTCGGTGAACCCGCAGAGTCCTGCAGTGAGTCACCCTCGGGACTGGGCGGGAGCGGCGAGTGTCGGGGAAGTGTAGCACCTTCCCGGCATCACCAGGCCCTGGAGCAGGCTCCCCGAGGGCTGGGCTCCCAGCTCACACCGCATGCCCGTCTGCAGCCCCCCCGAGACATGACGTGAGTTCCCAGGAGGGCGCCCCGCGCCCCCAGAAGGCATCCCACTCTGCCCCTGCCTTTTCAGGGCGAGGGCGGCGAGTCCAGCTGTAGGTCGGGTGCGTCTGCCGGGCCGGACTAGGCATCAGGGTGAGGCTCCTGCGACAGAGAGGCCGGGCGATCTCCGGCTTGGCCAAGACGCCCCCGACGGTGAATGTCCCCAAGACAGGGAGTAGGTTCGGATCTCGGTCAGTCTAAACACGGCCTCTCCATCATCCACCATCAGAAAAGTCTGAAAAGTATACACTTTCCTAACAGGGACATGCTCAGCACCTGTGTTTACCTGGCCCGGGACCCAGTGCTAATTTAACTGGATTACTCAAAGCCGGGCTTGCCACCTCCCCAGCCCCGGGACTTGCCTCGCAGAGCCCGGTGACGTGTCTGTAACTAATCACACCCCTCTCCAGGCGCCTGCAGTTCGCCCACGGCCTTTCCGAGGGGCGGCCGAGTTACGGGAAGGGAAGAGGCCAGTGGCCGCAGGTGGCACGGGATTGGAGGACATCTGAACAACTGTAGAAAAACTGTATGCCCACCCCCTGGACAACCCAGAGGAAAGAGAAACAGACCTAGAAAGTACAACGGTCCAGGACCGCCTCCGGAGGAGAGAGGAAATCTGAGTAGAAGACCAGTGACTCGCGAGGATGTGGAATCGGTAACAAAAACCCGCCAGGAAGGGCCGCCCAGGACCAGACGGCCTCCCTGGTACGTCTCACCAAACATCTCAAGGGTCGACACCCGTCCTCCTCAGACTCAAACACTGACAGGGGTGGACACTTTCCAACTCATCTGGGAAGCTGGCTTTAGGGGAAAAGTGCAAATTAATACCCTGGTGAGGACCCGCCTCTCGCCTGCTAGAACGGCCCGGATCCAAGGGACCGCAGCACGAGGGCTGACGTGGACGAGGAGAAAACGACCCCGTGCGTCATTGGTGGGATCGGCACAGCCACCGCGGCAGACAGTGGGACGGACCTTCCAAACACCAAAGCAGAGCAGCCCCAGGACCCAGCGATGCCGCTTCTGGGCGTGTGGCCACAGGAAGCCAGAGCACCCACTCACAGAAGCACCCACACCTCCACGTCCACAGCAGCCCTGAGCCTGGCGGCTGACACACCGGGGCCACGAAAGGGTGTGTCCGAGCGTGCCACAGCGTCGGGTGCCCCTGCCTGCAATGCACACTTTCAGCCACAGGCGGTGAGGAAACCCCACTGTTCATCACAACCCCGATGGGCCCTGAAGGCGGTCCGCCCAGTGAAATACGCCGGGCAGAGAAATATGAGCGCTGTATGGTCTCACATCTGTCTGACCTCACGCACAGGTGAGATCTAAAGAAAAGGCAGAAACCAAGAAACCTCATGGAAGAAGAGATCAGACTTGTGGGTCCCAGGGGCAGAGGGCGGGCGGCGGGGCGGGGCAGCAGAATGGGGGGGTCAAAAGGGCAGACTTCAGGCACAGGACAGAGGAGCCCTGGGCCTGCGGGGTGCGTGGTGACGTGGCCAGCGGCGCTGTGCGGTCCCAGGACAGTCGTTGAGAGAGTGAACTATGAGCGTCACCATCACCGGAGGATTTTTCCCTCCCTCCCTCCCTTTCTTTATTTCCCCGTATCTGCATGAGAAGATGCATGTCGGCTGGGCTGCGGCGGCCACCCCACAGGGCATGCAAATCACACTGTCACGCTAGCACCCGGAACTTAGACCGCGGTGGGGATCCATCGTTTCCCAGTAACACCGGGGAGAAACGTCTTCATTAGGAAAGAGAGGGGCACTTTGGAAAGAGGCATGTGCAGAGGAGTCAATGTCTGGGAGGGCACTGGTCCCCCCGCCCCCCCGTGACCCTCTCCAGGGCCCGGGTGCTGAGCCGGAGGCATCCTGGAGCTCAGGCAGGAAGCCGCCCCGGCGGGTGCACTCCCCTCCCGCACCCCGGTTCATTGTTCTGCAGCACCCTGGAGAGCATGTCTGCCTCCCGCAGAGCTCCGATCCGAATCACTCCTGCAGAGGCGAGAGAGGAGCGGCTGCAAGTCGGAGAGAAGTCGCCCGCCGGGAGCGTGTGTGAGAAGCTACGCTTTGACATCTGTCGAATGTGAACAAAAAACAATCCACAGTAATCTCACACCTGTGGAGAGTAAAAGGCAACACCAGCAGCAGCGAGTGGGGCACGGATAATCCAGGTGTGAGCCGACGTAATCGTATTATTAATTCGGGTGCGATTAGTGCAGACCCCATGCGGTTTCCGCAACATCTATTTCCTCTTGGGTTTTCTTCCGCTTACATCGTACAATCGGGCCCAGCCCTCTGGGTACCCCCGGGTGAGTGGTGTGCAGTGCAACATTTTCAGCGAATGATGATTAAACACTTTCCCATGAGCAGCAGAAATCTCACCCAGGTACAAAGGTATCACGAGGTAGCTTGTTTGAGATCGTCAAGTGTCTCCTGAGAAAGCCCTCCGAGCAGATGGGATGGGAAAGACGCGGCCGGCAGCGCTGGGGGAGCGCCGGTTCTGGAAGGCTTGGGGGCGCGGGGTTGGCGGGAGGGAATCGCCACAATTAAAAGGAGTTTGGGCGAGAATTTCAGCGAGGAAACCGGGTGTATTTGGCTGCAGCCCCCGTGCTAGCTGGTGTCTCCCAGTAATCGTGGCCCCAGCCCGGCCGGGGTGGAGGTGGCAGGCTCCATGCTGCCCCAGCGTCACCTGCATCTGACGACCGTGAGATTCAGTATCAACTGTCCGGGCACTCCCAGACCCCCCGGGCAGCAAGACCATGGGTGGGGCCACCCTCTGGGTGTAGAGGACAAATTAAAAGTGGCTGCTGCAGGGTCTGCAGGTTCCACGAGTTTCCCCTTTAGCTGGCAGCTCCTCTGGCAGATGTCAGGCTCGGTGGAGTTTCTGCCCGTGGATCCAGGTTGGCCGGACTCCGGCGTGACGGACATGCGCGTGGGAATTAGGAACTCAGCCCCGGCCTCGTCTCCAGCTCTGCCGTGGGAGGCTCGCCCGACCCCGGGTCAGGTCACTTCCTCTTCCTCGGTCTCCATTACTTCATTTGCTCAGTGGACGTGGGGTGGGCGACAGTGTCCCCTAACACCCCCTTCAGCACAGAAACTGAGCAAAAGCTCTGTCACCTCATAGGACACGAGTCCCTCCTCCGGAGTGACATTTGCACGTGAGCTATCACACGAGCTTTAGATCAGACCAAAGCTCAGAAGCATCCAGAAGTTTTTGACCAAAGGCAGGGCTCCTAAGACGGATCCCAGAGTCTCTGCCCCCAAACACGGCTCGAATCCAGCCGTCTGTCCTGGAAGGCGGGCAGCCATACCAGCGGGGACTTCTGCCACGCCACTGGGCCTCGCTGTCTCGGGGCCGCTCTTCTCCCTGGGAGGGGAGGTGTTTATCTGCTCCGATCTCTGCCTCTGACATTACCTGGGGCCACTCTGCTTCCACTGCTATTATTTATGAAGCCTGAGAAATTAAATTTTTCCTTTTAAATTATACATGCGGAGTAATCCGATGAAAACTATCGACGCTGCAGAAAGGCCAGCCCTGGACATGGACAGACCCTCATTAGCTGCGCGATCAGAGCCAGCCGGGCTGGCTGCGGGCAGCCAAGGCCACTGCGACCCCTCACCCCTTCGTGGGATCCTGTGAGGGGGGAATGCGACTCGGCAACCCTTGCACTGCATCCTGGGGAGGCAGGTGTTTCTGGGAACAAGACGAAAGCGAAGGTTGCTTCGTGCTCGGTTCGCAAAGCCTCCTGAAGAGCTCCAAGACTGTCATTATGCACCCTCTCTAAGACCAACTAGGAAAACCCAGCGTCCACTCTCCGCACAAACAAAAAGACGGTAACACCTACCTGCCGTGGGGGATGCCGGGAGGGCGGGGCGTGATCAGATCAGACCTCGGGACGGTCCCCCGCCCGGCCACAGCCCCTGGGAGGGGTCCACTCTCAGACGTCAGGGCGCAGACCTGCCGCGGGCAGAGCTCTGCGACAGGGAGGGTGAGGGCGGGCGCCCGAGGAACAGGGCTGGGAAAGCCGAGCGCCCAGCAGGAAAAACAACGGAAACCCAATTGTTCTCGGTGTCCTTCTTCGAACCCCCTCAGGCTCCTGGCCGCTTTGGGATTCTGGCGCCGGAGGCTGCCACGCAGGGTTCTGCTGCTGCAGCTCTTCTGAGTGGCCGAGTCGTGTGCGGCGGGAGGGTCAGTCCCTCGGACCCCTCCCCACCGTCGTCCGGTTGGGGAGACCTCCCCTGCCCATGCCGTGTGCATATGCAGCACCCACCCCACGCCCGGCCCCGCCCTCCCTGCCGAGGCTCTTAGGGTCCTCGGTCAGACCTGGGCGTTGCCCGCTGACCATTTTCCTGTCTGTCCCCTCGCTCTGGAACGTGACCCCGATGGGTCTGGGGGCTTCTCTCTGTTCACTGCGTTCGACGGCCAGAGCAGGGGCTGACACCCAGACCGGCGCTGTGACGCTTTGCTGAAGGGACAATGTGCGAGTGACCGAGTGAACACGCCTGCGTTCACTGGGAGGGATGGGATGCACGAGCTACTTAAAGTGTGACTCGGACACAAGACTCTAAGTTTGCGCTACGTTCTCTTTAATGCTTTTGTACTTTCATGATAAGCACACTTTACTTCTACACGAGAAAAGGAGAAATATTTCTGTTAAAGATGTAAGACCCCTGCCCCGCCTTGAAGCGGAAGGACTCGGGTGACCCACGGGGAGGTTCGCGCATGCCCTGCTTCTCATCGCTGTCGGAGAGAAGCCCAGCTTCTCCACCAGAGTAGCCTGTTTCCGCATCCAACACCTCTCCTTCCGAGAACGTCCACCTTTAGCTCACGGGCACTTTCCGTTTTACTTTCCGTGCCTCTGTCCTTCTGGGTTTCGATTATGGAGATAGTCCATCACAAGAAAAAGGCTCCCACCATTTACTCCAAGAAAAGTGTTGAGAGAACATGAGATACTTGTACATTAAAACCATGCAGCGGTCCAGAGTAGGCAAAGGTCCATTTTATGGGGGCGGGGGAGGGGTTGGAGGATGGTGGAAGAGTCTTAATTTGAATGAAAGCGTCATGCATGTGTCTGGCAAAATACGTGTTTCTTAAGTTCCATGAACTAATGAGCAAGAGGTTACTGGATTTTCCTGGAAGTCAAAGAGCTGGTCCGTATTTTAGGAGGCAAAGCTTCTCAGGCAAGTTATTTAACGTAACAGGGGTGTGCATGTTTACAAAATCAGGGAAATGGCTCTTTCTCCACCTCCACCGTCAAGAAAGATAACGGTGGTTATTCACGCTGCGTTCTCTCGAGCAGAATGGGGATGCTAGCTAATTGTACAGTCGCCATGTTGTCACCACTTGTCTGAAGTCGTGACAACGTGGAGTCTGAAGTGTGCGTGTACTCCAGTCAAAACAAAATATTGCTCAAGGAAATGACATCCTTTTTTCCCTTCGTTAATGGAAGAGTTTCCCTTTAACGAGTACGTTTCTCGTGGGATGCCGCACCGTGTGACGGGAAGGGTGAGCACGGAGGGATGGGTGGATGGGTACGGAGCTCCAGCCGGCTTCCACGTCCTATAAAGGGGATGGCCTACTGGCCAAGCTCTTGACAGACAGGCAGATGGACAGATTTACAGCCATAGATAGATTTACAGCCGTAGTTAGCATAGAAATGTGTATAATAGTATTTCATGCACATATACATGTATATAGAGAGATAGCTATCTAAACTAGATACATCTCTCTACTTAAATATATGTGTGCCTAGATATATAAGATCCACATTAGATTTATAAGAAGAAAACAAAATTTGACCGATAAAAGGCCTGTAATATTACCTTCAGCATCTTAATCAGGTGGAGAAAAATGATTTAAGCTCAGTCATTAGAATAGTAATGAATGAATGCTAGAAAGAAAATATAGGGAAATGGTATGATTATATGCAAATGGTTGATATCGTTAAATCCCAAAATAAGTGATTTCACACTGTGCTCTACTTAGTTAGGTAAATAACTGGAATGTTACAGCAGATTCAAATGCAAATTATCCATGATGCTGTTTGATTTTGTATTAAAAAGTAAAAACTGCATGAGTCCAACTTTTAAGTTAATGAAATTTTCTCATCAAACATGCCAATATAATAGCCAAAATGATTCAACTGTTTTGTAAATTATTTATATATGAGGAAATTCTTCTAAAAATCTATTCCTATCAAATGGGTGCTTGTGATTTTTTTCTTTTTCTTTTCTGTCAGGATTCAAAGGTCAGGACTGATTGAATGACATATGACTATTTCCTGCTTAATGTTTAGAACTAAGATCTTCAAGCGATTTTCAAAAATACTGATTGTGTAGCGTCTTCGTTCCCCAAGCCCACTGCCACGCAGCCCCCTTTCCAAGGACGACGTTACGCCTCTGTCCCTAAGGCCCTCCCACCCCCGTGAACGTGGGCTCCTCACGTGTAAGGAGAGTGCAAGATGCGTGTGTGCGCACGGAGTCGTTATGCAGCCAGTCGCTGCACTGCAATCATCGATGCGGGTGTGGGGGGGGCACCCTCGCCCACTCCCTGCCAGGTAGCTGGTTGCCGTCGGCCATTGGTTCTCTGTCCATCTCTAGAGCTGGCTCCGTGGGTACCCTGTGTGTGTGAGCTCTGCTCCGCCAGCTCTCTGCTCTCAGGGGACCCCGAGGCCAGCGGCCAGTGTGCATGGACACATGAGGGCCACACACGTAGATGACACTGTTTTGGGAGGTGAACGTGCTGTGGGGGAGGAATGACGGCCACTCTAGGTGGCTCGGCCAGAAAGCTGCTCCGAGGAGGCGACACTTGAGCTGGATTCTGCAGGGGGAGGAGGAGCTGGTGGCACAGCAGCCGGGGCGGGAAGCAGCCTGGGGACCAGGAAGAGCGTGCCCGGAGTCTCGGAGTTCAGGGCAACCAGGCACAAGTCCCAGGCGTCTGCTGGGCGGAGCCCCCTGCGCACCCGCTTCTCAACATCCGCAGAGACGCCCCCTCGGAACGGGAAGCCCGTGTGAAGAAGCGTCCGGTGTGGATCGGCCCCCGTGTGCCGGCGACGGGGCCCCGGGACAGGGCGGCTGCTCCATCCGCTGCGTCGTTTCCCCTCGCTGCCGGGCTGCGGCGTGTCCCGGGATGAGCTGCCCGGGGAGCCTGGCGGTGGTCCCCTGCAGGCACAGCTGCCCCCCCTGCAGAGCCCCCCCCGCCCCAGCGCCGTAGGATGCCCTAGTCCCAATGTGATTTAAACCATTTTTTTTTTGCAACCCTGTAGATCGGCTGTCATTTTCTTCAGCTCCTCGGGGTTCAGGCCATTAGCCAAAATGACGGTGGCATTAAACTCATCGCGGTTATTGGTATTAACGGCCCTAATAACACCCACCTAATGACTGCAGAGCTGAGTCGCCGCAGGGCTGGCGAGGAGGAACGAGCGGGGATGGTCATCTTGCGCTTTTCGTGCACGTCAGGTGACGCCGAATTATCGCCAAGGGGCGCGTGGGCGGCGTACACCCCCCGTGAGCTCCCCATGTCAGCAGAGAAGGGGAAAGCAACGTGAGCTTTGAAGGTGGCTCCGGTCCGTCCTGAAGTTCATTGTCAAAGTCAGTGTCCTCAGTTCCACCTTCACAAAGGAGAGGAGACTCCTCTCTCTGGGGACAGGGGAGCAAGGCGACACTGCCAGTCCAAACCTGAACAAGACCGGGCTGGCTTCCCCCAGCTGCTGCCATGGCTATGGCAATGCGTCCCGCCCCCCACGCAGCACAGCTGGGGGTCAGGTGGTCCCCAGCCACATGGCTAATGTGTCGGAACCCGAGTCAAAGCCCAACAGCCAGCCGCACCTGGGGACCCACCTTAGTGCGTGAACTGCCACGTGCTGTAGGTGCGCACTCTTGCACGGGAGGCAGCGCTCCAGGCTGTGGCCACAGGAGCCATGTGGCCCTGGGTCCCGACGCCGGCCGCCCTGCGGTGTGGTCCTGAGATGGAGGGCAGGTCGCCTGTGTCTCTCGGTGCCGGTCCTCTCATCTGTGCATGAGGAAAAGCGGTCCAGTCCGTGGGCGGCAGCATCGCACCGCTCAGTGGGCTGTGCACCCCTCACACACACTCACACGTCTGGTGTGCAGGGTGCCGGGGAACGACCGTCCATGTCGTCGTGACCCTGCGGAGTCCGAGGACAGAGGGGACCTTCCTGGGGGCGGCCCTCGGCTGCCCGCAAACAGCACGGGCAGTGACGTGCAGCAGCACTCTCAGGGCGGACAGACAGCGCGATCTGAGGGCACATTGAAAGTGCAGGATTTCCCTGAAATCACACCGAGCCTGCAGGAGCCTGAGCACCTCCCCCCGTCACACGCGCTGCAGGCGGCTCTGGTTGTTAAGGAATGTTGTGGGAGCGGATGCCCAGCCCACCTCCTCCGTCCCCGCTCGGCTCTCAGGGCGGACGGCTGCCGGTGGGGCCGTCCGGAGCAAGGGGACCGCCGCACTCCTTCGTTTCTTCACCCCGCTCCACTCTCTGTGCTGGTTTCCGTGGGTTAGGTGAGGCGGCTGCCTCCCCCAGACTGGGGAGGGGGGGTGTCCTGTGCGGGGGCAGGCAGCTCCCTTCCAGCCTGGCGCGGCTCCCAGGCCTCTGCACGGACACCACTCGGTCAGGGTGGTTTCCACACCACGTCCCCACCACGGCGGGGGAGTGTGTGCATGGTGGGGGGGGGGGGGCTTCGCAGGCGTGACCACACCTGTCCTTACCCACACGCCACGCAAAGGCCCCCCTGTCACCTGGTGGTGTTGGCAGTCACGGCTGGCTCTTCGGGGCTGAGCGAGCAGGTGCAGATGTCGGCGAGCGGAGCAGCAAACACGATGGCGAGGGCTGGGGGTGAGTGTGAGATTCACAAAGTGTGGGCGGTAGGCAGGCAGGCAGGTAGTTGGGTGCAGGTTTTCCCCCCGACAAATGGGAACCGGGGACTCCCAGGGTCAGCTGACTGGCACCCATTAAGAGGGAACCCGCCCCGGTTGTGTGTCGGCTCGCACACCACTTTGTTTTCCCTCCTCCTTGGGTCTGAAATGAAACACGCAGCTCCCCTTCCCAGCGCCCCGACAGCTCCCGGGTGCAGCTGTCTCCCGGAGGGAGAGAAGCAAGATTCCCACAGCAAAGGGGGACTTTCATGCCTCCCTTTCATCTTCTGAGATGCTCCTTTCAAAGGTAGCGCCCGGAGAGAAGCAGATGTGCCTGAAATGAAGCGCTCGGAGCCGGGCGGGAGGGTTCTCCGCGTGCGGCATGGAGACGGCAGGAGGGAGAGGGGGCGGGGGCCGAACCAGCCTCCCAGGTCACCCCACCCACGCGGAGGACGGGCCTCGGGGGAGGGGCGCCGGCGGGGGGTCTGCATCACGGGCTGGCGGGCAGGTGCGTTCAAACAGCCGCCCCCTCCGGCTGGGCCCCCCCGTGGGCCCCTCGGGCGGATGGGTAGACGAATGTGGCTTCTGCCTGGTCCTGTTCCCCCCCCCCCACCCTGAGCCGATGAGGTTCACTGCGAGCACAGCTTGTCTGTTCTGGAGACGTCTGTCCATCGTGAGCCAGCGTGTCCCCGGAAACCCAACCACAATCTGCCCTGGGACGTTGGGCCATTTTCAGATGAGAGACTTCGCCAGCTGATTTCAAAGTGGTCACCGGTGACAAAATAACCAGAAAAATACTGGAATCCAGAGTCTTGATGATTACACATGATGCCTTTCGGGGTCTTCACAAAACAGCCATTTTTGTTCTACTCCGGCATGCGTGGCGCACCTGAGGAGGGAGATGAATCACCCGGGGACGGTTTACAGACCTCTCCACTGTCCCTGGATACGCGGGCGTCCCCGGGGGTCCCAGGGGCTCTCTGCCCCCTGGCCGGGTCCCCCGCTCTGCGTCTGCTGACCCCACACTGGCGCTCACCTGTTCACTGGGTCCCGGCCGCACGCCGGTCATTCCTGTGTCCCAGCGCCTCGGACCCGAGTCCAGACGCGACCCAGCGGAACCCCCACAGAACCACCCCATCCCTCCCGGGTTCGTCCGGAAGGCGGACTCCCAGGTCACGCTGGGCCTCCTTCTCGTGTCTTGTCCGTTCCTACGCAGTGCCCACAACCTTCCTCAGCGCTTCAGAGCGATTCCCGCCGACCCCGCACCGCCTGTGACCCTGACCGCGCCGAAGACACCGTCATCTTCTCTCCTGGCTCCCGCTCCTCCTCGCCACCTGCGCGACCCGGGGCGAGCCGTCCACCCTCCGCGCCCTGATCTTGCTCTCCTGGGGAGCTGGGCTCCTTGGCTGCCCCTGTGGCCTTGGGAAACAGCCGTGACAAGGCCGTCGGCTTCAACGAGCCCGGAGGCCGTGGTCCCCACAGCTCACCTCTCGGCGGCCAAACCCCTCACGGCCGCCCCCGGAGCTCGTCGCATCCCTGAAAGATGGATGTGGCTGCTCCCCTCCGTGACAGAGAACCCTGACTGTACACTCAAGTAGGGCTGCACTTCTCACGTTGCCTAGACTTGGGTCCACACCTTTGCCAGCGTTCTGCAGTTCAGCTGCCACAAACAGCTCGCACTCGCTGCACGCTCTCGGTCCCTCGTGCGTGCGGTCCAGGGTACATTTCACCCGCATCCCTCCTGCCGGCACCCACGGTGCACAGGGTGTCCTCAGCGTCCGGCACGGAGGGTGCCGCCTCCCCCGGAGCTCCTGCTGCCCCTGAGCAGAGCAGCAGAGCGGGTCACACACACCCCCCACCCCCACTGCCACGCTGCACCGGTGACATCACTCTTCAGACCTTCCGGGCACGATGATGGAGTCAAAGCCGATGGCACGTGGAAGGAAGTGCAGGGTGTGGAGCTGGCAGGACCTGTGCGGTCCCCTGCGGGGCTCTGAGCTCTCCCAGGGACGAGCCCGTCTGACTCGCCGAGCTGGGAGCCCCAGGGTCTCTCACACGTGAGCACTGGGGACACACCCGTCCGCTCACTCGTGTGTTAGATTCCATGAAGGGTGTCTGCGAACGTGGCGCCACAGTCACAGCTGTCCCGCCTGCGTTCCCGAGACAGGAGGCCTGGCGTGAAGGCCCAGTCGCGCAGCTCCTGGTGACACTGCGGCCGGAGGACAGCAGTGACCCTGCCGGGTTGTGATGGATCCAACCCTTCCCGTCACCCACGTGTGACCTCGCCGCCTTCGCAGTGTCGTCGTGCAACGCACCCCCACGTGTTCGAGGGGATGCCGGTGTCAGCAGACCTGTGCTGCCGGTCGTGTGAAAGTGCAGCACGCACAAGCACGCACAAGCACACACAAGCACACACAGCGCGCAGCACTGGAGAGTGCAGGCCTGTGCTGCTGGCTCCTGTCTGCGTTCCACGCTCCACTCTTACCGTGAGAGTGTGCTCCTCCCACGTGACAAGTGCGCTGTGAAGCCGTCCCGTGTCACAGCGGCAGCCTCGCACGCCTCACACTCATGGCATCTCTCGACGGCGTCGTCTCCTCCTCTGTTGGACTTAACCTGGAGTTGTCTTGTGCGCTGCGTGCAGCTTGGGCTGGTGGCCTGGGAGCGGCAGGGGCACCGGGCAGCCTGGGGGTGCCCGAGCAGGACCCCAGGCATGTGCAGGAGCCTCTGGGACGATTGTTTGCACACGACAAAGCCGCCAATGGCGCATTTCCCAGACGGTAACACTATAGCCACGTGGTGCATGACCGTACCTTCAAGTTAATTAATTTCTTAAACGTGGACAAATCTGGTCAGTGGACTGATAGCAAATAATCACTGTGCATGTGCATGTGTGTGTGTGTGTGTGTGTGTGTGCACACATGTGTGCCCATGCACACTGGGGGGTGTTGCTCTCCACCGGAAACCTGCCATCACGCAGACACCCTCTGGAAGTGTTTGTGCTGAAAGTAAGTGGCAGATTTTCTCAGCGGCGAACTCTGCCAGAGGACAGTGCCTCACCCCCAGACCACCGGGCCCGTTTGCTTGGTGACTGCACGGTGTTTTCACGGTTAGCGTTGCTACATGGTAACAATGACAACCAGTGTTTACTGAGTGATGTAAACGTGCCGGACCTGTGGCACTGCCCCTTGTTATACCATTAAACTAGAAACCACAGTTCAACAGCCCAGGAGTAGACAAAAGCTGCCTAAAGCTTTGCCACAGTCTCCTTAAAAGAAATGCCGAAGGGGAAGTATATTTACAATAGAAAGCAACTGCTTTTGCTTCTGAAAAAGCTCAAGTTCCCACAAATTCACTCTTGGTACCCCCACAACCCATAGAGGTGCTGCCCCAGCTCTTTGCTCCCCCAGCCCAGCTCTGAGATGCACCCCGCCCAGCCTCTGTACCCCCTCCCTGTGTGCCCTAGGGCACGGCTTCCCCCTCTGGACCCCGGGGCGGCTCTCCAGGCATTTGGAACAGAGTGATGAGGAGAGGAGGCCACCCGGTTACCTAGTTCTCAAAACAGGGGAAGTCTGGGGGGGGGGGGGTATGGCTGGTGGGAGTGGGGACGCCCCAGGGTCTGGGCGCGTGCTCTGTTGTTCCCTTCAGCCCCCGTCTCCACAGTTCGGACAAGGGCGGGTGGGCAGGAGGCCGTGGCTCGGGTGCCTGAGGTCGCTGCTTTCCTCGAAGCCCCCAGCTGGGGTCCACTGCTGCCGCCTCCTTTTCCAGAACTGTGGCCAGATGCGGTGTTCTCAGGGGAAGCCCACCCCAGACTCGGGGGCGCGCTCTCAGAGAAAGGAGGGGCCAGGGTCCTGGACGGAGAACCCTGTGCCTCCCGCTCTGCCCTCAGCTGGTCGGGGAGCCCCCGGAGCTGGTGCCTGCGTGGCGTGGGCAGGAGGACCTGGCCCACGGCAGGTGCTCCACGCGTGCCAGCTGGTTTTGGCAAGACCTCTCCCTCCCCCCGTGCCCCTCCCCCTCAGTCGCCTCCCTGCCAGCTGCTCCGCTGTCCCCGGGGCACGCAGTAGGGCTGGTGTGGGCGAGCCAGGCCCAGAGAGCCCTAACAGGAGTCTTGTGTCGGGGGGCACCGGCAGAGCTTTGACAACCCTGGCACTCCTTTGTTCCTGCTGCCGACTCGGGAGGGAAGAGAGGGCTCCGGGGGTCTCCTGTCCAAGAGGCTCGTTTATTTAATGTGTGCACAGTCGGCGGATCCGAGGGAAGCACGTTCTTCCCCGGGGGCGCGGGGAGGCGAAGACGGGTATCGTGAGGCGTGTAAGGTCGCCAGCCGTGCTCCCGGACTTTGAAAATAGAAGCTTGCGAGTCTGTAATTAATGGGCACCGTGTTCTCGAGGCACTTCAGTCCTAGCGGTTCCCAGTGTGCGCCCGCGGTGAGGCCCTGCTGCGGGGGAGCGGCGGTTCCCCTCGGCTGTCCTTTTCATCGTGAATCCCGGAGCAGCAACACGGCCGGGCATCTGCCGGCTCACGGTCAGCTCGTTGCTCAGCCCCCGCCCCGCCTGCTCATAATGAAACCCAACGAGCGGGTGCCACCAGCTAGAGACCACTCTCCTGCCACCTCCCTGCCACAGCCCCTGGACACCCGGCGCCTGTGCCCCTCCCCGGTGCTGACGGCGTCCTGCCAGGTGCAGGGGCCTCCTTGTGTTCACAGGGCGTCGGAGGACCACCATCGAAATCCAGGCGGGCCAGAGCCCCCGGCACGGAGCTGGTAGCACGTGGTCCTGCTCACATGATGGGGCTCCAGGGTCAAAGCCCTGCCTGCCCCCCAGCAGAGCTGGGGCACCTGGCCGTCGCCAAGGTCTCTCCCGCCATCCGTCTTAGCTTTGCTAGCCCACCTCAACATAAGTGTGTGTGTGCATGCATGTGTGTGTGTACGTGTGTGTGTGTGTGTGTCCGGGACTGCAGCCGGTGTGCTGTCGACCCCTCCGCCAGAGGCACAGCCCTCCCGTCCCACCCTAGCCCAGAGCCCTGCGGGCAGGCACCCCCGAGGCCGCACCCCGGCTCAGACGCCGGCTGTCTGGCTTTCCCGTCGCTCGCTTACGATGACTGTCTGCAGCCTCTGGGCGGCCAGCAAGGCAGGGCTGCACACTCCCGTGGGGGGGACAGCTGGTTACTCTGACTGAAACTCCGGTGTCCTTCTACAGGGTCACGGCCCCTCTCTGCTGGGGGGGGGGGATGCGCGGGCCTGATCATCCGGTCGCTGCGTGCGGGCCCTGCGTGATTCGTGAGCCTGGATGGGGCTCCCCCGAGCCGAGGCCCCATCAGCAGCCCGTTCTGGTGTGGCTGCCGGGGTGCACGGAACACAGTGCTCGCCCTCCGCAGTCCGTGCCGGGGTGGGGGTCTCACCTGCAGCCAGTGACCGGTCTTTTCCTTCCTTCTTCCCTCCCTCCCTCCCTTCTTCCCTTCCTCCCTCCCTCCTTCCCTTCCTTCCTCCCTGTCTCCCTTCCTCCCTCTCTCCCTTTCTCTCTCCCCCCCTCCCCCCTCCCTCCCTCTCCCACGAAATGCTCCAGGCGATGCCCATCTCTGGCCCCGTTTGGAGGCGGGGCCCTAAGCGGCACGATTAATTACCGGTGTGACTAATTACCCCATCCTGACTTGTCCCACTTTTCTCGCCTCCCTTTCCGACCAGCTCTACCGAGCCGCCTCCTTATTTTCAAGGCTGAACGTTTTAAAAGGAGGTCATAGAAAACGGTCAGGGTACCTTCGGTGACAGTAGAAGTTAAAGGAGGAGGTTTGTGGAAAAGTTCCCGTGGTTCTTCACCTTCAGTGGGTGGGCGTGGCGGCGGAGGGAAGCGGACCTCTCCGGCGGTCCGAGAGCTAACGTGGAGCCCCTCGGCTGACTCAGCCTGTTTCCAAGGGTTTAGCATGAGGCTCTCCGGGTTCAGAGACACAGTGCCAGGGCCGCCGTGCCCGCGTCTCCGCAGGGGTTCGGTGCCGGCCCCGTCACGTCTGCGATGATGCGCCAGGGACTCTGCAAGTGTCCGGTTTTCCTCCCTGTTTCCGTGGGAACCAGGGTGGAGAGGAACGGCGTGGGTCCGAGGGAACCTCACTGGAGACAGACGCTCTGTCGCAGACCCACGTTATCCCTCCCACACGCGTGTGCGGGCGCTGCTGCACAGGGGGCCTCTCCCTGTCCTTCCTCGGCCCCTGCTGGAATTTGCACTCTCCTCTGGGGGAGACTTGTGAAATTCATTTTTGTGTCAATCCGGCACGTTCAAGATGCACGGTGAGACAGTGAAGGGAGGGGGAGAGGCAGTGCAGGAGTCCGTGGGGGTTTCTGTGTGGCAGCTGGAATGCACAGTGTTACCTTCGAGTTTCACGTCTTTTTCTGGAGTAAGTGAGTGGGTTCCACTTTGTCACGAAAGGGAACTCAACGAAACAAACAGGAGTTTGCGGGGACCAGTGGCGCAGTGACTCCGAGGGGCAGGCGGCCGGTGCACGGGCGGCAGACAAGTTACCTACGGCCAATCAGCTCCTGGTGCCGAAGCCCCAAGCTCCGAGGACACAGGCAGCCTGCCCGGGTTTGCTCGCCGCTGCGTGCCCACTGTGGGTCCTGGTCGCCCGCGCCCAGTAGGCACTCCATGTCTGTTGAGTGACAGACCCATGGACCAATGATAGGGCAACGCAAGCGTCGGTCGCCCAGGGCTGGGACCCCGAAGCCCATGACAGATTCATGTGACAGGCGAGTGGAGCCGAAGTGACGACCCAAACAACACGGTTCACACACAAGCTGGGGAACGGGATTTCCGTGAGCTCGCCCCACGCGAGGAGCTTTCTGAGTTTCTCACCTCTGGACGCACAGAGCCAGCCCGAGACTCACCGGTCCGGGCGCCGTGTCCCCTGCGCTTTGGGTTCCCCGCAGCGGTGCCGCGGTGGACACCGTGCGTCTGGGCAGAGGCGTGGGCTCGTGTTGTGGGCGAAACACCTACATTAAAACTTCAACTGTCTCCTCAACTTGTAATTAAATGTGCCATATGGTTCTATTTTACTGAGAGCCGGGCCTAATTTAATGTTTTCCTTTCTCGGCAACAGATTTTACTGGCTTCTTCTCAATCATTTTTATGTCTAGAAAACAATTACAACCCGGGCTGTGCTTTGAGGTGACTAGACAGGAGCCGTCTCTCACCTGGGGGTGAGAGGGGGGGTCTGGGTGTGGCGACGGCACCGTTTGAGCTCATCCATCGGGGACATGACGTAGAAGTTGCTGAGCTTCACCATCTCGATGTCGCTGCAGAACATCTCATCCTCTTCCTGGAGGTGCATCCGCCCTCCCCCGGGTAGTTTGAATCCCGGCTGAGATAAAACGGCGGTCCTTGCACATTGTAACAGCGACGGTCGAGCATCACCTCGGGCACCTTGCCAATGTCCCGCTTCTGCAACCGAACAGGCGAGGGCTAGAAGCACCTGTGGTGTGTGACAAACACGCTGTGTGACAAACACGGCGTGAGCACGCGGGGAGAGGGAAGGGAGTGCCATCACAACATGTGCCACCAGCCCCGTCCCAGGGCAGAGAAGGGTTTGAAGATGGGGTGGCTCCAAGGACCACCACGGCCGCACACCGAATCCTCCCCGGGAAACAGAACCTGGAAACGTAGATCAAGTTTCCCTGGAGCCACGCATGCCTAGCAACCTGCAAGGCACCTGCTGGCTGCGTAGCTGGTTCGCTGACTCCCTGCAGACGAAGAGTTCCTTCGTGGAAGGGCCACGCCCGGGCCTCCCCGCTCGTCCAGGATGGACCGAGGGAGAGGAGGGGTGCGGGGGTGGCAAGGGCCCCACCACACGTGTTCACTGAGCACCTACTGCATGCCAGGGACGCGGCGTTCAGTTGTCACGTCGGTCATTTGCAACCTGGAATCTCTCTGCCTCTGATGAACGGTTAGGAGATGAAAACGAATCGGCTCACGCAGGACACCCTGCTGTTGCTGCTTCTCTTCACATCAACGACGGTTCGAATACAGCTAGAGACCCCGGACAGGATAAGTGCCGGGGCCGGTGCTGGTGCCGACGACATCACCGGATGGGACGGTCTTTGTGGGAGACGCGAGTTAGATTGCGTCGAGGGGCGCGCCTGCTCGCAGCAGGGAGGCTCAGGATTAGCTGGACACAGTTACTGACACCGGCTCCAGTCCCCCAGTTGGGACGGTCGTATCGAGCGGCAGGAGTTGGTCCAAGGCTGTCGCCTCTCAAACCTTCGCTGTGTCCACATCCAGTGACTCCCCACTGCTCTCCCTGACGCGCCGTGTGATGTGTCTCTTCCCTGCTCTCAGCAGCTCCGCGCTGCCCTGGGGTGCTCCTCACCCAGCCCCTTTCCCCCGTTTCCCTGCTCAGTTCGATCGCCGTGAAACATGGGCCGTCTTCCTCCCGTGGCCTGAGACCCAGTTCCTCAGCCCGGCCCCTCGCCTCGCGGTGTTTCTCCACTGTGTACCCTCCAAGTCGGTCCCCCCCCCCCATATGGAATTCTTCAATGGCCGATCAAACTCTTCCTCCAGGTGAGGCCAGACCGGGAACCGTTCCCCTGGTTGCATTCATTCCCTGTTGTGCCGGGAACCCAGCCACGGACCGCCCCCTTCGTTCACCGCCCCTCGTGCTGCCGCATGCTCTAAAATGTCCCTCCCCTGCCGCTCGGCTTCAGCTAACTTCTTTTTGTGTGTCATATGCTGACATTCCAGTTACACATCTTTGCTTGAAGCTTCTTTGCGTTGTGCTGTCAGTGTGTCTGTCGCTTCGAGGTCCAGTAAGCGAGCCACACCAGCCCGCGGGTCCCCTGGGGCCACGGGGTGTCGTGACGGAGAAAGGGTGCCCTCAGGCAGGCTCGGACGGCAGCGCAGACGGGCCGGTGCCATTTCTGGAGGCGTGAGACGGCAGTTCTTCCTTCTTAGCTGCTTTGTTTCTTTCATCAACCTGATCACCTGAATCCGTTTAAAAACAAACATATAACAACCAAAAAAAAGCAGCCATTTCAGGTAGAAAACGGCACACACCAGTGATTACATTGAGTGTCATTATAGCCCAGTGTTTTGGGTCCCGTGTTTATCAACTTCCTAACTTTCGTCCACCCCACAGACCTCTCTACAGGGGGGCCGGTCAGCAGGGCAGCCCCAGCCACGCGTGGCTGTGAGCTCGTGCGGTGGGGCTGGCCTGGGGCTCGATTTTTATTTTATTTGTGTTTAATTAACTTCAGATTAAATGGCCACATGCACCTGGTGGTCACTATACTGGACGCACAGGCCTAGAGTGTGAGCGTAATGGATAATCTGAGGTTGTTCCTTAAGTTATAACTTTTCAGGGGGATTTTTTGTCTTTAAAAGATAAATTCTCTCAGTCAAGTCCTGAGCATATGCACAGCAGGCCCTCTCTCTTAAGCATCGCTGTGTTTGTTAAGAGGACTGATGTTAGCCCTGGCTGGCGTAGCTCAGTGGATTGAGCTCGGGCTGCGAACCAAAGTGTCGCAGGTTCGATTCCCAGTCAGGGCACATGCCTGGGTTGCAGGCCATGGCCCTCAGCAACCACACATTGATGTTTCTCACTCTCTCTCATCTCCCTCCCTTCCCTCTCTAAAAATAAATAAATAAAATCTTTTAAAAAAGGACTGATGCTGAGTTGTGTCTGAACAGTCATTACACGATGGAAGTCCCGCAGAACCCCCTGGGGTCAGCGTGGCATCCCCCCCCACCCCCCGCACACAGCCACGAGGACTGAGGGGTGCAGGCAAGGGGGGGGGCCCTCCTGCAGTCTCTCGAGGCTTTCCCGTCGCAGGACTTCCTTGAAAGCCATGTATTCCTGATTCCAGGGTATAAGCTCTTGGCAGCATTAAGTATTAAGTGTATTTTCACCTGTTTGCTACTTTCCAGACTTTGCTTTGCAGGCGATCAACAGAACAGAAATAAAATTCCGAAACCCCCACTGTCGCCGAGGCGAGCTGCTGTGTAAGCGTGAGCTGCCGTTCTGGTCCAGGGAGCGCACCCACCCGAAGGTCTAAACTCACACACACGCACACACACACACGCGCAGAGTCTCTGTGCAAAGTCTGAAACAAGGAGCGTTTTTTACAGCTCTGTTCCTTTAAAACCCTGTTTTGGTTAAAGAAAAAACCAGTTAAACCTGCACAATGTTTCAAATTTGGCAACACCAGTTTCAGTGCAGGCACGAGCTGGCAGGAAAGTCTGGGGAATGCCCCCCACACGAGTGTCTGAGACGCACGGGCTCCTCCCACCCATCCGCAGGGACTGCCGGGCAGGCGGCAGGGGTGGGGGCGGGGCAGGGGGCGGCTGCTCCGGTCACAGGGGCGTCCCTGGCCGTGTGGAGCTCTGCCCCCCCGGGTGCGGCCCACGCGACAGCAGCAGCCTCGTCACCGGGCAGGCAGGGAGCAAGGAGTCTTCCCGGACCCCACAGAGACCTACCGAACCGCATCTACATCTCCACAAGGCGTCCGGGGCACCTGCTGGGCTGTTCGTGTTCTGGGTGGGCCCTTTCACAATGGCCGCTGGTCAGCACCTGTCGGTGGGCACTGCAGACAGAGCCCGGAGCCCACACCGGGTGCCACGCAGCATCGGGCATTCCGGCTGCAGACTGGAACCCCCAACGGCCTGCCGGACCCGCTGAGAGTCCGGCAGGAAAAGCCCGCCATTTAAACGGAAAGGGTAGGGAAAACAGAGTGGCTCAGCCTTGGGCAGGGCTTTAGAGGATGAGAAGTCTTTTCTGAGACTTCACAAGCAAAGCAAATCTCTGATGAGCTTCAGGCGCAGCATTCACAGTGCCCCGTGCGGCCTGCAAATCCTGCAGACTGAGGAGGTCACAGGTCGCGGGTGCCGAGAGGATCCTGGGATAATGAAGTGAGACACTCGAAATCCAGACCTCGGGGACCCCCACACAGGGAGCCCTGCTGAGCATGAACGCCCACTTTACACAGTAACTGGCCGCATGAGGCCCGCTCTCTCTACAGGCAGCGAAGATAAGAAATAAGCTAACAACGTTTGTAAAAAATGAAATTAATGTGTCCCTTGCAATAGCTATGGCAAAATAAAGATGCCCAGGTCACTAATTTTTTTTAAATCCCCAGAAATTTTAAGGAGGAAGATTTATTTTTAAAATTCTTTAAAGACATTAAAGAAGAGCCAGTAAAAATGGACAGATAACATCGTCACTGATCCTACTACTCAATGTCCCCATATTAAACTGTAAAATTAGAATGAATTTTTCATGAAAATGTTGATAAAAGAATAAAGAGCCAGAAATAGCCAAGATACTTTTGAAGAAAACATACAAGCTGAAAAGACTTACCAAGTAACATCAAGACTTATCCTAAAACTGTAGTAATTAAGACACTGGTTGTTCACTCAGAGAAGACAGTCGACCCGCCGAGCGCAACCCAGATTGCATGTAGGGTTAGACCGGTGCGTGACCGGACGCCTGACCAAAGGACGGGGCGGAGCTGCAGCTCGGGGGGCCTGGTGGTCGCGGGGAGGAGATGGGGGGGGCGCCAGACACCTACCTCATTTGCATACGCAGAATCAGTTTCAGGTAGGTCTCAAGTCTTAGACATAAAGGGCCGAGTGTGCCATGCTCACAAAAGATACGGTGAAATTCCTAGTGACTTTGGGTTAAGAAAGTATGTTCTGAGTGGTGCAAAAAGCAACCAACGTAAGGATGACTTTGAAACATTTTACCTCTCTAGAACGAAGGACTTCTGTTCATGGAGAAAAGGCCACGCACGGAAAAATGGGAGAAGCTATTTGCCACATGACTAAGTGACACAGGACCGATATCCAGGATGTGTGAGGAGCTCCTCCAAGGCAGTGAGAGGATGGTGCAGCTTTGTATGCAACGGACTATCGCTCAGCCGCAAGAAAGGATGACGTCTTTGCAGCAGCGTGGATGCACCTGGAGGGTGCCATGCCGAGTGGCCTACGGCAGACAGAAGACGACGAACACCGTGTGACTGTACGTATCTGTGGGGTCTGCAGAACAGAGCGCATGAAGAACCGGACAGAAGCAGACTCACAGGCACAGGGAACAGACTGATGGGTGCCGGGCGGGAGGCCGGGTGCAGGGCTGTGCGACACCTGTAAAGGGACCGGGAAGTGCAGGTCGGCCGTTACAAACCAGCAACAAGGCTGCAAAGTACAGTACAACGCAGGGAATGCGGTCGGCAACACTGTGATACCCAACTGTGCGTGGCGCCCGGCGGGCCCTGGACTCACTGGGAGGTCGCTTCCCACCTTACACACTGTCTCGTCACCACGCCGCACACCTGAAGCCAATATAAAGTAACACTGCATCCAATTGTAAATGAAAAACTAAATCGCATCGCTTGAGCTGACTATCATTGAAGACTCCAGGGCAGGGCTGTGTTGGGAGCCGTGGCGACGTTTCCAAGAAGCGCTGGAACCCCAGCCGGTCCGACGGAGGCGGTACGGGCCTGCTGCTCGTGGCGCCATCCTGGATGAGTTGACGTTTTCGGGTTCTGACACTCGTGTTCATTATATGACGAGCTACAAATGCACCGTTGTCGACTGAGTCGTCGCGATAGCTGAGACTCACCCCACAGTGAGACTCACACCACCGTCAACTGCGCTGAGCGAGCCCTTCCCGCCGCTGCCTGGAAGACGCGCCCCACCTTGCAGTTCAGGACGAGAACGGAGGGGCCGGAGCTGTGGCAGCTGCCCGTCCCGTGGCCCCTGCCTTCCCGGACCCCCCAGGTGGAGACGTTGTCTGTGCATCCTGTGAACTGAGCCGTTGTAACAGCGTCGCACCCCCTGTCCAGTAGCTCGTGAGAAAAGCAGGCGGCTGCATCTGCCTCCGCGGCCTCGTTTACGTTCCAGACGCGTGTACGCACACAGTCCACGCTCAGGGGGAGAGAGGACGATGCCTGTGTGTTGCTTGCAACACATTTATGATTTCTTTTGTCCTTTAGTCTTGGGCCACCCGGGAGCCTGTTCTTCCCTGGGAAGCTTCCCACGACTTTGGCTCTGTCCAGGGCGGAAACGACCCCAGGCCTGCGAGAGCTCCTCCCGTCCAGCTGCAGGAAGGGGCCACACCTGCAGGACACAGCCCGAGGTCCAGGCTCCTTCTCGCCCGCGTCTGCAGCCTCCCACAACAGGCTGGCCGCGCCGTGTGTGTGTGCCAGTGAGTTCCTTTGGTCCCAACGGTAGGAACCGGACCTGTCCGTGTATTTCCATTATTTCTAAATGAATTGTGTGTTCGAAGGACTCAGCATCAAACCCGTTTTTGTACAATGATCCAATGCACTCAGTGTCCAGTAAAATTGTACATTTTGATGGACTTGTTGGGTTGAATGGGGCAAATAAAAAAGTGGTTTATTTTCCTCCACAGAAATGAGAAATCATTGTTTAGGTTGTCCTCATTTATCTTTGTAGATCACTGATGTATTCTACAGGGGTACCCCACACACACATACCCAGGGATTTAAAGGGGGACCTTCTGTAAAAAAAGGGGAAAAGCTTTATGTTCAGAGCAGGATAAAAGCCCTTGCTGCATGCACATCAAAGCCACGGATCTCCTTAGAAATCGTAGTAAAAGGAACTGTTCGTGTGCTCACTCAGTGAGAAGGAGGCATCAGAAACATGAAGAATTGCAGGTGAACCCCAGTCTTCATCGACAATGAGACAGAACGGGTGGCATCTCGTGAGGAGGGCCCCTCACCCGAGTCTCCCCAGCTAATGCTGCTCGGCCTCCTAGAGCCGCTATGGAGCTGCTGGGACTCTGGCAGCCTGTGCACCCCGATTCCCGGTCCTGGGAGTGCAGCAGGGCCGGGAGAGCCCCAGGTCTGCATGCGTAACGAGCCCCCAGGGGACCACAACCTCAGGCACAACAACCACCAACACGCACGACGTCGTAAATACAATGTAACAATCACTTGCCTTGGCCGTGCAGAACGCGACGGTTAGATGGTTGTTGATTCCCAGGGATCGCTGTTATCCAAGAGCTTTCCTTGTGTGACTCCAAAGCGAGACTTGGTGACCGTTCACGGATGTGTCAGATGGGAAGGCGCGGGAAGAAAGTCGCCCAGGTCTCATTGGAGAACTCAGCGTTATTGCAACTGAGTGTTCCACTCGAACACTCTCGGTGTCTGTTGTTAAGTATCTAATAACCGAAACAGCCACCTGAGGTGGAACCCATCATAGATTTTCTATGATGGCATAAACCAGAGAGAAGTGGAGAGCCAGATCATTTCGGCTGAGTTTGGCAAGTGGGCTCCTCTTTAGAATGTAATGGTGCCGTTTCTCAAGGGAAAAGAATAAAGAACAAATCGGGGTGTTGGACAGTTGTCCCCGGCATCTGTCCTACAGTCCTCGCCCGGACGATGGCAGCGGCAGCAGCAGCGGCAGCGGTGGCCACTTCCCTAGTGTGACGACAGGCGGGGCTTTGTTCTAAGGTCGGCAGCTGGAAGGAGAGCCTCCACCCGCTGAGCCAGCGGGCACCATAGCCACTGCATGCGCACCTGGCCTGCCCGGCCTCACCTTGACCCCTTGGGGAGTGGAAATGGCACGGACCTGTTCATCGGGGCATTAACAAATGCCCGGAGGTAACGGCCCTCTGGCTTCAGAGCTCAGCCTGCGGGGCTCTGGGCTATGGGTCTGTGTAAGTCACTGTGGAGTGACCGCGTGTTGTGCCTCTACAGGGACACTGGGGTGCCCGCCCCTGGAACCCGAGGCCAGAGGACAGGTGAAAATCGCCCCCGTGTGCTCCTGAATCCCAAGAAGGCAGGTAGGAGAGACCAACACTGCTTGTTT
Source organism: Phyllostomus discolor (assembly GCF_004126475.2). Classification (NCBI taxonomy): domain Eukaryota; kingdom Metazoa; phylum Chordata; class Mammalia; order Chiroptera; family Phyllostomidae; genus Phyllostomus; species Phyllostomus discolor. The sequence continues at coordinate 1,674,852 of NC_040909.2, forward strand.
GGTGTTCGAAATTCTAGAACCACCTCCTCTGGCCAGCCAGGTGGCCGTCCGCAAGCATTCCACGCAAACAGCAACCAGTGCGACCTCCCAGCTGCCTGCAGCATGCCCTCGGCTCAGCAATGATGGGCTCTGGCGAGAACAGACCCTCTCCCTGCAACTGCGATTCGGCGTGTGTCCGGGTCCGTGTGAGCGCCTGGCAGTACCGGCACAGGGTCTGGGACTCCTCCGGGACCCCAGTCCCAGGCCGGCCGTCTCCCAGCCATGAGGCCCGGAACCCTGCCTCACACCTCAGCACGCAGTGACCTGCGGCACGGTCACGAGTGAAACCACGCAGTACAGTGGGGGCGGGGTGAGCTCCCCGAGGAAGCCGCCAGTGAGGACCCGCTGCCACCAGCCTTGACTGGGACTCTGACACGCCACGAAGGCCACATACGTACGGAGCTGCGGGGGGAGGGGGGGGAGGCACTGAAAGTCACGCCCGGGGACCATCCATTTTGAAAGCAGAACAAGAATTTTTTAAGCTTTCTGAACATTGCACCCGAAGTCACACCAAACGCAGCGGTCTCCCCACAAAAGCGCTGGAGGCGTGCCGGCGATCTGCCTGGAGAAGCTGGGGGTCTCGTGGTGTTTGTCTACACCGTGGGCTCAGGAACTCCGAGGCTTGGGTGAGAAACTCCGGTGTGTGATGTGAATTAGTGTAGATGTCTGGGGGGGTGTTTGCTCCCCAAACGTTTCTCACACAAGCGAGGTCTTTCCTCTCAGACACCCACATAAACTGGACGACCTCCATAATGTTTCCAGGGCAGCTTTTCCTGTGTGCTTAGCGGAATTTTTAAATTTGTTTTATTCTTTATTAAGTTATGTGACGTGGCAGTCTGCTCTGTTAAACTGGTCGGAGTTCAGCTGAAAACGCACGACATAAGTTGCAGGAATCACTGTACTATTTTACAACCCGCTCAGGCGCAGGGAGACGCTTCTGAAGCAGAAGCGCTAGGCTCCACGGTGAGCGACTGCGGGCCCCCGCACCCAGGCGCTCTGCGGCAGGGGCTCTGGCCCAAGGAAGACGCCTATTCGACCTGGCTGGTGTCCAGGTGGTGACGCAGCCAGGCTCGAATTACGCGCCTTCTGATTGGCCGGCTCTCTGCCGAGTACAAGTTCAATGCGCTCCAGCCTGGACTCCGGTGCTACCCGCGTGGGCGGTACAGCCCTCGGGTACATCCAGCGGGCATTCAGGGGCTCCTCCCATCGACGTCAGACCCCAGAGGCAGCCGCGATAAACAGTGTATCGCATCCCGTCAGCGCGTGGTGGGCGCGGGGTGTGCGCTGCGGCTGTTCACCGGTTACGGCGTAGGGCGCCACGAGGCGGGCTGTCTGGGGACGCAGCGACGTTCCGGTCCCTGCAGGGCAGGGCAGGGCCTCGAGGGCTGGGGTCCTGAGCTGCGTCCGGAGCTCGGCGCGTAGATGCTGGTGAGAGCTGCGTGAGATGTCCTGCGTGCGGGGACCTGTGGGTTCCGCTTCTCTGAGGTCAGCAGACGGTTCTGAACAGGACCTCTTGCAAGGCGGGGCTAGAGCGCCCGCGTGAAAGGCGAGCCGGACTCCACCCACCGTTTGGGGAGGCGCGAGGGCCGCTGGTGCGTCAGTTTTCTGTGAACTTTGAAACGTGCTCACTGGGAGGTGCACCTCCGCCTCTGCCCCCCTCCCCCTTGGAGAGAGAGGCTGAGAGGGGCCTGTGGCATTCGCATCCTCAGAACCTGGTGTGTATCAGTTTCCACACTCCAGCAGGTCAGTTTGCAACAGTTTCTGATGCGCTTCGGTGGGCCACTGTCCTGAGATTTCCGTTGTCGGAGGAACTGCGATAACCTGAACGTTTTCCTAATGAAACGCCCCCTACAGAGTGGGGCGGCCCACCTGGCGGGCCGTTCCTGCGCTGAGAGCTCCCGGTGGAGCTGGGCAGGTTCATTCGGGGGGAGGCGGGGGTCCCCTCCGTTGTGCGTCTGCAGCTCTGTTGACTTAGTTCGCAGACGGGGTCTGCGAGTTGTATTCCAGACTTCATTTCAGGTTTTAAGTTTCACTTTCAAACGATGAAACTCTTCAACATTTGCGTTGTTCCTCAACGAGGCGTCATCCTTCCAAGGTGTCGTGACTGATGGTTCCTTTGGCCATTTCACACAGGTGCTTGGTCCTGTTCCTCCTGAGCTCAGGGAGGGAGAGGGAGACGGAGGGAGGGGCGAGGGAGAGGTTGGACCCGGGGGAGCAGGTCCAGTCCAGGCGATGATGGCCCATAGGGACCCTTTAGGATGATACTCAGAGGCGACACCCCCACCCCCAGGTCTGTACAGACTGTGTCCGTCTTATCATGTGGAAAGTACTTTTTCTGCACAACCTTGCTTGTCTCTCCTATTCACGTATGAGACCATCAAAAGGCTCTTACTGTTTCTAACTTCTTTAAGAAGAAACTAAATGTCCAAGTGACTCTCCTGCCTCACCTGCACGGCAGAACTGGATGTCGCACCCCCTGAGGTTTCCGGAATCCCCCCCCCAAAGGGCCCGCCGCACCACGCGGGAGTTGGGCTTGAGACAGCGGTGGGGCCTCCGGGCTCTGCTCATGGCTCATGCAGCGGCGTTCCAGCGGGTGGCCTCGTTGGAGAAGCCCCCCATCTCGTCTCCCCGGAGCTCGGGGCTCTGCTCTGTTTCTGAGTGGGCTTGGAGTGCCCTGGTGCAAAAACACGGCTTTGACATGACTTCTGTCCGAGCACAGACCAACTCAAAACTCAGCGATAAAAGCTCAGCAATTTGAATCGGCCGTGCACACAGAACTATGCTCGTTCCTTTCCACGCAGCTCGCCCTGGGACCTGTGGTTCACGAACTGTCCCGAGGCAGAAGCGTGAGTGCTGTGGACGAAAAGCGCATCCGTCTTCGGGCGCCTCTACCTGTCAGATTAGAGTTTGTTAAATCGGAGGCGTGTGTCAGTAATCGGGGGTCCCGGGTGTCTCCTGGCGCACGGCTTTGCTGCCGAGGCCACGAGGAGCGAAACAATGAAATGCCTGGAACACGATTAGCCTGCGCTAATTCCATTCCCAGCCCGTGGAAGTCTTTATTATAACATTGTTTTTCCTCCTGAAACATGTCGTGACATCTCATACTGTACTTCCAGAGGTCCTTCGCTGTCTCCGTGGGGTTAGGAAGTTCTTAAAAGATTAATTACACGAGTCAGTGTCTCCGAACTGCGCCGTGTAATCGAAGGTGTTGATTTCAAGACTGCGGGGCAGGAGCTGGGGGAAGGTGTCAGGTTCTGCTTCCCCGCGTTTCCCGACTCCCTCTCATCACGAACCGGGGAGCGTTTCACTTTAAAACGCTGACAGACAGGGAGCCGCGCAAGCACGCCATTACAATGTAGCAAATCGTCCTCTCTCAGGCTGGTTTCCGGGCTTATCTCAGCTTGGCGGAGCGAGCGGGGAGCGGGGTCTCGCTCATGTGCATAGTTGGGATTCTTCTCTCTCTGTTTCCCTGGGCAAGTTCTTGTGGGGAGACAGTCACTCCTCTCAGGACCATGGGCAGCCTCTGTGTCCCCAGGTGGGTGTCTTGTCCCAGAGGGGGGGCTCCGGCCTGGGGGTGCCCACCTGATGGGCAAGGGTTTGGTCCCTGCTCCACCCTCACCCTTGAGTGGCTTGTAGTCCATTTATTTTCAACTCTCTGCTCTTCTGCCTTCTCTCCGATGACAAAGATATAATGGTATTTACTCCTACAGGTGTTTCTAGAATAGCATTTTGAAAACAGACACGTGGAGTTCTGGGGACGCCTACCTGGCGCACAGTAGGTGTTGAGTCAAAGCTGACTGTGTCGCAGCCACTGCCAGCGTCCCATGGCTCCTTGTGCGCCTTGGTCGGAGCCGGGGGCTCACCGCCCCCCCCCCCATGGCAGGGCCACCTCGGCCCCGGGGGCACTGCCCTCTGCTCCCCCAGGAGCCAACGCCGCCGGCTCAGACCCCATCAGCCATGCGCCGGGGGCAGCGTTGAGAGCGCACGGCCGTGGGGACACCCGCTCGGGAGGCGGCGACCCTGGAGAACCGTCCGTTCTCACACTCCCTGCTCGCTCTCTGAGGGTCTGCTCGCACTGGGGAGGGTTTTGTTCCAGCACGCGATGCTCACCCTCACCTTGGCAGCCCGAGCCCGTTACACACCGTGGAAGGTCCTGCCTGCGCTGGAGCAGCCAGGAGCCCACCCTCCCGGCCCTCTGTGGGAAGGCCGCACGGAGGCCAGAGCTGCGGAGCCCGCCTGCCCAGGGTCAGGCCTCGGCTGCTGCTTCCCGGCCGGACGCCCCAGTCTCCTCGTCTGGAAAACAGCAGGGGTGACCACAGCAGGGAGCCGTGTTCAGCGTCACTACTGCGAGGAGAGGACGCAGGACAGGCCCTTCTCCAGCGAGTGGACAGAAGGTGGGGCGACAGGGCGGGGACCCGCCACCCACAGTCGGCAGGAGACGCGGTCAGGACACTGGGACTCGGGGACGAGGGCTGGCACGGTGCACGGTCGTGGGTGCTGCTGCTCGTCTACACGACCGACATGGCCACGCTCGCGTGAGCGACCGGCCGTCGTCACCCTGTGGGACCGCCTGTGTCTCTGCCGTCTGTCCTTGACTGACGTGTCCTTGACCGAAGTGTCCTTGCTGCTTCTGACCCACATTCCCAGCGCGTCTCCGAACTGAGTTTGCGAGACGCTGTGCTGACCGGCTCCTGCACCCGCGGCCCCTGGTCTCCCTGTCTCGTCCTGTCTCGGCTCCAGTCCCCCCCCCACACTCCCCTTCATTTACGCAGGACCCCCTTCCTCTCCACACTCGCGGCTCAGAGTGGGGGGGACTGCACCTCCACTTCTCTTGCGTGTTGGGTTTTAATTCCAGCTGAAATATTTGAACATTTTCTTCCGGTTTTCTTTGACAAGTCATTTTTTTTAAAAATGCTCTTCAAACGAGCCTTCACAACACTGCTTTGTTTTCCCTTCCCCGAGTGGCGATCAGACTTTAATAGGACACATGTTGTGTTGTTTTCCTCGCGGTGGGAACAGAGCCGTGCCGTGTTTACAGGTTTACGGTGCTTACTGATCCGCAGGGTGCCCTTGGCCCCGGCTGCTGTCCGTCTGATTAAAAATCTAATCACCGTCTCCGGCCTGCGCGCGGAGAGTGCGCCGAGGTGCCGCACGGCTCCTGGCGCGGCTCCCAGGGCCGCTCCCGCCGGATTCGGGAGGGGCAGCTTTTCTTCCCACACCCCGGGGTTCCCACCTCCCCAGGAGAGCCGTTGCCCACCCACTGCCGGGCTTCCTCCCCACCCCCGGCCCACCCACTGCCGGGCTTCCTCCCCACCCCCGGCTTCCCACCCTCTGCCTGCAGCCATGTGCCGTCCTCTGGAGAGGGGGGGCAGTCTCGGGGTGCAGCGCTGGCCTGTCCTCGGCCCCCGCCCCCGGCCACCACGCTCCCGCCTGGCAGAGGAGACCCACACACTCGAGATCACCCGTGCTGAGATCAGCTCCGAGAGGCTCTCTGGGACCCCAGACCTCAGGTGCCGAGCGCCGACTGCGGGAGGAGGAGAGAAGGAGCCGGAGGAAAGAGGGGAGACTCGGGGAGACAGGGGGCATGCTCGTCTTTTTTGGGAGCGTGAGGCTGTTTCTCGGTCGCGAAGCCGCCGCTTTTTCTCCAGCAGAATTCCATCAGCTCTATCGTTAGTGGAAATTTCGCTCATTTTCTAGCAATAGGTTGTCTGTCGGCCTTCATTTTGGGTGATGTGAGTTTTCCTGTGTGCTGATAGGTAGTTTGGAGAGGAGTTTGGGGGGACTGCCGTGGACGCCCGGGCAGATGCCCCTGCACGTGGACCCCCACGCTGAGTCACACACTCGGAGAGGGGGGTGCACCACGGTGGATTCCCCCTCCGGGTGGGTCTGGCCCGTAGCGGTGCGGTTCGTTTTCAAGGTCAGCACACTGAACAGAAGGGATGATGCTAGCTCCTCGATAAATTCCAAAAAATAAAGTTTGGCTTTGATTTTGGCTTATTCCGTGGGTTCCACAGCCCAGCACCGTGTCGGCTCCCACGCGGTGTTTCTGTGTGCTTAGCGATGGCGGAAGAGGTCCCCGTTACTACTCTTAGATCGTGCATTTCTTCTTGTCCCTTATGGTGTCACAACCCTGGATTCCACTCTGACTTTAAGTCACCTGCCACATATTTAAGGAGTCACCCGGGAGAGCTTCTGAAGGACCGTGTGCAAAAAGTCTCCCCAGGAGGCCCCCGCCCCGTTCCGGTCCCCAGGCGTGGTCCCCACGGGTGTACACTGACTGGGACGCAGCATCGTGTTGGTGACGATCGGGAAACGGGGCGGGGGGGGACCTTTCTTATGTGCTTCGATACACGGCGGCCTCAGGAGTGCGTCACTGCCGCGTCCTACGTGGAAGAGGCTCTGCCCTCAAACTATGTGTAAAACAGTCCGCCCGTCCCTGTCACAGTGTGTGACGTCAGCAGGCTCAGCCACCTCCTGGCTGGTCCGAGGATGCAGTGCAGTCTGTTCTTAGAGGAAAAACAGCCTTTCCATGGTATTATTCCTCCGTGAATACTGTTAACTAGGTACACATACGCTAATTGTGTGGTAAACATAAATAGCATCGTCGTGTGGTGGGAAGGCTAGCGGACTTCAGAGTCGAAACTGAGTTCAGACCCCTCTCGGTGACCTTGAGCCCGTCATCTATTGTGAGACTCGGTTTCTCAAGCTGCCGAGTGAGGCCTGGTCCCACCCGCTCGGCTCCCTCAGCAGGTTTGGGAAAGGCCCGATTACACACACACACACACACACACACACACGACAACACGACACGCTGTACACACTGAAAACACGGGACACGTGAAACGACACTTCCTTGTCACACGCACACAGCCTCCGCACAGGTGTCAGCGACTCTCCAATTTCGTTTAAAAAAATCAACATGAGCCCTGGCTGGCATGGCTCAGTGGATGGAGTGTGGGCTGCGAACCAAAGCGTCGCAGGTTCGATTCCCAGTCAGGGCACATGCCTGGATTGCAGGCCATGGCCCCCAGCAACCGCACATGGATGTTTCTCTCTCTCTCCCTCTCCCTCCCTCCCTTCCCTCTCTGAAAATAAATAAATAAAATCTTCTTAAAAACCCAACATGGATGTATTGAGGATTATCATCCCAGGAATAAAAACTAGGCATCTAGCATAAAATAAAGAAATGTCCCGTGTGCTTTAATATTTTCCTGTTAACCGGGCTGGTATTTGACCGTCCAGAAGTATATGAAGCATTTTCCTAAAACCGGGAAAACTGCGCACGGCCCTTTCCTAGGGGCAGGGCCTCCCTGTCAGCCAAGCACAATGCCCCAGGTGGCCGTGGCCCTCCGGGACATTGCCCACCAGTGTCCATGCACCCCACTTCATTCCTTCCACGGGGCATCAGTGACTTGGAGACTTGTACTTAGCTGCCTCCTAATTAAGCGTAATACCTATAGTTTTTATTTGTCAAATCACGCTCAATTCAGACTTTGGGCTGACGGTTGTTTCTTAATCACTCAGATTTTTTAAAATTTAATTAGCTTTACACGGCCGAACAGATGGTCTTTGAATCCTCTGGTGCTGGATCTGTGTGATAATATATTTCTGTTCTGTCTAATGGTGTGAGTCTTGTCTGAATTTTCTCATTAAAGCACTCTTGCTTTCTCAATTTCTTTTTCTCCCTTCATTCGCGTTGTGTCAAGGGTCACGGGAAATAAACATGAATTTTTAAGTCAGCATCTTGGCCAAACTCAGAATCAAATCGGATCGCCCTGGATTTCATATGCTTCGTTTCGTGTCGTTGAGATTACGTACACCCAGCCATGTTCACTCAATACAAGAGAACCTTCCCTTAGACAATACGATGCCATCGAACAACTTCTGAATGCGTTTGGCCAGTGCTCGGTGGGTGCTGGCTTCGGGGGTCCAGTCCCGAGGTGGGGCAGCGCTCTGCTCCTCTGTTCCCGAGGGCACAGGGTCTGGGGGCTCACTAATGGCTGCAGACCAAACCAACAACCGCACCACTGGTCAGAGAATTCCCAAGGTGATGTAAAGGCTCGAGGGGACAGGAGCACGGACGGCCCCGTGAGTGCGGGCAGGGAAGAGGCCTGGGCGGTAGGTAGCAGAGGGTCAAACAAGACCACTTCAGGGAAAAAGCGTCTCATCTGAGTCCCGGCTGATGGGTATCCATGGACTTGGTTACTACCTCCCACCAAGGGAAAACACAGTTGTAAAACCTTGTAAACATCTCTAAACAGCGGACCATGCGTTGTGGAGGAAAGGGTTCCGAACCGCAGGGACAGAACAGAAGACCCCTGTGGGTGAAGGAGAGGCTGTGTGATGGAAACCGGGCAGACACAAGGGGACGGGAGAGAGCAGAGACCCCCACATTAAAGACGAAGACAGAGTGAAGCAGAAAGTGCTGGAAGTGTCTGAAATCTCAGGGATTTTCCAGAGGACGGGAGAGCGAACACGCAGTGAGGGGCAGCACGGCCCAACGGGGACAAATGAAACTCAGCGACGTGGCCAGCGTGCGGCGTGGGCTGGGAGGCCACCGCCGACGGAGGACGCCTGACCGGCCCAGCGTGGCGCGCAGTGGGGCCACTCCCTGAGGCAGAGGGCGGCGGGGCAGAGGGGCCTGCTGCTGGCGGGCTTGGCCCCAAACCTGCTCAGCAGTGGGAGCCTCAACGCCAGTCCCGTGGCGAGACCTAGGGACAGGTGGACATACGGACGTGGGTCTGAGAGAGAGGCTGGGGCTGCAGTTCTCGCGCGAGGAGACGTGAAGTGAGGTCGTTTGTGCGGGTCCAGCCGCCTGGGAGAAGGACCGAGATACACCCAGCCGCCCTGGAGCTGCACCCAGGGACGGACAGGAGTGGACACGCCTGCGGAAGAGACAGGACAGGCCCGCCACGGCGGGCCGGGACCAAGGGCAGGTGCTCCAGCCAACGCCAGAGCCAACACCCAGAGATGTCCCCCGTGTCCTCCTGTGTGGCCGTGCCCGGGATGGCCTCCGCACAACGGGACACACCCGTCGGACGTCCTCCTGCTCCCGTGACGCGTCGAACGCAACGCACGAGCCTAGATACATTCCCAATAGTGTGAGCCTCAGGGGTCCCTCGGAAACGGGGGGAGTCCCATCTTGGGACGGCATTTCTCGGGAGATCTTGTTCACGGCCAGTCTCAAAATCGGGGACCTGCGAACTTTTCTGCAAAGCCCCAGAGAGCGGGTGTTTTCGGCCTTGGGCCCCGTGGGTCTCGGTGACGCTCAGCTCAGCTCAGCTGCTGCTGCTGCTGCAGGACGGCGGCCGCAGACAGGACAGGGCTGCCGAGGACCAGTGTGTGCCCGTCGGGCTGTTCGCAGGGAGAGCCTGGACCCAGAGAGGCTGAGCACGCAGGGCGGGCGCTGAGCGTCCTCAGGGCTTCGTACGGCACGCAACTAGCATGCATCTGCACACACGCCATTTGTTTTTATTCCGGTGTTTCTCGTAGGTAAGAAAACGTGCCTTGAGTTTAACCAAAATGTGCTAGACAATCAGATGTAAACAATGGGATGGGAAAAGGTAGGTTTAATTAGAAAAATAACTGCAAAGTATGTAAAGAGTAGCTAGAGAATATAAATAGTGATTTTTTGATTAAGGAGTATGCCTTCTATATGCCAGAAGAGAAATGGCATAGAAGATCAATCTGATGAGAGAGGGGAAGCTATAAAAGAATTCATGATCTGTATAATAAGACGAATGTGCCATTCTCTTTGGAAGGATGAAGTCATGCACACGAATCTTTTGAACAATTCTGTGGAGGAAGAAGAAGAATGAGGAAGAAATCCCCAAAATAAAAGTACGTGAGTGTGCACACAAGCACACACACATCAGCAGCCGGAGTGAGGCAGAGGCTAAGAAATCTTGTAGAACAATGGTTGTAAACGTGCAAATAGGCCCTGGCTGGCATAACTCAGTGGATTGAGCATGGGCTGAGAACCAAAGTGTCGCAGGTTCGATTCCCAGTCAGGGCACATGCCTGGGTTGCAGGCCACGGTCCCCAGCAACCGCACATTGATGTTTCTCTCTCTCTTTCTCCCTCCCTTCCCTCTCTAAAAATAAATCTTTTTTAAAAAGTGCAAATAGATGGATGCACCATTATTTTTAAAATGCATCTTCAAACACATGTTACACAAGGCTGACATATTAACCTCTCCTGTGTCGTCTCCCCGCTGCAATCAGAATGGTTCCAGGGTTTGTTTTGTAAACACACTGATTTCCAGGAAGAAGGGAAGGGCACACGTGTCCCTATTCTTCCCACCACGCACAGTTACTGTCCTGCTCGTTACACGGAAAATGGATAACAGAGACTGGAGGGCGGAGAGAGGACGGACGGGCTTGGACCTGGGCCCCCGAGGGCCCTGTGATGGTGGGCGAGCTCCCGGGGTTCCCGCTCCACCCCCCACGGCCCAGACGTCCTCGGGCCGAGGAAGTGAGGACCTGGTGGGACCGGAAGTGCAGACAGAAGTGAGAGCAGCCCAGAATGAAGCCCCTCAAAGCCCCAAGGGCCAGGGGAGGGCAGCCGGCAAGACTGATGGCCTTCCCACCAATGTGGCCCCTGCAGCCCACCCCAGGGCAGACCTCCGCCTCCACGCACACTCACAGCGTGGCAGCAGCAGCAGACAGCCCTCCACGCCCCCACCCCACAGCGTGGGGCCTGACCTCCACCCTGACCCGGAAACAATGAGGCACCGTCCTCGCCTGCCCAGGGTCAGGGGCCATCCCTGTGGTTTCTGCACAGGCGACACGGGGAGTGTGACCCCAGCCCCTACCACGCCCAGCCAGGCAGCGGGCGGTGTCAGCCAGGGTGGCCCTGATGGCACAGCTTGCAGGTGACGCCCGCCGACCCCCTGTCCGCGTCGGTTGCCGCTTCACACCGTGGAGCTGGCGTGCAGCCTCAGCCAGCATATTCTAGATATAATGCGGGCCACACACTGCACACGTTTTTAAATTACCTTACTTACTGATTTTAGAGAGGGAGCGAGGGAAGGGGAGAGAGGGGAGGGGAGCATCGTGCAGTCACTGGCTGACTCGTGCATGTGCCCTGACTGGGCATCGAACCCAGGACCCTGGCGTGGCAGGATGAGGCTGCCACCAGCCGAGCCACCCAGCCCGGGCCACGTGTCCCACATTGCCCTGCCCTCTGCGGCAGGCGGTGTGCCTGAGCACAGCAGGCTCTCTTACACTCCGATGTTGGGTGAAAACTGGGGGGAAATAGACGCAACCCCGAGTTGAAGGTTGCAGTCAGGGTCGGTGATGCTGCTTCTGGAGTTAAGGGAGCGAGTGCTGCACCTGTCTACAGCCCGTGTCATCCTTGTGCCCCCAGCATCACCGCTTGACCCGTAAAAAACAGTCGCAGGCAGCAGTCAAGACTAAGACGCGTGCTAGTCAAAGACTAAGATTCGGCGAGGGTGCTCCTAGATGCCCGAGTTAGGAACCAGCTCTCCTTGCTCACGGCTTCACCTTCAGAACCTGCAGCCGTGGGTGGGAAAGAGCGAGCGGACAAGCAGGCGCCATCAAACCGTCTCAGGACAATCCTTTCCTGTGGCCAGGGCGTGAACCCACGAGGTTCCTCTTCATCTGTCGCCAGTGGTCCCCAGGCCACGGCATCTGCAGGCAGTGGGTTCCCCGACAAATCAGGGAGAAGTGGGTGTCCGAACGCTCTCTCGCCGGTCAGCTGAACACTGTCTCCAGGGCCCGCCCGTGGGGTGCTGGCGTCCCCAGGGGAACCGTCCATGCAGCCCGTCCCTGAGACTCCGCCCCACACCACGGGCGAGCATCGACCGCTGGTAACACGCCAGCCCACACACGCCCTGCAGCACCCACCGGGGGTCTGGCCGGCGTGTCTGACCCCGAGCCAGCGGCCCCCAAGGCTCTGCCTCACGGCTGATTTTCTTTTTTTATCTGTATTTTTTTTATTTTAATCTTTGTTCAAGTACAGCTTTCTGCCTTTTACTCCCATTCCAGCCCTGCCCACTCATCCCTCCCCACCTCCCTCCCATTTCCACCCATCCCCTAGTTTTTGTCCACGTGTCCTTTAAATTTGTTCCTGCAAACCCTTCCCCTTTTCCCCTGAAATTCCCTCCCTCTCCCCTCTGGTCACTGTCAGCCTGTCCTCTATTTCAGTGTCTGTGGTTATACTCTGCTTGTTTCTTTGCTTTGTTGATTAGGTCCCTGTTAAAGGTGAGATCATGTGGTGCCCTTACAGGCCTGTCGGGACGGACTGTGGGGAGAGATCGTTTTCCTCCCTCGTCCTGGCAAGGCGTTGCCCCCCTTTCCCGTTTAAGGACACGGCGTGTGCGCGGTCCTCCTGCGGCGTGTGCCGGAACAGCGCCCGTCAGGCACACTGGGCGGCAGCAGGGGCGGAGGAGAGGACGGGAGCTCAGCAAACACTCCGACGGCGCCCTAATCTGCCGCGTCTTACTCATCCTGCCCCGGCTGGCGCCCTTCTCCCAGGTTTTCCCGAGACGATGAAATCTCTTAAGGAACAGTATCCGAGGGAGACACGGTTTTATCTGCGTGACTCGTTATTAAAACCCAGTAATAGTGTCCTCCTGTTTTAATGTTTCTAACAACTTAATGACTTTAATTACGTTTTCCACTTTCAGCAAACGCATGAGGAGTCCGAGCAGAGGGTGAAGGGACGCACCAGGGCCTGAACTGGGGGCGTGAAGTGAGGGGGTCCCATGATTCGGGAAACTGGCTATGACCCACCTTCTCTACGGCCGTGTTTCATCTGACATCTGTTCTCTCGATGATTGCGTCAAGATTTGCTGCTGTGCCGCTGCGGATGGGCATTGAGTCCAGGAGCAGGTGATTCAGCAAATAATCCACGGTTCACCGGGGACTCTTCCTGGCTCCACAGGGCCCATGAAAGGCGTGTAAACAGAAGCAACCTCATAAAACAGAAGTTACTGTGTAACTCTGTAAAGTTGCTAGTGAAACTTTGTTTCACATGATGAAACAAAGTTGCTCACTCTGTTACCGCTGTAACTAGAATGTCCAGAACCAAGCCTCCAGAGATACAACGGCCCTGTGTCTAAATACCCCAAATTTTGAAATTTTATTGTATCACAGATGGATCCCATTATTTTTTTTAAATTGCTGATAAATTTGTTTTGTTTCTCCCAGAGGAGGTTTCTGAGTATTTAATTAGAGGCCTCATTGCCCCATCGTTAAATTCAAAGAAGCATATCTAATGCCAACACTTAAACGTAATGTCACTCGTTAGACTGTAATGAGGAGAAACTTATTCTTTCTCTGAAGAACAGCTGTAAAAATAGTATCTGTCACCTGCAAAATTATATGTTCCCAGGATTATTAATGTGCGCTTAGTGACTTTGAAATACGTCTTTGCAACAGCTATTGTGCGTGTCTCTCTCCTCGGCCTCCGCGGTGAGAGAGGTTAATTGGCGCCGGGAGCCTGGTGGCCTCGTGCGCCCGGGACCCTCGCCGGCCAGGCCGCCCTGCAGCGGGGGCTGAGGCACCTGGTGCCCAGTGGCCGGCCTCCAGGCTTCCTGGGCCCCGTGTTCCGTCCTGTTGGTCCTGGGCCCCGAGAGCTGCTCCCAGGATGCCGTAGCCACAAACTCTGTCCTTAGTGACAATTCTCCCAGAGCCCCTTCCACTAGGATCTCCCGACAAGAGCGGTGGTCTCAGGGTCCCTACCGCCCCCTGGCTCTGGGGGGAGGAGCACAGGATGCAGTGAGGGGGATGCAGGGGCTCCCCAGCAGCTTGCTGCCACTGCCCCAGCACAAGGCCCCCATGACCTCTGCCGCCATGGGACAGCCACGGCAGCTCCGTTACGTACTGAAGCCTCCCGCTCCGCACGCCGCCCCGACCTCCAGATCTCCGGGGCCGGACACAGAGGATGCCCGTCTTCACTGCCAAGTTCTTTATGACTAAACCATACGCACGTCATGCTGTGACACAATAAGATCTCACTCCAGAGCACCGTGTGACATTTCAGGTGACATGCTCGCATTAAAGCTAGTAAATTAGCCACACCCGTGTGACCGCCCGGCCCACCTCACTGGAGCAGGCGCTGCTTCTGTCGGACCCTGGGTTTAGTTCCTTTGTGATCACAAAACGCTACTCGGTTCTGCTAACACTCAGTGAAACATCCCGATGAATGGTTTGTTTTTTTAAGAAAGGCGATCAATTATCCACGCGTCCACACATCCCAGTCTCAGGCTTTGGCAAACTACGCATCAGCATCTTCTTATTGAATATTCTAGAATTTCTCTAGGAGATTTAGTGTGGTACAGGTACTACAGTTTTGCTACATTTTCCAATACGTGACAGCCTGGTGAAAACACAGGTTATCACGAAGAACATTCAACAGTCGGTGCCTCCGCAAAGGGCGTCCGACACACTTTAATGACAGAGGAGACTCGAAGGTTCCGTCACAGACACTTCAAGTGCGTGCTGGCCCGACCCCCGGAACGCCGAACAGCACTGTTCCGTTCACCTGTCCTCCGGGCAAATATTTGTTCAGTCTCTCCCGCGGCGGGCGCTGCACCGTGCTCCAGGGACACAGCGGCACGGCCTCACGGCTGTGCCTGCAAACGCGTGCGTGTCACAAGACCATTCGTGCACTTTCTCCTACGTCGGGGAAGTGTGGCTCCTCGTCCCGTGACTGCGTCCGCGTTGTCCCGGCGTCAGGACTCTGACCTTCAGCGGCGTCAGCGACAAGTGCGCACAGTCAGCCCGCAGCGAGGGCCCAAGCCCGTGTCGGGCGTGAGGTTCCCGGTCCGGCTCGGGGGCGTCCAGAAACGCACGCCGCCACTGGGGTGGGAGAATGGGGTGAGAGAGAGGCCCTTCACTGCAGAGTGACCCGGGCGTTTACCTCTTTCCTTAGAGCCATTTCGGCACCTAAAAGCTCCACCAAAAACTGTCGAACACTTTGTGTAGCTGCTCCAGCTTATGAAACGCGTGTTGACATGCGTCGCCTCTGCTGGCCACCCTGAAAGCCCTTCTCCCCGCTTCCTTCCCGGCCTCCCCCTCACCCCCTGCCCTCGTCCGAACAGCCCCAGGCCTGGAAGTAGACCCTTACCTGTGGGGGCTCTGCAAACATTCACTTGTCCCCTTCAGCTCCCCCTGCGGCCTTCCTCCTGTGCAGGTGACTGCTCACGACTCAGCCCCCACCCCCCCCCCCCGCCGCATCCCGTTACCCTCTTACCCCGGAGGAGTGCTCTCACGGCATCGCACTCACCTGTTCCAGGTGTGAGCTGCCTGAAAGCCAGGCGGCCTCGTGGTGCGGCCTCAAACAGAGCTGTAGTCAAAACGTCGCCTTACACACAAAAGGTAGTTCCAATAAGTCACTTTTATTCTCAGTCTTTGGGGTAGGGAGGAACTGTCGAAAGGGAAGTTATATTTCTTTTTTTAAAGATTTTATTTATTTATTTTTAGGGAGGGAGGGAAGGAAGGGAGAGAGAGAGAGAGAGAAACATCAATGTGCCGTTGCTGGGGGTCATGGCCTGCAACCCAGAAATGTACCCTGGCTGGGAATCGAACCTGAGACACTTTGGTTTGCAGCCCGGGCTCAATCCACTGAGCTACGCCAGCCAGGGAAGGAAGTTATATTCCAAAAACATACAGAAATTAAAGAAAATATCTGTTGCTCTGAATTTTCACAGTATACAGTGTCTTATGTATGAGACTGATAATATTGAAGAACTGTTTTGGTGAAACTCCAATAGGTAAGATGTTCTGGTTTGCCAGAGATGATGAGAACAGATTTAAAGTGACCGGCCACTGGGCTACAAAAAAAAAAAAAAAAAAAAAAAAGGACAGGTGGAGATGGTTAATGGGAGGAAAACAAGGAGTTTGTATGGTGTGGAGGTCAGAATCTGTACTGTCATTTAATAGTCAAAATACTTCGTTTGCATATGACATAAGTTTAATTCAGACTGGGGAATGTCTTCAGGCATGGCTGGATCCAGGCGCTCAAACAATTTGTCAAGTGAATTCTTTGACAATCTGTTGCTCTGGTTTCATTTTCTGCAGACTTATTCCCATGGCCGATCCTGCAAGGTGAGGTCTGCATTCAACCAGCTTAACAACCCCTGTAGGTCCAGCAAGACTTGCAGGATTAACTCTCACTCCCAAACTTGGGGACACCCAAGGTAGGACTCTGACTGGCTCCTGTCAGGCCTCCCACATGTCCAGGGAGGGAGGGCTCTGCCCGGTCCTCGCCGAACTGCAGGGCCGAGAGGAGAGGTGGGAACCACGGAGCCCCCTGAGAGGCGGCTGGAGGCCGACCGGGCCACCCACAGGCGCGCACTCCCCTGCACAAGACGCAGCGCACGCCCCAGATGGACAGTCCATTTCTCAGGGGCTTTCGTGCTGAAGTACCCCATGGCGCCCAGAAGATAAAGGACACATCGCCCATTGTCTCCAGGAACTGTTCCCACTTGTCTCGGAGACCCGCTTTCCCTCGGTTGCATTTTCAAACCAACGGTGTGGGTTCTGCCTTCTGAGACCTCCGTGGCCCGCTCTGTTGCCTCAGCCGGGCCAGTAACTCACAGCGGCCAGCTCTCTGCGTCGGCGGCCTCTCTGTTCTCTGCGCCTCCGCGTGCACATGGATCACACGCGTGCCGCCCTTCCTCCTTCTTGGGGTGCCCGTCTGGCAGAACGCGCACACCGGGAGGTGCTTCCAGAGCTCCGGGATTTATCGGGCTCCTCCCTGGGCCTGATCTGTTTTCCACCCCCTCATCCCCCCGTCGGCGCCCGTCCCAGAGTGAGTGTGATGCACAAGGGGCTGTGCAGGTGTGAACATCGCCCTCCCACCCACCAACCCTGCTCACCAGTGGGGACGGCTGCCATGCATGTGCGCATCCTCCCCCTGCGCATCCTCCCCCTGCTCCGCGTGGGGCTCCGCTCCAAGCCCGGAGATCTTCCCTCTTAGCCCCCAGCCCGGCGTCTCCAGAAGCTCGGCCCTGCCTCTCCCTCTGATCCTCCCCGCCCTCACGGTGCCCCCGCCGACAGCCTGCCCCCCCGCACCCCTGCTGGCCCGAACCCCATTCATTTTTAAAACCTGCCCTACAGCCTGATGCTGGGCCTCTCCATTCTGCTGAGGCGGCGGTCTTGTTAACATGGATTACAAAGTATCCAAGAACGGTGCCCTCACCCCTGTAATAATGTAACTTTGTAGCAGCAGCAGCAACAACTAACAACAGAACAGAGGGAGCCAGGCAGTGTGGTAAATTTTTTACAAGGGTCCTTTTAGGTTCTCGTTGAGTTCTCACAACGCCTGGAATAGGCTCTATTTTTTAATGTCTGTGGGAAGCCGCTGGGCAGAAATGTGAAGTGAGCCACCAGCGGGGGGGGAGGGGGGGCCCGACAGGCTTGGCCCCAGATGTGCTTGTCACTGTCCTTGGCGCCTGTCTTTTCACTCCGTCCCGTCTCCCTCGCCCCCTCCCAGCCGGCCCTCTGGCTCCACCCTCCCGAAGAGGCTGTGATCTCAGGAGTTATCAGCGGGAGCACAGGGCCAAGTGCAACAGGCGGCGGTCCTTTGTCCCAGCCGCCGGCTCTCTAAATAACATCATCCACGGAAAATTGCACCCCTGCGGGGGCTGCTCATCTCCTCACGGGTCTCCTTCCCTCAAGGTCATTGAAGGGCAGGGCCCATTTCTTACAGGCTTTCGAGTGCCCCGCCCCGGGCACCGACGTCTCGGGAAAAGGAGGCCCTCGACAAAGAGTCGCCACCGGAGGGGAGTGAGTAAAGACTGCGGCGCGGCAGGGCTGGCTCCCCGCACGGCGGGCTGATGCCTGCAGACCCCCAGCCGCAGACTGGTCCCCGAGCTCCCACCCGCCGTCTCATGGCAGCTTGGTGACGGAGTCCTCCAACACAGGCGGGGGCTCACGGAGCCGTGTGCCTTCTACCTGCGAAGAGAGGAATAAAAGCCGGGTAACGCCAACCTTGGGGTGGTGCCCTTCCACCGGCATCCTGCTCAGACTGCGGTGGCATTTGGGGAGACCGAGGCGGGAACGGTGCGGAATATGCAATGAGAAGGGGAACCACGCTCCCTACCAACGACTGGACTCCTAAGAGACCCCGAGTTCACCGTCTCCTGGGTAACCGTCCCCGGGAGCCCTGGAGCGGGTCCCCGTGGGGGTGCGACTCCTCGGGGGAGGCCCACCTGCTGTGCCTGACTCACACGTCCTCTGGGCAGGTTGGCTGGCGACACTTGGGAGCCTGATGCGGCTTTCTGCCTGAGACACACCTGGCAGAGGTGACCCTCAGAGGGAATAACCACCACCATCCCCCCCTCCCCGAGCCGCCACACCTTCCGCCCATCCAGGCTCACCGAGATCTTGCTTCGACCCCCACTGGACTGGAAAGGAGGGAAAGGAGTTGGGAAGTGTCACGCTGAACTGACCTCTGAGACGCTAGCAGCGCTGCCTGTGACACAGTCGCTTCCCCGCCCGCCCAGGCGGAGGCGCTGTGGAGCAGGACACGCGGCCACCTCTGTTCCTCCCTCGGGCCCCGCGTGGCTGCGCCCCTGAGGCCCCGGGGCCCGGCTCCGCTGCGGTTCCCGCCGGCCTCTGCTCGGAGCCAGACAAGCATCAGCGCAGGGACCTCCAGTCACGTCGCACACCGTGGCCGAGTCTCCGGGATGTATCGTCATTTATAATAACACATTTGTGTGCAGTTAATTAAGTGTGTGTCTTCCTACCAAATGTGCAAAGGCCATTTTGGGGCCAGCCTCATTACGGAAGTAAAACAAGAGAAATGAATTCACACAGGCGCTGCTGAATAAACAAACCCTTGTTTCCAACGGCCCCTCAGCGGCGAGCACAACAGTCCCCGCTCCCGCACGCACCTTCCGCGTCAGCGCTGTGGCCCGTGTGCTCGGTGCCGGCAGGTGCCCGCCAGGTGTGACGGCGCCTGCTGATTTACCGGGTCAGCGAACCCGGTCAGTGCTGCCGGGGACGCACTGGAGTCTCTCTAGCAAGGGGCGCCCAGGCCCCACACTCTGGACGTACGTTCCAAGCTTGTCCATTCTGGAAAGTGGGTAGCGTTCCCGTCTGGCGAACACAGGCCTCGGTCTGCCTGACTTTGCCGCAAGTCCCGTATTCCCAGCAGCGGGTGGCGTGGGACTCAGGTGTCCTGAGTGGGCACGAGATTTACCGGTGGTCCTCAAAGCACGGGCCCTGTGTGTCTCCCGGTGGGTCCTGGAAAGGTGGCAGCGGTGAGCACCGCACAAATACAGCCACCACACGGGCCTCCGGCGGAACTGAGTCGTGGTGGGCGGGTGAGCGGCGCTCCCCGGAGAAAGCAGCTCAGGGCGGCACTGGGCAACGGGGCGGCTGGGGGGTGAGAGGGTGCGCATGGGGCCGGGCTCCCCGCAGCAGGAGTGCTGGAGCATGCCGAGATCGGACAGGGTCCCGGGTGCGAGCTGACTCCGTGCCCGCGCAGGCGTGTTGCTCGGAAACCCGCCCAGAGAGAAGTCAGGGATGTGCCTGGAGACACTTGGGTGGGCAGCAAGCGAGTGGCTGACGGTCCTCTTGGGTCCGCCCGGATGTGATGCTCCAGGCCTCGGCCTCTCCGTGTGCAGCCTCAGGGTTTCCGCGGCTAAGACCAGCCTGCCCAGGCAGTGACCAGTGGCATCCTCCTGGGTTCTGCAAGAAAGACGTTCTTGCCCTGGCTGGTGTAGCTCAGTGGACTGAGCACGGGCTGTGAACCAAAGTGTCGCAGGTTCGATTCCCAGTCAGGGTACATGCCTGGGTTGCAGGCCACAGCCCCCAGCAACCGCACACGGATGTTTCTCTCTCTCTCTCTCTCTTTCTCCCTCCCTTCCCTCTCTAAAAATAAATAAATAAAATTTTTTTTTAAAAAAAGAAAGGCATTCTTATTTTCAAGACATACGGGGAGCAGTCTCCAAAGGGCGCATGGTGCTAATCCATCCCTAAAACGCCGAACTCTTCCTTTTCATCACCCTCGTGCAGGCCAGAGCTCCGCAGCCTCTGTGCGTGCCAGCCGCCCTCCCGTCTCACGCTCCGGCAGCCAGCCGCCCGGCGCCGGCGCTCGGGGCTGGGACTCGATAGTCTCGCAGATTCCATGGAGATTCCGGCCTTCACAGACGCCGTCTCCCCCCCTCAGTGTCACGGCTCCTCTGTCTGTCTGTTGACGTCATTGCCCTCTATTTGACCTCCAGAGACCTCTGGTTTCCCGAGCTCCTGCAGCACCCGAGAGCTGGTCCTCCATCACGAGACCTTCACATCGTAAAGACCTGACCCCCCTGCACGATTGATTTTCTGACCAGGACCGCGTTGGCCTGTCCTGTAGTTCGGAAACAGGTGTGTCTGCTCGCCCCTCCTGCATGGGCTCAGGGACAGACGCCCACCTGGCGGGCGGCGGGAGCCCCTCGGTGCGAACGTGGGCGCTGGCAGTCCGAGCGGCCCTGCACATGTCCCAGACATCCTTGAGGACCAGGCGTGCAACTGACTGGGGCACGAGAGGGCGAGTTCTCGGCATTGGAGTCGTGTTTTCTTCGCCGGTGTCAGCTGCCCTCACCTGAGTGAGGGAGCCCGTTGCTAGTCAGCCCCCAGGGACTCAGAGAAGCCCACTGTGGCGTCTCCCTGACCTTGTCCCCAACCTTGCACTCAGCCGCTCGGGAATAGGAAGAATCCTTCCCGCCAGCCACCCCTTGTGGCTTCAGTGTCGAGGCACACAGAGAGCGTGAGCTCGTTAGGTGCCATTAAGGCACACAGGAGTGGGCCCTGGCTGCTGTGGCTCAGTGGATTGAGCAACAGCCTGCAAACCAAAGGGTCGCTGGTTCAATTCCCAGGCAGAGCACATGCCTGGACCACACATTGATGTTTCTCTCCCTCCCTTTCCCTCTCTAAAAAAAAAAAGTACAGAGAAAGGGGGCCCTCCGTTCTCTGGCTTATCGCCAAACAGACATCTGCACCGTTCAAAGTGCGCCTTAGCTGCCGAGTTCAGCACCAGTGTGGGGGGGGGGACCCCGCCGCACCGGCAGCTTCTGTTGGCACGGCCTCCCACCCCCAAGGCTGTTTCTGAGCCGAAGCAGGAGTGAGCCCGGCGGGAAATGACGGTGACCTCTCCTTAGACACGGAGGGAGCACACGGAGGGAGCACACGGAGGGAGCACACGGAGGGAGGGTCTAGTAAACTGCCCGACGAGAAGGCATTCGGTTGTCATCCCGTGGAGTTGGATGGTTCACTTTGAGACAGAGAAAGCTTACAGCATTGGGTGTCCCAGACAGGGGTGGGCAGAAGCAGGTTTACAGTCGTGAGTCCTCGAAACACTTTATTCTTGTGCTATGACTTATTGATCATTATTTTTATCATTGGCCTACCTTTGCCCACCTCTATACCTTGGCCCAGGACTCCGTGCGGCTCTGGCACCGGGAAACCAGTCTTTTCGGGTCTGGCGGGCTGCCTCCCAGGCGTCTGGAAGATGGAGTCCGGGGTCTGCGTGAGCCGTGAGCCGTGAGCAGGGCGCCAAGGCCGGTGCTCGGGCAGCACTGGGGCGGCTCTGCCATCCCCTGGGCTCTCGGGACACCAGGACTGGAGACAATGACAGACAGGGGTGTCCAACCGGGAGAGGGCTCTCTGCCACCCGCAGCCCTCAGGACCGGTGGGCACACGGAAGCCTGCCCACTCCTCTGTGCTGGGAGGGGTGGGCGAGTCACCACGCCGGTCACCGTAGCCCCAGGGGTTGAGGCAGGACCTAGACAGTGGCCCTGCCCCATGGCAGACGCCCGGGGGTGGGGAGGGGCTCGGACTCCTGCTGGGGTGAGCTTGTGTCAACAGTCGGCCACTAAAAAAGGTGGCAGGCCAGGCAAGACCACGTTGCTGTTGCCCACCGCCCCATCTCTAGGGAAATGCATCTCCTTTTAAATACACCCCTTTATCTTGTCCCTTTCAACAGTCCGGAGTGAATCTAACATCTCAATAACATTTTGTAGTATCTGATTTCCTGAAGTGTACGGCAGCAGAATCCAGCATTTACGTGTTGAAGGAGGAAAGTTGAAAGTCTCTCCCCAGAAATTTATGTTGCAACCTGGGAATTCATGAGAAGAATTAGGGGAGCCCCCCATTTTTGAGGACCACACAGTACACCTCAGTCGTCAAGGACACCCCCCCACACACACACTCTCACACACGTGCAAGGATCTCAACCCAGGTGATTTCTGAACATGTTCGATTTCCTTGCTCCAAATAAACCCTCCCCCCTCCAAACAGCAGATAAAGTTAAAGGAAACAGTAAATGCCAAACGACAATCGGAGACATTCTCGGAATTCACTGTCACCGCGCCTCTCAGATTATCTCGGGGCCCCACCTGCCTCCGGATCCTGGGAAGCCGGCGCTCTCTGCTTGGCTGTGATGGCTCAGCAGAGAATAAACAGATGGGCTGGAAACCCCAGAAACACCGGGGGCGGGGGGGGCGGGAGAAGGCCGCCCCGGCGGGCATCAAAGGGAGGGCTCTCTTCTGTTTGACAAGCATCTCCCGAACTCGAGCCTCGCTGCCGCCTCCTCCCAGACGCCGGCCAGAGCGTTTTGTTTCGCTTCCCCAGAAAACCCGGAGCTAATGATGGGGATTTCTTCCCTCAACTCCGAGGGGGGAGTGGTCAGTGCATGGGTGTTTGGGAAGCTCAGCAGACCGGGGGCGGGCGGGAGGGAGGGAGGCCTCAGCCGGTCGGCCCCCTGCTCTCCAGCAGGGGCGCATCTCCGTGATTAAACTGCTCTCACAGAAAGGCCAGGTCCCCTGACACCTGGCAAAGACCGATGGCGCCCGGGAGAGCTGTCCCTTTTCCTGCCCACGCTCGCCCTTTTCCGTGATAACTTCCACGCCCCAGAAACCCCGGTGAAGCCCGCGTGATGTGTCCAAGGCCCTGCCTTCCACCTGCTTCTTTGTTTGCGCAGCTCTCTCGGGCGACTCCAGGTGCAGGGCTCGCGGGGGGAAGACCGAGGGGCAGAGTCGTCAGTACCCCAGCCCCGCGGGGACACGGGGGCCGGCACAGCATGCGCGCGGTGTCCCGGACAAGGCGCCACCGGTCAAGGGCACGACTCAGGACTTAGGTCCAAGCCGAGCTCTGCTCACCAAGCCCCCCGCTTGGGGCTGCCTGGGGCTGAGCCAAGAGGGTTTCCAGCTGGCCCCACCCCCGCTGGGACGCAGCC
This sequence comes from Phyllostomus discolor, assembly GCF_004126475.2. Classification (NCBI taxonomy): domain Eukaryota; kingdom Metazoa; phylum Chordata; class Mammalia; order Chiroptera; family Phyllostomidae; genus Phyllostomus; species Phyllostomus discolor. Next base: position 1,698,081 of record NC_040909.2, read on the forward strand.
AGATCCCCCAGAGAGGTGCCTTTTCCTCACTCACGTGTGTGGGTCCTGCCGCGGCCCGGCCGCTCCGAATGAAAGGAATGAAAGCAGCTGTTGGGGTTCCTTCTGTCTGTGCTCAGATTAACAATCGGGACCACCAAGTGTGCTCAGACACTCAAGCAGGAAGGCGTGAACACAGGAGGTCGAACCAGCCAGTGTTGAAATTTCGGGCGCGTGTGACAGTCCATCAGGAAACAGAGGGGTGATGACACACTGTCAGGTGCGGCCAACGGCAGCCCAGGCCCGCAGAGCCAGGGCCGGCGGCAGGGAGGGCGCAGGCGGAGGGCACGGCCATCTGCTCACGCCCCGGCTCTTCCCATCTGCCAGCTGTGTGTGCGGAATTATCGACTACACGCTCTCCGCGACCCCGTTTCTCTCCGGGTGTAATTAGCAAGAGCGCCGACCTCGGAGAGCCGTTCTCGGCAGGTTTATAGCCTCCGAGCGCATCGAGGCGGCCCAGGAAGGGGCCGTTACACCGGCCCCGTCCACACCCCGGGCACCGCCGCAGGCCGCGTCTCCCGCCCCAGATGCGCTGGCCCGTGGCGTGCATTCTCGGGCCTCGTAAGTTTACCGCCTTCATCAGAACAAACGGACGGGGGTGTGGGAACCCGCGGGTCTGACTCACTCCCCACAGGCTCCTCACGCAGCCCTGGCAACGAGAGCTGCAGAGAGCTGTGAGCTCTGCCCCGGAGACGGATCCTCTGAACCAACCTGCTTGTTTTCAATTTTTTAACACTTTCCAATTACCGCTGACATGCCACATTGTGTTAGCTCCAGGTGCACGGCCAGGTGATGAGACAGTCCTGTCGCTTTCAGAGTAATCGCCCCGTAAGCCCGGTGCCCACCCGACACCCAGCACCGTCGTTACAGGGTCACGGACTGCGTCTCCTGGGCTGAGAGTGACGTCCCCGGGGCTACTGCCATCGCCGGCAGTTTGTGCATCTGAACCCCGCACCGCCTGCGCCCAGCCCCCAGGCTCCCCTCCCGTTTGGCCGCTGTCAGTTCGTTCTCTGTGTCTAGTGTTTGTTTCTCTTTTGGGTTTTTTTTTTTTACTGGTTTCAGTTTTTTGATTCCACATGTAAATGAAACACGTGATATTTGTCTTTCTCTGCCCACTGTACTTCATTCACTGTAACACCCTCTACACTTATCCCTGTTGTCACAAATGGCAGACATTTCATTCTTTTTGTGGCCGAGTAATATTCCACTGCGTAAATGTACCGCAACCTTTTCGTCCACTCGCCCCCGATGGGCACTGGGGCCGCTTCCACACCTTGCTGGTCGTATACGTGACTGCTGCTGTGAACAAGGCGGGGGGGGGGGGGGGGTGCTTGTGGCTTCTCGAATTCATGTTTCGAATTTCTTCAGATAAGTACCTGGGAGCGGAACTGCCAGGTCGTGTGACAGTTCTACTCTTATTTGAGGAGCCCACACACCGTGTGTCACAGGGGACCGCACCGACACGCAGTCCCACCCACAGTGCGCCAGGCCCCTTCTCTGCGCGCCCCCACCTGCCGCGCACTGTGTGGTCGGCCCCTTGTTTTAGCAGATGAAGAAACCTGCCCGTAGCTGGCTTGGATCCTTTCCAAAGGTTGCAGGTGCGTTTTCCTGTCCCCTGCTCACCGCACCTTCCAGCACTGTGATGGGACTCGTCACTTACGAGATCACAACGGCTTTTGTGCCTGGCACAGCAAGACTGGACAGAGACGAGGTTGGACTGCGTCCTGGAGAGATGGGCAAGTGGGCAGCAGTCCTCGCTGGAAGGCAGGGGCGCCGGGGGGCCAGCCGGGCTCCGCCTCCCCGCTCAGCTCCACCCTAGTACTGTGTGTCAGTTTTGAGCTCCGTCCACACCGGGACCCGTCATGGGCAGCGCACTGCGCTCCGCAGGACCTGCTCCTAAATGCCCCCGTGTGCCAGGGCCCAGGGACACAGGTGGCCCTGGGGGGACGCACGTGACACTGGCCGGCGGCCTCCACCTCTGCTCGTCTCAGGGACGGAGGTCAGGTTGCCCTGACCCTGGAGGACAAGACTCTCTCTCCACCGGTGGACTCTAGGGGGGCCACAGGGCACCGGGCTGTGATGTCCGGTCAGACCAGGACTGGAAGAGCTGTCTGGGACAGTGCTGGGCGTGAGCTGCCGCGGACATGGGCCCGAGGACCCGAGATCCATCGGCCAGACTCAAGCACAGCATGCCAGCACGGGGCCAGACGGGACACTATTTGACCAGTTCCTCCAGCCTTGGGAGCCGGGTGACCGGTGTCCTAATTTTACGGGGCAGGAAGCAACGGGCCTGCAGCGTCAAATCCGTCCAGAGTGGACGGCAGGGGCGGCAGAGCTGGACAACAGCAAAGACAACGCCAGCCCCGACTCAGACGCTCTTCCGGGCGGCTGGTGTCTCCCCAACTCGTTAAGCGTCGACATGGTGTTGGCGAGGAGGAAAGCGGGACCCAGGGCAGGTAGGTCGCTCGGACACGATCACACTCCCAGGACACGGAGATGCCGGGACCCTGACCGCCGACTCAGTCCCGCCCCGCGGGGCCGAGATTGGGTCCTGGTTTCCTGCAACGGGCTGCTCTCGCCCCCGAATCTCCAGGCCCCTTCGAGCCGAATTGATTTTGTGTCCCAGACCTGGGCTCATCACGGCCTCCAGAAAGACTTGAGTGCCAAGCCGTCAGCTGTCAATAAAGGGAGATTTTTAAGGTGGGCGTTTAAACCCAGTGGAAGAGAGCTCCGCACTCCCAAATGTCACCACTGTCATTCAGGCGAGTAGCGGAACTCCGGAGTAACTGGGGTTGGAGCCAACCTCGGGCGCTGCTCTCCGAGCACCAGAAGGGGGCGGAGGAGGGGGTGTCGTAGCAGAGTGGCTGGTTTCGTAGCAGAGGATGTTGATAACAGCATGAAGGGAGACAAGTGGACACATGTAGGTAGGTAGGTAGGTAGGTAGGTAGATGCAGGTAGGCAGGTAGGTAGGTAGGTAGATAGATAGATGTAGGTAGACAGGTAAGCAGGTAGATGTGTGTGCATGCATGAGAAAGAGAAAGAGACGGTGGGGGAGAGAGAAGCAGCTAAAAGAAAGCACCGGAAAACCAGTGTAAATCACGCCGATGTTGCTGGAAAATGCTTGCAGGGCCGATCGCTTCTCGTCCGGGAGAGCCCAGCTGCGGGTGACCGGCTCCTGCTGCAGAGGCGGCGGCCTGGGGAGGAGCGTGAAGTGCCCAGTGGCCCGCAGCGAGGGGCTGCTGAGGACCATCACCCTGTGGCTGAGGCTCCCGTCTAGGAACAGCGGAACCAGCAACAGATGCCAATGCAAGCTCTCGGGGTCCCGGCCTGGTGAGCGCAGGAGAAGCTCCAGCACAGCTTGTCTGCCAACTGGAATTGCCGTTGTGAGTTCCTACAGTCACCAGTTCACATAGTTGGCAGGTTAGAAATTTGGGGGGGCCTGAGGACAAATGTGGCACTTGCACAGATTCCACTGATATAATCCGTCACCAGGTACACGCTCTGGTCGGACACCAAACTGCCCACAGTGACCGCCTGTCCCTGAGGGTCCTCTCTGCCCACCACGGGAAGGCTGTTCCCTGAAAACGGGCAGAGAGAATGAGACGCAGGACGCCGTGGAGGCCAGAGGACGAAGGGGGCGAGGGAGGAGCTGGGGGTGCCGGCAGCAGGAGGGACGGACGGGCGGTCGTGGGAGGACTCCCAGGAGGCCCAGGGCAGGGAAGCCTCGTCCACCCCGCCCCCCACAGCGCACAGCGGGCGGCTTCCTGGCAGCCTCGAAGCATCCCCTTAGCCACCGGCCGCCCACGGAAACGTTCACAAGTGGACAGAGAGAGACGGTTTCGTGAGCTCTGAAATCGGACGCAGAGCAGAAGGGACTGGCCGACTGCTGAGGTGAGAGACAGTGCACACCCCGTGGGGATTTGTACGGCTCACCCGGGCTGACCCACAGTTGCCGGGCAGCAGCGGACGGAGAGGACGGGGGCATCTTCCGACCCCCCAGAGGAGGGCGGTCTTACAGCTGCCTCTGGCGTCAAAGGAGGAGGCGTGAGGAGGGGGGTCGAGTGAAGTCTGTGGGTGGCAGACTGGGGGGGCAGGAGGAAGCAGAGCGGGGCGGGGGGGAGCGCTGAGACTGGGTCAGATCAGACAGAGAGACGCAGCCTGCCTTCATGTCAGTGGGCACAGGGCAGCCAACAGCCAACATTCACGGTACATGGGTGTGGCGCGTGGGGCCAGTGAGGGGCTGTGTGGTCCGTGTCCTGGGGGGAGGCTGTGCCCGGGGCGTCTGGGAAAGGGCGGTCTAGGGAAGAAGGTCCAAGAGGTCACTCCGGCATGTCAGAGGCCTGTTCCCGCAGACAGCACAAGGACAAGTGCACAGGCTCAGTCAGGGTGACCGGCATGACCTCCGTCACGGGCGGCGCCTGCAGGCCTAGGTCGTGACCCCCCCCACCGGCAGCTCGCCCCCCCCCCACAGCTTGTCAGGGGTCGTGCGAGGCCCTTCTATGTGCGCATGTTCACGCGTGGCGAGAACACCGTGGGGGAGGGTGCCAGGGTAGAGGAGGACTCCCGAAGTCCTGCTCCTGGGGTTAAGCAAACAGATTCCAACTGAGCACTTTTAAAGATCTGAATGCCTTTAAGGAAGGGTTCACGAATCAGGCAGCATCCCACCGACGGAGAGGGGCCCTGAGGGGTTTCTGTGGTGGGGGGGTGGGGGAGCAGGGGGGCAGGCAAAGGGAGGCTCCAGCCAGGAGCGGGGGCTCTCAGGACAGGCCACCTTCCTTAAGGGGACGACGGGGACTATTGGTCAGATGAGCAGGGTCACTCCTGAGTGACTGTCCACAGGTGCCACCCCTGGGGGAGGCTCCCAGCTGTGAGTAGGTTCGGTTTCGACTGGACGAGATTTCCACGGGAGCCCCGTGGTGGGAAATGACAGAGTCCACCACCCCATTTTTAAGTAAAACCTGATGAGACTAGAACATCTTCCACAGAGGTGAGTAGAGAGAGAAAATGGGATGGAAGGAAAGATTTCAAGCCATAAAAAGTTCTATTTTGCATTCGTAAGTTAGGGGAAATACATTGTAAACACTTTTTATAGAGGAACAGGAAATCCTGAAAACTCAGCTTCATGCTCCAACAGACCTTTAAATGTGGATAAAAACAAACCCGGAATGAATTCGGACGTGAGGTCTGGACTTGGAGGCACGCATCAACAGGTGAGCGCGGCGGGCGCAGGGGAGCTGAGACGCCCTCTCGGGAACCGCCACCGTGGGAAGGAGACTGTGACACACGCTCCCAGAACGGCAGAAACACGGAGCGCAGACCGCGGCCGCGGGGGCCGTGAAGGTGGCCGGGAGCGGAAGTGGGGGCTCGCTCGGCGTCCAGGTAACGAGCGTGTCCAACCTGCACAAACGGAGCCAAAACGGGGTTTGAGACTGTGAGCGAAGACTTTTGTCCTTACGTTCTGCAGCTTCCTGCTTGACCCCGTTCCTGCAGTGTCCTCCGATACTGGGCTTGCTCTAAACCAGGCTGGATTCGGCTCGGTAACGGAGAGATTAAAGGAGCAGAAATCTGAAAGACAGCCCTCCAAAATAAAAACCGATTGTGTGACGAAGGTGTGTTCCAGCTTAGCGGAGGTGCGGGTTGTTGGGGGACGGACCATTTGTAGCCAGTTCAAATGAGGGCCTCGTAGAATGGCACATGCAAAAATATTTAACAGATGGATTTGAAAATAAAAGTTTTGAGTAGGAAATTGCATGTGAACTAGTAGCAAATATGACTGAATACTCCTATCACATGCTGAAGCAAGAAATCACAAACAAGGAAGGATAGATTTGACTCCCTTGCAATCACACTAATTTCCTCTTTTATTCTGATGTGTCCACATGTCTAGAAAGAGGTGTCTGTGTCCTCAGGCTGCGTTCCATCCGTCATTCTCACCAGGGCGCCACCACCTGGCTCCCTGCAATACACCTGCTCTTACTAAGGCCCCGAATAACCCATAGTAACCTGTCGGTAACCAGTGGAGACCCTTGTCACAGTCCTTTTCTGAGTCAGCCCCTGGTCACGTCTGACTCTCCATCACTCCCTCCATCTTGAGACTGTCACTGGCTTTGGCGACCTTGTATCCCCTGGGGGTCTTTCCACGCGGTCCCCACTCCCACCTCGGAGACTCTCTCGGGATCGGAGAACACGGGGGTGTGGGGCCTGTGCTAGGGCCGGGCCGTGGGTCCCTCACTCACCCCTCTTCGGGGGGCTCCACTTCCGACACCACCTCCTCCTGCCCCCCTCCTTTCCCTCTGCAGGTGTCCTAACTGCACCGCCGGCTCTGAGATGATAGCAGTTTAAAATCATACTATTTTAAATTCTGGAGTTTTCCCTGTAATTTTTCAAGTTAAGCTACATGCCGAGAATTGAGGATGTAATTGTAGTTACGGGACAGAATTTAGGAATTGAGAACCAGGCATCGCAGGTTCGATTCCCAGTCAGGGCACATGCCTGGGTTGCAGGCCACGGCCCCCAGTAACCGCACATGGATGTTTCTCTCTCTCTCTCTTTCTCCTTCCCTTCTGTTTCTAAAAATAAATAAGTAAAATCTTAAAAAAAAAAGAATTGAGGATGTAATTTTAGTTACGGGACAGAATTTAAGCAACACAAGCCTCCAAGAGTGAGAAAGAAGACCGAGGAAGCTGACGCCACTTAAAAGGCGGTGGGAGGAGTGAGGGCCCCGACTTCCTCGCGTGGCCTCGTGGGCGGTCAGAGCCACCGCGCTAACAGCCAGCGTCGCCTGGGAAGAGAAGGTTGTGGGTCTGTCACGGGAGGCCCTCCGGCAGCCCCTGGGGGGCGAGGGCAGCTCACAGAGCCAGCGGCGGCCCCTCCAGCGGGGAGAAGGGGCGGGAGTCTGGCTTCCCACCTCGTGCCGCTCTGGAACATTTTCCCACGCGTCCTCCTGTGATAAAGCGGAGCATGTGTGTGTGTGCAATTCTGATCTTTATTAAAAAAGAAAAGGAAGGTGGTTCGATCTGTTGCCCTCTGAGGGCTCTGCAGTCCGGAGAGCCCGGTCCCGTGACCAGAGACTCGGTTTAGGGGGACGAGCCTGGCCGTGGTGGGCGAGCTGGATGGATGGGCGGGGTGGGGGGTGGGGGTGCAGAGGGGCAGCCCCGAGGGGCTGGCGGAGGTGCGGGCGGGGGAGCAGCGGGGACGTCAGCACGGGGAAGGCCAGGAGGAGGCAGAGCGCGTGCCGTTCGGAGATGGCACTTTCTACTTTCTTACCCACGTTCCGATACGCACTTTCCTGGGACACCGCGGAGAAAACACTATAACCGAACTCACTCTTGAATTGTCTAATGTATTAAATTTGCGTGCCAGAAGGCCAGCATGCGGTTTTCTTTCTTAATATTTTAAGTATTTTTAGACACATCCAAGATGGTCACGTATCCCTTCTACTTCAAAAAATGTGTGTATGTTTATCCAAAATATCCAGCTTATTTTGAAATGTTTACTTACATTTTCTTACTTGAAATAATTCATCTGCTTACAAACGTGTCTCGGTCATTTGAATGTTAATCTCCCACATTTGTGAAGTAAATCAGCAGGCGTGTTTTCTTCATGATGTCAAAGACGCACCTGGGAAATGAGTCTTCTCTCATCATGTGAGGCCGTTAGTTAAGGAGACTTATAAACGCATGCCGTTCTCGGGCCTGCTGTGGCTCAGTCACATGTGGTGCCGGGGTCACGGTTGGGATAAAGGTCCCGAGTCACACAGACTGAGGAAGAGAATAGACTTGACTGCGAAAAGGCCGTGTGGCCGAGGTGACACCCCTGGTGTCTCTGAACCTGGGCCCCTCGTGAGCCCGCGGCCGGGGTGCCAGCTGAGCCCGGACATCCGTGCGCTCCCCACACCCCTGCTCCGTCGGCAGGGCAGCTGGCAGATGGCCTCCCCAGCCAGCCTCTGGGCTGACATGGCTGAGAGCCAGCAGCGGCTCCCCAGACCCCTCTCCTCCAGATCTGGGGACACACCGAAATGGCGGCGTCGCAGCGTGAAAGCGGCGTGACGCTCCGAGTCTGGCCCGACAGAGCCGGCCCCCGGGCTCAGCTGAGGCCTCAGCTGAGGTCGTATCTGCTGTGTGACACATGTGTGCGAGGCCACCGGGCCTGGCAGGGTGATGCGCCGACTCGACTCGGCACAGAGATAAACCGCCGTGTGCGGTGCTGTGAGGGTCAGGGACACGGTGACACCCAGTAGTGCCACAGCCCCCGACACACAGTGTGACTGCAGTCGGTGATGCCCTGTAGTCGTAGCCGTGTCGTACTGGGGTCCTCACAGCAACGCTGTGAAGTAGTCAGGCTGGAGGTTGTTACTGTCACACGTGGTGGTGACGCCACCGGAGGCGTCCAGGCTCTGGTCCACAGGCCTCGCGGGCGGGGCGGGGCGGGGCGGGGCGGGCTCTGAGCTAGACGCCGCTTCCTGGGCATCGCTTTCCCGGGGAGGACAGAGCCTTCCGCACCAGTGAGCACAGGGCGGCAACCGTCACCTGCCGGCTTTAACTGTCCCCCCACAAACAGTCGCACACGCACACCTGGGTGAGCCCAGCTGGCCGGAAGTCTGAGCAAGCAGAACGCTTCACAGAGGAAGCAGCGCTTCCGCGGCGTTTCAGCGAGCCAGCTAATTAATAAACTAATTAGCATTCCTGCACTGTGCGAGAGGTTGTTTCGGCCACGCTCGCCGTCCGGAGACTTATTAAAAACGTTTAGTGTCGGTGCCGAAACTGGTCCTGGGCAACGGGGGACCTGCCTCCTGTGTCCCCCACCGACCGTCACCTGATGGCTCAGGGCAATTTCGCTTGGAGCGCTTCGCCCCAGCCCCCGCGTCTGGGTCGGAACGATTACCGCGGCTGATGGCAGATGAAGAGCATCGCAGGCGTCTGAATGACCGGGGAGAGGCCCGTCCCTGCCAGGTGGGTGGCCGGGCTGTGCTGAGGCCGCAGCCCGCGCTGTTTCACGGCGCTATTTTCGGTCCGCCGAACCGCGCAGCTGCTGCCGCGGGGAGCTGCCGCTGCATTCCTGCCGCGGATGCACGCCCGGGCACAAATAGTAAACGTTTGCGTGTGCTATTCCGATGCGCCTCCCGTGCGGCTGCACTTCCCCATTGAAACACGGAGTGCATATGGCGAATTAGGGTAACTCCTTGTATGTGAGCCCTGTGTCCAAGGAGTGCACCGAAGAGACGTGGAGTCCGTGGCTCCATCGTGCTCCGCATGCCTCCGTTCGGGGCTGGAGTGTCACGGGGCATCGTGGAGCTGGAGTCACGTAAGAGGGGTCCTGGTTCGTAGTTGGGACACTTGGGATTGACGAGATGGGGACAGACGCGTCTGATGTGTGATCAACGCTCTGGCCCCACGTTTAATCCAGATGAAGCCTAGATCGAACTGTAGCGTGACAGGAGGAACGAGGGTGAAATGCATCCTTCAGATCCTGCCGTGAGTGTCTGTGTGTTTGGATTTATGATGACGAGGGCACTCAGGAACACGGCCTGGAGAGTGAAATGGTTAACGCAGGGGTGCCAGCCGGAGGGGCCGCAGATGCGGGCTGTCTGTTCCGGGGACGTGCGGTCTGGCACAATCGATGTGACTCGTGGACAAATGCCTGTCACAGGGAAGGCGGGGGGAGGTGGGGGGAGGCGTCCTGGGAGAGTCGGAGAAAGCACCGTGGGCGCTGCTGACCAGGAGTCAGTCGGGGCCGTGGGGCCCGGCCGGGCTCGGCCCAGAGCTGTGTGGGGCTCCAGGCGAGGGAAAATGTTCCCCTCCCTGGGCTAGAGCTTCCCCTTCGTCAAGTCAGCCGATCCCGTGGGTGGAATGGGGCCCTCCCCAAATCCACAGACTGAAGCCCTAGCTAGCCCGCAGCGTGAGGGTGTGGGGAGGCGGAGCCTTCGGGAGGTCACTGAGTATAGATGAGGTCACGAGGGCGAGGCTTCCATGCCCAGCTTGGTGTCCTTGGAAGAACTGGAGGAGACGCCAGGTGCCTCCTCGGTCTCTGCCTCTGCATCTCCCTCTGCCTCTCCCCGCCCCTTACAGAGTGAGGAGGCCGTGGTCTGCCAGCCAGGGAGAGAATCCTCCACGCAGATCCCGAGGGGTCCACCCCCGATCTCCGACGCTGTAGCCCCCAGCGCCCTGAGCAGTAAACGCACATCCTCTGGGTTTGCAGGGCGGAGCCACAGCGGCCCCGCCAGCCAGCACCCCAGGTCCCTCCAGGAGGCTGCCCAGCATCCCGTCTGCACACCGTGCTCCCCAGGTTGCCATCCAGCAGTATTTTCCCACGACTCCAAAACATTCTGAGATGATAAAAATAACTCAAAATTAAATTATGTTCTATTTCAGTCTTCGTTTTTATTGCATCTCACTTTTTTCTGTGTTGAAATACTTTCGAATTGAAACCATGAATGGTTGATGTGATAACGCTGAGGAAAATGGGCTATTTAATTAAACAGAACCCCCCGCTCCCCAAACATTAGGGGATTTGCTTGTAATTCAGTTATACAAAGCCTCCTGATCTCTCACAGCAACTCTGTGAGGAAAAAAATCTTAATATTCTCCACTCTAATATTCAAAATAATGAAGCAATAACTAGCGAAGGTTCTGTTTTGTTCACGAAATTTCCTGGCTGCAGGAAAAATGACAAAACGAGGCCTCTGTAATGCAGTAGGTATTTGAGAGCAGTCTTATCTAAACAGAGCTTCCGAAACACAATAAAAATGTACATGTGAGTGGTCTTAGGTGTTGCATTGTATAATAGTGACCGATCCACCTTATAGTGACTACCAAGGGTAAATTAAACGCTAGGAGAACCTGTCGCCAAACTCTTATATTGTCACTATAACCTGCCAAATCGTCTTAATTAAATGCCACTGAGGTATCTCAGAATTCCAGTTCCCAGCCCCTGTCTCTGACCACTGAGCATCACCCCGCTGTGAGCATGCGCTGAGGTTCATGTTCACAGGCCCCTCTTCACGGCTGTTGGGTTTTTTCCCAGCTTTTTACCAAAAAATGGAAAGCTATAACTAATACTCTTACGTGCAAATCTTTGCTTATTTGTGTGAGCATGTATTTCTCCGGAATAAGTTCCTAGGTAGAGGCCTGCCGGGCCCAATGAAAACGCGGTGATCTGTGGACACCAATGGGGGGAACGCTGGTCAGGAAATGCACGGCCTCACCGTCCAGGCCCTGCGCTCAGCACGGCTCCTGGGGTCCCCGTTCGGGGGCTCCTCAGAATCTCACGCCTGTCAGTTCAAAGGATTCCAGCCATCTCTCACTGAAAAGGCGGTCACTTTTGGGTGAGTGTCCAGTTAACTACCAGGTCGGCCCCCACCCTCTCTTCCTCCTCCTTGGCCGTGACGGGCCGAGCCTGGCATGGGGAGCAGGGTAGGCCCCCATCCTGGCTTCTACTCCACCACGGCCTCGCCCTGCTGCCTGCCAGGTTTCTGTCCCATCCAGGTGTCTGTTCTGTCCAGGTGTCTGTCCTGTCCAGATGTCAGTCCCATCCAGGTGTCGTCAGTCCTGCCCAGTCTGGGATGCCCGCCCGCTTCCCCACTCCTGGCTGGGACTTGGGTCTCTGGCCACCTTGGAAGATCTCCCTCCTTCATGTTTACCTGAGACCTGTTTTATTAGTCAGAGCACAGGTGTCACAGATAAATAATGCCAAGGCCTGTGCACGAACGAGGCCCTCAGTGAGGAAAACCACTGTGAGAGCCAACGTGAAGTTTCACCTTGGACTCCGGTCTTCGTGTCCGGGCCCTGGTGAGTGTGGAGCTGCAGCCGTCCAGTCAGATGCCACGCCACGCCACGCCACGCCACTTTACTGAGAGGAAGCCTCCGTGTGTCTGTCCGTCCCGTCGGCTGGGCCTCTGGGCCCCAGCTGATAAAGACTTGTGAGCCTGCTGGAGGAAAAGGAGGGTGAGAACCAGTCTGTGAATATTGATTTAAAAAAAACAAAACAAAAACAACTTGCCTTGAGCTCTGACTTCCTTCCGCTGCAGAGAGAGACCAGGTGCTCGGTGACAGCTCACCGCCTGGACGTGACAGCCCGTGAGGAAGGGACCGGGCCCTCGTGTGTCCACTTCTGTTCCTGGTCACGGGCACAGTGATGGCAAGAGGAGTCGTCACGCACTTTCTGAGTGTTCAGCACCACGCCGAGAGAGTCACGCGCATTATATAACTAAATTGCAACCAAGAGTACGCAGTGACAGAACCATTAGCTGATTTTATAGATAAACGGTAATTCAGAGAGGGTTTCTGGCTTCCCGTGTTGCAAAACTGTAGGCTTCTCAGAGAAAGTGCTCAGTTACACTGGAATTTCAGATAAATGACCAATAATTTTTGTCTAAGTGTGTCTCAGATATTTAGTATAAGTGTGTATAAAAAATTTACTAGACCAATCACAGAGGCGAGAAAGACTCCATTCAAGACTCTTGCAATGGGGGAGACGGACTGAACTCACCCCACTAAAACAGGAGGCGGGAGAGTCTCCCAGTGCTGGGGTGCTAGCGGGAGAGCTCCAGGGGACACCGAGGGGTGGGGCTCCACACAACCCGGCAGCAGGTTTGCTGGCGGGCGCTGATGGAGCTGGGCAGCTGCCCTCCCACAGAGGCTGGGAGATGTTTTTTTTTTAAATTTTACTTTACATTTCCTTTACTTGCAGTTAAAATATTTATTATCATATTACCACTGACGCCCAAACAAGTCCCTCTATGACAAAGTATTACATAAAGACCCTTGGGTACATGGAAAACATCTAAGAGCCTGATCTTTCTGAAAACTCCTGGCAAGTAAAAACCTAAAAACATTCCTTCTGCACCGTGGCTTGGCCCGCCAATAGGCAGCGCTCTCTCCACAGTCACCAAGCTGTTTTTATTTAACTAATATTCTGGCCATAAAAACTGAAAATAATGAGATTGAGTAAATAATTGGGGTATATAAAAATTATCGGATAAAAAGATACCCGTCAATATTCTAGCTGTGCAATTAAGCATTACAATTGAGCATCCTGACCTTTTGCTAAACGTTTAGAACTTTTTTACTCGCTTGCTCACGCCCGTAGGCATTAGCATAGATTTACATACCTATTCTCAGCAAACCCCCAATGGCACCAAGGAATAGCATTCTGTTTAATGCTTGTGAGAAAACAGTATCACTTGAAATCACAATTTATGCAGTCTTTATAACATTATAATTTGCTTTAAAAGAGTAGCACAGCTGTCTTCCTTATAGTGTTGTAGGTTTAAACTCCAGAGGCGTCACTCACGTGGAGGAGGGTACGAAACAGAACGCACAGTGGGCTGGCCGTGGTAGGAGACGTCACTCTACTCCAGGCTCCGTGTTCGCCGGCCACACGCTATTTTCAAAATGTATTTCCCTCTCTCTCTTTTGTGAATAATTTTATTTTAATTGTTGTTCACGTACAATTTTCTATCTTTTACTCCCAGCCCAGCCTACCCACCCAGCTCTCCCATCCTCCCTCCCATTTCCACCCACCCCTAGTTTTTGTCCCTGTGTCCTTTATACTCGTTCCTGTAAACCCTTCCCCTTTTCCCCTGACATTCCCCTGAAATTCCCTCCCCTCTCCCCTCTCCCCTCTGAACACTGTCAGCCTGTCCTCTGTTTCAGTGTCTGTGGTTCTATTTTGCTTGTTTCTTTGTGTTGTTGTTCAGGTTCCTGTTAAAGGTGAGATCATCTGGTATTTGTCTTTCACTGCCTGGCTTGTTTTGCCGTATCTTTCTCAGTGATTCCATTTGAAGAGAAAGCTCCCAGGTCCTGCAGAAAGACATTCCTGAGAGGTGCCAGATTTACACCTCAAAGGGGCAGAGAGATAGTTTGCCATTTCAGGTTTTCTGGCATCAGTGCTGTAAGAACAGGGGTCCAGGCTGTGGAGTCAGGGAGGAGCCTGTCTGAAGTTGGCTGAAGAGGAGGAGACCAGCAAGGCAGCCCCGGCTGTAAATCCCAAATAGTGCGTGGGACAGAATCACACTGAAAATGACTTGCTGTTGGTCTGAAATTCAGACTGGACTGGGAGTTCTACACTCTGTCTAGTAAACCCAGCAATTCCGTGTGGGTAGCAAGTTGCCCCAGCTCCTTCCGGGATTCCGCGAGGAAGGCGAGTCCTCCGTGTGTGCACTCACGCCGCCGTGCTGCGCTTCCGTGACCGTGACCTTGACCGTCTGGCTGTGTCAGGACTTTTTCAACAACAGCTGACCTTTCCCTGGGAATCTTCTGCGTGCACTTGAGAAGAATGCGTGTTCTTCTTCTGCTGGGGGGAAACTTCTCGGGGCCTCTAGCGCTGTTCCAGTCAGCTGTTTCTTTCTTGGTTTCCTGTCCAGATGTCCTGCCCCTCATTGCACCCGGGGCATTGACGTCTCCTCCTCTTCCCGGGTCGCTCTCGCTCTCTGCCTGCAGGTCCGTCAATATTTGCTCCATGTGTTCAGGGGCTCTGATGTTGGGTGCAGACTTATTCGTAATTGTTACACTGCCCCGTGAATTGGCCTTTTTATCATTACAGTGACTTTCCCGGTCTCTAGAGAGAGTTTTAGACTCAGAGTCTATTTTTTCCGACGGAAGCGTAGCCATTTCTGCCTTCTCTTTGTTCCCACTTGCCTGGCGCATCCTTTCCCTGCCTTTACTTTCGGCCCATGTAGGTCTTTGAATCGAAGGGGCGTCTCTTGCAGGGAGCACCTGGCCGGTTTTCGCCTGTTCACCACCCTGGGCCCTTGGCTGCCCGAGTTCAGTCCATTCACGTTTAAAGCGCCGACGGGCAAGGACTCACTCTTGCCGTTTTGTTCGTTGTGTTCAGTCCATGGAGCAGCTGTTCATCTCCTTCTTTTCCTTTCCTGCGTCTCCCCTTGTTATGTCGTGACCTTGGGTAGAGATTTGCTTTAGATGTTTGCCTTCATTTGGTGTCTCTATGTGGTGTTTTTAGTTGAGTTTATTGAGATGATGCTGTTCCACAGAACCATTCAGGTTCCAGGTGTGTGTGACTCCATAAAGTGCCATCTGCACACCACGGAGCCCCGTTCCGTCCTCATTTGTTTTTGTTTTTGTTTTTTTGTGGTCACCTCCAGGCTCTTGTGACGGATTTGTAGTTAGAACCATCTACTTCACATGGACGTCAAGTTCAACTGCACACAAAAGTTCTACAATTTCGCCCCCTGCACACGCACACGTTGTGTTCTCGTACTCAGAGTCTCCTTCTCTTTCTATTCTGTATTCATTAGCAATTTTTTTATTTTTAAGCTTTTATATTAGGGTAAAAATAGTTTGCCCAACCATCTTTACAATGTTACAGGAATCCCTGTGTGTCTGTATTTACCCTTACCGGTGAGATTTATGTTTCCACCTTCCTTCCCTTGCCATTTAGTATTTTCATTTCAATTTGAAGAACTTCGTTAAGCACGTCTCGTAGGGCAGGTGCAGTGGTGCAAAACGCCCTCAGTTTCCGCTCGCCTGGGAAAGGCTTCTCTCTCCTCCATGGTTAAAGGATCATTTTCCCGGGGATAGTGTTCTTGGTTGGCAGGGTTTTTTTCCTTTTGCTTTAAATATATCAACTCCCTCTAATGGCACCTTCAGATTTTCTGAGAAATTCACTGATACTCTTAAGAGGGCTCTCCTTGCCATGCTGCTTTCAAAGTTCTCTCTCTGTCCTTGGTTTTTGACAATTTGTTTATAATGTGTCAAAATGCCATCTTTTCCAAGTTGACGCTGTTTGGGGAACTTTTAGCTTCATGAATCGAGACGTCCATTTCCCCACCAAGATTTGGGCAGTTTCCAGCCATTATCTCTTTAAATACGTTTTCTGCCCCTTTTTCTTTCTCTCCTCCCTCTGAGGGTCCCAGAGTGCATGCGTCGGACGCGTTGTGATGACTCCTAAACGCAGTTGGCTTTGCTCGCTGCTCCCCATCATTTTCCACTCCCGACTGGACGCTTCGCACTTGGCAAACCTTGAGTTTGCTGCAGACTCCTTCTCGTGTTCCAGTCTGATGTCGGCTCGCTCTCCACTGCGTTTTCATTGAGGAGGCCACAGGTGTGCGTGGCCACAGTGAGGGCCGCTCGTGTCCTCCTTTTCATCTCCCGGGGGGGTCAGAGCTGAGTGGGCCCTTGTGGTGCCGGGGTCAGGGCACAGGTGCCACGTGGCAGGGGTGCTGGACCCCAGGGCTCGGCCGGCGGGAGCAGCGGCGCTGGGGCATGGGACAGGGGCAAGCCTGCGAGGCTCCAGCCCAGCATGTGAGCTGCGCGGAGCAGCGGCACACCGGCCCTCGCCCGGCTCCG
The DNA here is from genome assembly GCF_004126475.2 of Phyllostomus discolor. Classification (NCBI taxonomy): domain Eukaryota; kingdom Metazoa; phylum Chordata; class Mammalia; order Chiroptera; family Phyllostomidae; genus Phyllostomus; species Phyllostomus discolor. Next base: position 1,714,421 of record NC_040909.2, read on the forward strand.
CGGACAGCGGTAGCAGCACTGGAGCTGGGGTGCGGTGAGCCGCGGGCCGCGTGGTGCCGGTGTCCAGGGGGTGGGTGTGCGGGAGCCCTAACAGCACCGGGGTCCACGCTGTGTCCCCTCTCCCCTCTCCCCTGCGGCATCAGGCCTCGGGTGGGGGCGTGGCATCTCCAGCCCAGGAGGGAGGGGGCCCCTGGCAGCTCCTGCTCTCGGGGATGCAGCGGTGTGGACTCCAGGCAGCTCTGTCCGCTGGGGTCAGCACTGATGAGGACAGCAGGGTCCTGGCTGACGTAAGGTGTGGGTGTCCACGGCAGTGGCAAGGGCTGAGGGGGTGCCCCCTCTCTTCCATTTGACTGCACAGGTGCACAGTCAGAGCTAAAGGAACGCTCCTGGCACCGGGCGGGGCGGGGCTGGGGGTGTGGCGACTGCAGGTGGGTGCTTCTGGCGTTTTCTGAGCGCTGCCTCCTCCTGGGGCTGTGGCTTCCTCCTCACTCTCTGGCCCCGCCCCAGCGGGGTTCACTGGTTAACCGCTGTTTGGGGGATGGGCTTTAGGATCTCCTGGTCTTCTGTGTGGCTGGTGTCACTCCTTTTTTTCTTGATTATACTCTTTAGCAGTTTACTTGCTTACTTTTTTCTCCCCAAATCTTTTAATTGCATATTCTATTATTTTGAAGTTTTCACAATAACTTACTCTTGAACATGTGTTTATTAGAAATTTCTTCCTTATATTTCCCTTCGCTCTGTTATTTTTCTAACCTTTCTGCATCTGATGCTTAATTTATTTGTCCTCATTTTTCTTTTTAAGAAAAAAGCGGTAAGTTTCCCCCTGAACATGATGTCCCTTACATTCTAATAAGCATCCTGTTTATTTGCATTTTTTTCTGTAATGTTTGTTCAGTTCTAGTCTTTTCTCTTTGAACTAAGGATTGTATGGGAGAGACTATTTGAATTACCCAGGGAAAACATCTGTTTTGTGGACTAATTTCGTTATGCATTGATGGTTTCCCAGCGCCGTGGTCAGGGAATGTTGCCTCTATTAATCCCACTTGGATGTGTTTATTGAAGTTTTCTTTGTGCCTCCATACCTGGCTAATTTTTATGGGTGCTTCACGTGCCCCCAGAAAGGAGGGGTTTCACCCTCTGTAGGAAGCCGGAGCTTCTCTGTGTAACGTTGGTCCAATGACCCTCGTCAGGGACGTGTTTTTGGCCACCAGCCTCTGCGGTTCGTCAGCCTCTCTCGTTGTGGGCCAAGTGAGCCGGCCGTCCACCCGCCACCCACTTCCACTCCCCCCGCCCCGTATTCCTACCAGTTTTAGCTGTGGACTCGGGGGCCTGCAGACGTGCGAGGTGTGTGGCGGAGGTGACGTGCGCAAACCTAGTCTCACGTTCCCCCTCTCAGGTCTAACGTGCATGTGACAAGAAGGAGGAGCTGAGCCCGGCCGTGTCCCCCCACGGCGCCGCCGGCTCTCTGAGGGTCCGCGGGGCTGACCTGCCCCATGCTCAGAGAGACCCTTCCAGGGCCGCTTCAGCAGTTCTGTGCAGCAGGGGCCAGCTTCTGCAGCCCTTGGACTTCTTTGCAGCATCACTGCTCAGGGCGGCTGGCTTCCCACAGGGACAATTCCAGGACGAAGCCCTGCCATCCTGAATGTTTTCTTGGTGCGTGGAAGTAGACGGACACTCCTCGAGTGACTCCTAAGAGGGGAGGAGCCACCCCCGGCCCCACGGTGAACACGGCAGCGGCCCCCGGGCTGTGGACTAGCGTCGTCCCGGAGAACATGATGTGTCCGCACCGCTGCACACGCCTCGGCCGTCTCCACGTGAGACACCTGAGCGAGGGGTCTTCTTCTCTGTCCTTACTGTTCCGCCCGGGCTCCCCACCCCTGAACCCACAGTGGCCCGCCTCCTAGAGCTTCAGGTGATGAGGGGCTTCTCCCCCCGGAGCCTCCGGCCTCTCAACCCGAGTTACTCTTCGTTCAAGAGGTTTTTCTTTCTTCCTTTCTTTTTTTTTTTTTTTTTTTGCTAAGTGAACCAACTGCATAAAGTGTTTTTGTTTAAACATTTTATTTTATTTTTATTTTTAGAGAGGGAAGGGAGGGAGATAGAGAGAGAAACATCAATGTGAGATTGCTGGGGGTTAAGGCCTGCAACCCAGGCATGTGCCCTGACTGGGAATCGAACCTGCCACATTTTGGTTCGCGTGCATAAAGTCTTTATGTGTTCAGACTTTTAGCTTCAATTCCAAGTCTTCTGAGGAGAAATATGAAAAATGTTTATGCTCTATTTTTCCCCTCAGGACCGTGCTTCCTTCCCATCGTGATCTTTCCTCGTAGGTAGACATTCCCAAGTACACGCCATGCTCCCTGACAAAGGGAACACGCATCCTGCGTGTTGATCAGAACACGTTCTCATCCCAGCGGACCTGGAGAGGGCAACGCCTTGTGGTTTTCACCCCAGGTGTGCACACCCGCTGTTATTACACTCAGACGTCTCACACTGGAAGAGACACGCCGGAGTCCGGTGCGCTCACTTGAAAACGGACAAAGCTGACCCCCACTGGGAGGTGATTTTCCTGCTGCCTGCGTTCGCCGAGTCGTCACTGTTCACTAGCCGACCTCAATCCGGACGTTTCTACCACCCTGTATTCCAGTCCCTGCACGAGGATGGCCCCCAGTTTCGTTCCCGCCCCTTTAGTCGTCTCGCTGCTGGCCGAGGGAGGACCCGGCTGCGTCCAGGGAGGGCCACGGGGCCGCCCTCCAGGGCGGCAGGGGCGGGGGAAGCCGGAGAAGGAAGCGGCATCTGTATAAATAATGAGCGTTAATGGTGTGCGTGATGCTGAGGAAATGCTCCTGCTTTCAAACCATGCTGCCTGGACAGCTGCAGGTGGGATTTGTGGATTAGCTCTTTAAATATTTATGAGGCTATTTAGACATATTTTATTTATTGCAAAATGTTTATACTATAATTATTTCGAGAATTAAGCTTCCACATGCGATGAGAGGCTAGAACTAAAATCTAATTATTCTCAATCACATCCCTCTAATGCTAGGCCCTGCCGAGTGGAACAGGGTGAGAAAAGTTCTTCAGTGAGTAGGCTGGTGCCATAAACTTATTGATCCGCCCACCGATCAATCAATTCATGTTTAAAAGCATCTTCTGTGTGAAAAGCACTGAGCAGATGCATTGGGTATTCTCACACAGACTCACAACAACAGTAAACACACGGGCCCCTTACAGCGCCCGGGGCGGGTGCCCATGAACCCCGCTAAAGGCCCAGAGCAACCTCCAGGTAGGTCCCGGTGTACCATTCCCATTGTACAGATGATGCAACTTTCACTAAATTCCGTACGTTTAAAGTTAATTTGAAGGCATAAGTTATTGCCATAAGTCCGACCAACAACTATTGATAAATGTCCAGATAGAACTGAGAATCCGTTCAAGAGAAATTAATGGGATTTGCAGGAATGTATCTGTGACACAGTCTGGGACACGGTCTGGCACACCATCTGCGACACCGTCTGGGACATGGTCTGACACACCTTCTGGGACACGGTCTGGGACACGGTCTGGCACACTGTCCGTGAATGCCCCTCCCGGCCAGCCTGTCTCCCTGCCCCAGTCAGCCCCTTGCTGATGGAGTCAAGTGCGCCTGGGCCTCGTTCCCTCATCGTCTGTTGATTATGTCAGTATCCGCCCACAAACTGGACTGGGAAGGTCACTCAGGGGACGTTTGTTACCGGACGTGTGAAGTGCGTGCCGTCCTTTCCCCGACCAGGGGCCTAACATTGCGTTTGGTGGGAACAGCAGGAGCCACCCGGGCGGGCCCCAGTTGCCCCCTCTGCCCTCCCCCGAGCCCTGCTCCAGCTTCTCCTCGCTTTAGGCCCTGTGTTGGACTATGGGTTTTTACAGCAAGGGGTGGAACATCACCCAGTCAATTTTGGAGTAAACAAATGAAAATAGCTTCTATTATATTCATATTACTTAAGTGAAATAATTTTTTAATGCTTCCCTTCAATAATTTTCCTCTTTATTCATTTTCCTCCTAGTGGCCAAAAAGAAGGGCAGCCCGGGCACTGACAGGCGGTCTGACGGAACCTGCAGACCAGGAAGCTGGTGGCTTGATGTCAGCTGCGTGAGTGAGTCAGAGGCCCAGGGCAGGCACCGGCCTTTCTCCACGGAAACCACTGGACGGGAGAGTTTGAGACTTTATTTTTTAATTATATTTTATTGATTATGCTGTTTGCCCCTTTGCCCCCCTCCACCCAGCACCCCCACTCCCTCAGGCAATCCCCCCTACCACTGTTCATGTCCACGGGTCATGCGTGTAAGTTCTTTGGCTGCCCCATTTCCTATGCTGCCCTTTGCATCCCCACGGCTGTTCCGGGACCACCTCCTTGAACTTCTCAGTCCCCTCACCTCTCACCCACTTCACACAGCCCCTCCCCCTCCTGCAAACATCAAAATACTCTCCGCATCCATGATTCTGTCTCTGTTCTTCTTGTTTGCTCAGTTGTTTTTTAGATTCAATTGTTGATAGATGTGTACTTATTGCCATTTTATTATTGATAGTTTTGATCTTCTTTTTCTTAACTAAGATCCTTTCACACTTCAGATAATAGTGGTTTGGTGATGATGACCTCCTATAGTTTTTTCTCATCTGGGAATCTCTTTATCTGCCCTTTGATTCTAAATGATAGTTTTGCTGGGTAGAGCAACCTTGGATGTAAGTCCCTGCTTTTCATGACTTTGAATACCTCTTGCCAATCCCTTCTAGTCTGCAAAGTTTCTTTTGAGAAACCAGCTGACAGGTCTTATGGGCACTCCCCTGTACGTGACTAACTGCTTTTCTCTTGCTGCTTTTAAGATTCTCTCTTTGTCTTTAATCATTGGCGTTTTAATTATGATGTGTCTTGGATTAGGCCTCTTTGCATCCATCCTGTTTGGAATCCTCTGTGCTTCCTGGACTTGCATGTCTGTTTCCTTCACCAAACAAACACAGGGAGACTGGCAAAACTGAGGAGACAAAGAAATGTGGCCCAGATGAAAGAATAGATCGAAACTCCAGAAAAAGAACTAAACAAAATGGAGATAAGCAATCTGTCAGAGGCAGTGTTCAAAACACTGGTTATGAGGCTGCTCGAGGAACTCAGTGCAAAGAGGACCTCAGCAGCATAACAAAGATCCAGTCAGACATGAAGGATTCACTAATGGAAATAAAGAACAATTTGCAGGGAAACAACAGTGCCGTGGACGAAACCAGGAATCAAATCAATAACTTGGAACATGAGGAAGCGAAAACAAGCATGCAGAACAACAAGAAAAAAGAACACCCCCAAAAGGGGACCGTGTCAGCAGCCTCTGAGACAACTTCAGGTGTTCCCACATCCGCATCAGAGGGGAACCAGACGGAGAAGGGAAAGGGCCAGGAACTGGAAATCTATCTGGAAAAGATAATGAGTTCGGGATTTTAAATTTCAAGTTCTGTGATCTCAGAAGTCCTCTGCCGTGTTTCTCAGTCACATAGGCCTGTTGCAATATGGCCCTTTCCCTTGATCTGTTCAGGAAATTCTCTCTGTGAGCTGGCCTTCAAGCTTCTGGCGTGGTGGCTGGCTCGCCGCACCGGAGACGAATTCGCAAACAGCAGAGGGCACGGGAGTGAGCCTCACACCCAGGGTTCCTGTGGCCCTGCCTACGAGTTTCAGGCCATCTCCCTTCCCAACGTTTGTGTTTTTTTTCTCCTTGGCATTTATGTTTTGCACCTTAAAAGATAGCAAACATGCTTTAAAAGATGCAATCGTAGGTGGGACTTGTAGGAGGGAAGAGGCGCATGCGAAAAGGGTGGCAATTCTTATTTTGAAAGTGCGATTCACACGCTGGAACCGTGCTGCCACCAAACAAGCTGTGGGGACGCACCTTTGGAGGCGAAAATGCGATTTTTAGGAATGTGATAATAGTTTCTATAGAGTACACAGAAAACATCCCGGAGAATTTGCTATTCCTTTCATTTCTCACTACAAACATTAGAAGATTGAACATAAGACCTTGTCAGAGGAAATGAAATGGATATCAACCTTTGATTTTTTTTTTTATAAAAATTAAACCTCAGAACCCTCCTGGAAAAGGACATTCTACCCCTGGATCGGCCCTCGTTAAGGGCCGTGGGTGGAGTGGCGGCAGTGGCGTGAGTCCAGGCAGGGCTCTGCCCGCAGGAGAGACCCTGAGCCCCGGCCCTCCGGCGTGGCTGGGTCTCACTCAGTGATGTCTGCTCCCTGCGTCAGTGATTTGGGGGCCGCCTGGGCATCAGTACCACTTAAAGCTCCTAAGAGATTCACATTTCAACCGAGCTGGGGAACTACAGGAGAAGAGGAAACTATTTACAATGAAAAAGGGAGTGAGAAGGATAAAGAAGCAGAAGAGAATGAGCGCATGTCCTTCCCTGTCTGGAACTCCTGCCTTCGTGCAGGAGCGAGGGGAGGGGAAGACACACGGAAAAGCACTTCTACCTTGACCAGGTCAAACCCTCAGCTCAGGGCAAAAACGGCGGCTTCACGTTGTGCGGTTGACTCCTCGCTGGCCGGCAAGCACGGGGGTTTTAAACAACGGCAAATGTACAGCGATGTGAAGAACGTGTTAAATATCGGGTTTATTAACATGCATAAAATACATAGCATTTTGTACATTTTTCTTTGACTGATTTGGAAAAATAAATCTTACCAAATCTTACCCAAATCTTTTTTCTTTGGAAAGAAAATACGTATCCACAGAGTTCTGGAGTGCTTTGCAGTACACCGAATGGTTTCCTCCGTGGGGTCTCCTTTAAAATCCCAGTAGCTCTGCGGTGGAGAGCGGGAAGTTATCTTCACGGTCCCGGCAGCTCGGCAGTGGAGACTTCAGACCCTGGGAGGTTAAGGGTTGTGTCAGAGGTCACCCTGCTTGGAGCTGGGGGCAGGAGAGACACTCTCGGGGCCCCCCGGATGAGCCCTGGTTAATCAAACCAGCTGCTTCTCACCTGTGGGGGCTACTGGCCTTCGGGATAAACCTTGCCCCCGGACGCTGTGCGTCGTAGTGACGACTCCTTGGAAAGCTTTCTGAGGACACCGAGGATGTTAGCACTGCGCGTACAGAAAAGGCGGCTCTGTCTTCCGAGAAGCCAGGATGGTGCCACCTGCCTAATCTTCAGGGAAAAGAAAAATATAACCCCCTGAAGGACAAACTGCAGGGAGAGTCCTAACAGGGTCTCTCACGTTCCAGCCTCTGTACTTGGTCCTTCAGGGGCAGTTAGTCTCTGACTTAACCCCTGCATGAGCTCACTCCCACGTAACAGGGTAGGGGGGAGACAGGCTGGGGGGCTTGTCTGGCCACAGGGCCTGTGCTCCAAGTGTAATTCTGGAAGCAGACCGAAAAAGAGGGGAGGAGCCCCAAGTTCTCCTCTCGGCTCCATCACCAGCTGCATGTATGAGCCTTGGCAATGCCTTTTACTTCCCAGAAGGTCCGATCTCAGAAGGTCCGATCTCTGAGGCCTCCCCCCTTTCCGAAACTGCATTAGTGTATGACCTATGCTCCAAAATACAGCTCCAACATGCTTAGAACCGGGCTTTTGTTTATTCCGTGCAGTGAGCATCCGTGGTCTGCCATGTCTCGTCTACTCCAGCGTGCCCGGAGCCAGCATCCCCGCTGCCTTTCTCCCCATGCTCAGCGCCCGATTCCCGGTCAGAAGCGCCCTGGTGCTGGCCGCCGAGGTGACATGGGACTTCAGCCTGGCTGATTGCATGCCGTTCCCCCCGGTAACGGTTTCACAGGCGGGAGGTGGCCTCATGCTGGTCAGAGAGATCGGGGTGAGATTTGCTTTTCCAAATTCGTCAAAGAAAAATCTTGTTTTCTTTCCTGCTGACCTTGGAGGCAGGGCGGGGCAAGCCTGGAGCGCCGGTGAGGTGAGCATGGGCTCTTGGTGGAGGCTGAGGGAGGGCGCGACAGCCCAGCCGGGAGGAGCCTGGAGGCGGGGCGTGGCCTGCAGTGTCACCCGAGTCTCTCCGTCCAATGTTCGCTGCAGTTTCCAGGGACTTGAGTAACACATTTCCCGTTTCTGTTTGAGTTAAAGTAGTTCTATTTGGTCACTCCCCAATCCTTACACCCTGAGGGCACCCTCTATGGGCCGACACGGAGATAATACTCCCGGGTTCAGAGGGTGGAATGTTAAACAAGAGGGAAGAAACACTTGGGCGATTATTATGACTTTAGCCTACGGACCCCAGTCTGACAAAGGACTCGGTTTAATCCGAGTTCCGACAAGGCGGATGAGACATTAGGAAGCCATTGATTATAAAATCAAAGAATGTGCCATTGAGAAAGGATTAAACAATAGGGCAGCGAATGGCCTAAGTCGCTGTGAGGAGTGACGTGCACCCGGTGCAAGCTGGCCAAGGAGCCCTCATTTATTTCTCTGTTCTCGCCGCCCTTCACCTCGGCCGGTTTGCCTCTGCGCTGCCGCGGCGCCCGCCTGGCAGCTGCCCGGCTCCCTGCTCGCAGCCTGTGAGAGGAGAGAGTCGCCTGGGCTCTCTCCAAAGTGCAGGGAAGATTCTTCCCCGGGAGCCTGATTAGACGGCTGCTCCTAACCGTGATTGCCCCTCCGAGGTCCCGTGCCCCGAAACCCACCCGTGGCCCCGAGAACCAGGCACGCTAATTGGCTTCACCTGGGGGTGGGGCTGGCTTCGCCGGGAACACCAAGGCCGAACCCACGCCGGACTTGCGTGGATCGGCACATCCAGGTCCCGGGACCGCGGCTGAGCTGCAGGGCGGCGGTGTGGCTGAAACTCCAGCGCAGGCACTTCTGTGTCCCCGGGGACAGGAAGACGCGGGCTTCGCTTTCTGGAAGCACGCAGAGCCAGCCGCGTGGGGCTGCTCTCGCCCGCTGCCTGTGCGGGGCTCCCCGTGCTGCGCGTGTTCAGCGCGGAAGAGCTGTCCTCCTTCATGCCGGGGACCTGCCAGGTCGTAGCAGCAGGCCTGTGGGCTGAAGTCTGCACCGTGTGCCACAAAATGTCTCGTTTCATTTTCGCCAGCGCTCTTCCGGAAGAGGTGCTCATACTACTCGGTAATTCCCAGGGCGCAGACTCCGGTACACCCAGCAGAAAGGAAGACATTGACCCGCCGCCGGGGCACCCACAGGACGATGGGTTCCGGGGAAGCTGGTGTGGGCAGGAAGCGAGCCGCCCCCAGCGGCATCGGCTGCGGGGGTCCCGGCGGCCCCCGAGAATCGATGCATGTCCCGTGCGCCGTGAGGGCTCATCGCCGCCGCTGCCTGCGGCTCCCCGAACACTCACCCACGCCCTGGCGGGAGGCCCCGTCCCGGTGACCAAGGCAAACTGGGCTGGTGCGGAGGAGAGGAGAAGAGTCTGGCCCCTGCAGATGCTGCAATAGGACGGGCGTGGTTTCCTTTCCAAAGCCACACCATCGAGGGTCCCTCCAGGGGGAGCCAGGGGGACTAGTCGGAAGCAGGTGGCACCCAGGACAGGCAGACCCGCTGGCTGCTCGCGCCACCAGCACTACCCCCGCTCACGGCCAGCATCCCCGTGCACAGGCGAGGAGACGGGCTCAGGCCAGATGAGCCCCAGGTCCCTCTGTTCTCAGACGCTCTGCGAGTTGCCAACCGATCACGGAGTCGCGCTGGGAGACCAGTGTGTGACGGGTCTGCATCCCTGAGGTGCAGGACTTATTTCCACTTGATGTACGGCGTGTTTTGACTTTGCCTTTCACTTCTATGATTTGAATTCATAATTTAATGATTCTGTGGGATTCATAAAGAACATGTCAGTGGTATGTTACCCCTGATTCCAAATACCTAAGTAACTTTGCTTTCTAAGGTTCTTCTAGAATCTTCCAGGTCCTCGACCAATAGCACTATGAAACATTTAGCACATTTAAATATCAGGGGATCCCCAGGGCATGCGTTAGAACCAATATGGACATCCCTTCTTTTGAGATATTAATTGTCAGTCCTGATCAGAAATATGTATGTATTTGTTCTTTATTTAAGAATTATTGGCATGCGTGTGGCTCTGTACTTGATGCTATAAATACAGTGAGTTGTTAGTTAGAAACGTGGCTGCAAGAGAAAGAAACAACTCATACTAGCTTAAGCAAAATAAAAAATAAAAAATTTATTTTTTTGACTCATTTAACCGGACTGTGGAGGGAACAGAAATAGAACCAGGCTTGGGACACCTTCATCCAGGGACTCCAAGACCTCAGCCTCAGATATCTCAGATCTCTCTCTCCCTCTCTCTCTCTCCCTCTCCCCCTCTCCCTCTCCCTCCCTCCCTCTCTCTCTCTTCCTCTCTCCCTCTCTCCCTCTCCCTTTCTCTCTCTCTCCTCCCTCCTCCCTCTCTCTCTCTTCCTCTCTCCCTCTCTCTCTCTTCCTCTCTCCCTCTCCCTTTGTCTCTCTCTCCCTCCCTCTTCCTCCTCTCCCTCTCCCTCTCCCTCCCCCCTCCCTCTCTCTCCCTCTCTCTCCCTCTCTCTCCCTCTCTCTCTCTCTCTCTCCCTCTCTCGCCAGCTGCTCCCAGCAGCATGCATCCAGGACGTGAGACGATTCTGAAATCGCCACCAGCCAAGAGGAAGAAACGGTGCTTCCTCGTCGTCTTCAGGTTGGCGCCTCCACCACGGGTCCTGTGCCCCCCAGATCAGTGACACCAGTGGGCGTGAGGTCTCGCTGCTGACCCTGGGTCGCATGCCAAGCCCGTGGCCCCCGCTGGTGCGACCTCCACCGGAGATGCAGAAGGAGTCACCAGATCCGGGCCCTGACCCCGGCAGCGTCCCTGAACAGGGCCCGCCCCTGCGGGAGGCGCTGCCCTGCCGGCCCCGAGGACCATTCTCCGTGGGCCCCGGGTTTCCCCTGGAATCCGCCGCAGGCCCCGGGAGAGCACGCTCACTGGGCACTCCACCACAGCGAGGGCGGAGGTGGCGGCGACTGCGGCCGAGGGCCCGTCTGGGAGAGGACAGGAGTGAGGAAAGCAGTTTTCACCTGAGAGCGTTTTCGGGGCAATCATAGAGGGTGACGAGTGAAACAATGATAAAGCAGCGAGCGAAAGCCTATGCATAACAAACAAGACCCGCTCAGGTGGCGTCAGGCCGCAGCGAGGCCGCAGGCGGGCGGAGCAGTGCTCCTCCGTGGGGATGAGACTGAGGACAGACCTCTGCGCTCCGCGATCCGGGGCCCGGCCCGCCACTCCCAGGGCACAGGAGGTGCGCTCACGCAGCAAGCCGGGACTCGGGGGCCCTGATCGGGGCGAAGTTGGGAACCATCGGTTAACCGCTAATGCACACAGAACGCCCCGCACGGCAATCACGCTCGTCAGAAACGCGGAATTCTCCTGAGCCGGTGCAATCTCCCAACAAACGCATTAAGCTTAAATTGCGTTCCGAGCTTCAATTACCAGCCATGAGCGGCAATGGCTTGCGGCTCAGGCTCTTCCGTGATCTCCCGGGCCGTAAATTTCCCAGAAAGAAGGTCTCCGATCGCGTGTTCTCCCTTCTCTGCCACAGAGAGCGTCCCCTTCCTCATTGACACGAGAAGGGGACAGCCTTATTCCGCAGTGATTACTGGAGAACTAGCCCAGGAAACGCGCCGCTCTGGACCTGCACATCCGGAACAGCCTCAGTATGGGGGGTCTCGGGACAGGCAATCCACTGCCCGGGAGGCGATGTCGTTTCAGAAACCAGCGTCCTAACACTGAGCGCTGTGCGGCCCTGGGGCGCCCAGCACAGGGGCGGCCTTTACCTGAGGGGTCCGCCTGGACGTGCCTGCCCTTTGGTTCTCCTCCGCTGAGGTTTCGTGGGACAGCTGAGGGGGAGGAGGAGACCCCCCCCCACAATGAGGCGGTGAGTTTCCAACAGCCGCGCCGATCCCAGCCGAGTCATTTTCTTTTCTCTTTACCCGTGCCTAAGGTCACGTTATTGAAGGGCAAGTTGAAAATCACTGAGAGACTGTCCTCACTGCCACACCGAGCTGTTTCCCAGCTTACACGGCTGTCGTGAACCCAACCGCCCTCCTTTCTCCTCGTGGTGAAGTGCGCGGCTCACGGCGTGACCGCCGGCTGTGACTCGTGCCGCGGACTGGGCCCACGGGAGGGGCTTCCGGAGGCCGAGAGAGCACCCACGGCCGCGGTCTGCAGGTGGAGGCCCCTGAACCTACGGACGGAGCGGGTCCACGGAGCGGCTCCGGACTCCCCCGAGACTGCAATCACACGGCAAACAGTAAGTGGACGCCCTTTAAACCGCTCTTGTGACTTTGTTTTTGAAATTGCGTGGCCAAGAGCCCTGACTGGCCACGACTTCCCAGCGATGGTGCGGCGGGTCCCGGAGCTCCGGGCTCAGACGGGAGGGGACGTGCGTGGACTGGGGCGTGAACAGAGCAGGGTGTGCAGGGATGTGACCACATATTTACTAATTTCTATTTCAAAGTTGTTGTTTTTTTTTTAATTTTTGGAGACTTGACGTGATTTTAAATTCTCAGGATCTTGCAAAGGTGCTGCCCACTCACCGGCCCCGCACCGTGGTGGCCGGAGGAGGAGAGGTCTCCATGCTCGGAGAATTATCAAATTATGCAGCTGCCACTTGGACATCTCACTTACTCCTACCCAGTGCCAAAAAACTTCCTTGGATTCAGAATATGTAAATCGTCGTTGGGAGTCGAAGCTGGCGAGCTAAATTGCCGGGGCTATTTTTACAGCATCCAGTTCGCACTCACTCCCCTACACTCTGACTCTCCCCGAGGTGTCAGCCCCCGAGTCTCCCGACACCCACGGTCCGAGAGGCTCTCCGAGACCCGCAAGAAGCACGTTTTCATTGCTCCTGGCATACCAGCATGCATGCTGTACTTTGTAGATAATGAGTGCTGTGAAATGTATTCTCAATAATTGCAAGAAGTCATAAAGCAGAGCCGGTGCAGAATGTAGCCGCAGTTTGTGAAACGAGCCTGTTGATAATCTTGTAAAATCCCAGCGATTTCCCCTCCGTGAGTGTGCTCTTTCTTCCCCTCCGTGAGTGAAGGCCCTGGTTCAACACCCCCGCCCTGCGCTCTGTGCGAACCCTGGAGTGCGGCCCTAGGGCGTCTCGGTTCCCTGACTGCATTAAAATGGCACTTTTAATGCAGTGTGCTTTCAACGTTCTTAGAAGAAAGTGCATCCTCTCCAGAGCAAGGTCCAGTCACCCAGAGACGCCTCAGTTTCTCCTGCCCCACGTGCACCACTCGGGACCACCAGGCCCGTTCCGAGGGACCACCGGGGCAGACGAACAGACTCGGGGAGCCGGCGCAGAGTGGCCGAGATCTGGGGTGTCAGACTGGGGATTTGCAGTAACCACACTGGAGGGAGGGCTCCCGCCTGCACCAGGGACCGAGTGTCTGGTGCCAGCTTTACGCCCCGTCAGAGAGACAGGAGAAATCTGGGCGGGGGGGGGGGGGGGGTAGTCACGTCTAGCCCAGCTCTCCCTGAGCACACGGCCCAGGTCACACCGACACCCCAGAGAGGAAAGGTCCAGGGGCAGCAGTCAGGGCCGAAAGACAGCGGCCGAAGCTCAGAGCCGCCAGCCCGCCGTGAAACAAGGGCGGAATACGGCAGGGGGCTCCACCGCAGGGGGCTGCGTCCCAGCTACGCGGCCTTACGTTACACTCTGGACCGAGTCCCAAACAGCAAAATGTGCGGGGGGGGGGGGGGGGGGGGCGGGGCAGGGAGGGATTAAGTCATAAATGAACATCTGGGCGGTTAAATATCTACCCAGAGGCTTCTGCGGCAGCCGGATGCAAGGGAGACACAAGCTTGAGTTAAAATCTCGTCAGCGTAAAGGTGCCCCGTTAAAAAAAAACAAAACCTGAGCTCCCCACGGCAGCCCCGAAGGAACGTGTTCAAGGACAGACCGTGCTGCCCGGAACCGACGGCAGGGCTGAGAGAGATCCATCCTAACAAGTTCAGAGTGCGGCCTGGATGCGATTACGGTGCGCCTCGGAGGAATTAGGTTCCCTCCAGAAAAAAAAAAAAAAAGAACCTCAGCACTCTTCCAGCAAAGATAACGAGATTTAAAGTGTCCAAAGGTACAGCGCAGAGTGAAGATGTGCCAATGGGCGGAGAAGTGGGGACACGGTTCCGAGGGCAGGCAGGGTGGGGCCCCCACGGGGCTGGGGGGGCGGGGCCCTGACAATGCCCTGGGCGCTCTGCCGCCTAAGGACCTGGCGGCCCGCGTCCCTGCAGCCAAGGCGAAGTCTCCTCTGCGGGAGGCTTCTGAGGACACTTCGAGTGCTCCTGTCGTCCGAGTCTCACAGCTCTTCCTGAGGCTGCTGTTTTCTTCCAAGTTTGAAACGTTTTTTTTTCGTCTGTTTATGCAAGACATTTTGAACAAGTTTTAATGAGGCATTTAAACACCCCTTTTCTAAAGTACACGTCTTTAATAATGGGAAAGAGACCATTACTCCCTTTTTAAAACCACGGTTTCAAGTTCCGAGCTAGATAATGAAGTGAAACAAGGATCTTCTTCCTTTAAGACGTCTAGGTAGATAATTTTTTTAGGATGTAAATCTCAATTAGAATTTCTTGGCATCCTTTAGGTGGGAAGGCTTTGGGGGCTTCCAACCCACGGTCTTGCCTCGCGGCTACAATTACCGCCGCTACAAGCTGCGGGTGACGCTGAAAACCTACGAGGCACATTTTTCCTGTATTAGGAAATGCCCGCTGGACTTCTTCAGAGGGATTTAGAGACCTCGCACATGAAGTGCTTAAGTAAATAGCCAGTTTCATTAGCATATGTTTTTACAAAAACCGCGAGTAATTTATATGTTTTGCATGAACAAGAATATTGGGTGGTTTACTATCTCTACCACATGCTCACTGGTATGAATAATCTTCCTAGAATAGTCTCTAGTAGTTAACAGAGGGCTCCACCAAGGGTCCCCGGCTCCTGAGTCCGTCCCTAACTGGCCAGGTGACCTAGTTTGTCTCTGCCGTTCCTCCGAGCGGGCAGGGGCTGCGGCTGTGCGGTCATCTCCCTGCTTCCGCCCGCGTCCAAAGCTCCTCGGGCGAGCCACAGGCCTCCTGCTCCCTGCGACCAGGCAGCGGCCCCTCATTGGCCCTCGGGCCGTCTTCAGGGACACTCTCCGGCCCTATAAGCAGAGGGTCTCACGCTTACATTTGCATGATAATTGCCTGGAGATATTTATTTGTAAAGGACTCCAGCTCCACTTCCACAACTAAAATTTAACCGGCGTGAGCTAGGGCCCAGGCATGTGAGTTTTCACCATCATGCCGGGCAAGCCTCACTCAGGGTCACTGTATCAGAACCCTAAAGCTGAGGGGGTGTGTGTGTATGTGTGTGTGTGTGGTGAGTTTGCACTATTTCCCAGCCAGGAGAAGTCTAGAACCAGTATTATGTCGGGGGGCCTGGAAAGAATTGGGTTGATTGGGCATGTTGGTGAAGTCTACCGAACCAGATTTTAACTTCACCCAGATCCCGAAGGGGACGAAGGATAAGAGGCAGAGTCAGGGCGGACCACGCCGGTGGCCGGGCAGCGAGAGGAGCCTGCGTCTGGGGGGGCGAGCCAAGACAAGCCACGAATCTCGGCGCGTCCGCACTTCCTGGCCCGTGGAAGGTCCACGTGGATTGGTTCAGAAGGCAAGTGGACATTCAGGACCGGTTCTCAGGAGAAGCGTTTAGACGGAAAAGTTGAGGTGTGATATGTAGCTGAATGCAGACGGTAATGGAAGCCCCGAGAAAGGGTGAAAAGGCCAAGACAAGGTGAGTAAGTCAGGAGAGCTCTCTGTGAGAGACCCGCGGCACCCCTCTCCGGCTGCGGCAGCAGACACCCACGTCTCATGTGCGTGGGGATCACCCGGGCGTGCTTGCAGCTTCCCGGGGCCTTGCAAAAGGAGAGTTTCTTTTTTTTTTAAGATTTTATTTATTTATTTTTAGAGAGGGAAGGGAGGGAGATAGAGAGAGAGAGAGAGAGAAACATCAGTGTGCAGGTTGCTGGGGGCCGTGGCCTGCAACCCAGGCATGTGCCCTGACTGGGAATCGAACCTGCGACACTTTGGTTCGCAGCCCGTGCTCCATCCACTGAGCTACGACCAGCCAGGGCGTGAGAGTTTCATTTCCCTAAACCGGGCAGGGCCCAGAAGTCCGCTTGCTAACAACTGCCCGTGTGATCGGATGCAGGGACCCTTGGCCTCTTGTGGGGAGACGCTGTGTTACAAGCTCAGGGAGACGGTATTTCTGTGACCCAGGCAGGCAGATGAATATTTATGTCTGGATGTACATACGCATTTATTCCACAGAATTGGCAGGTGAGCCAAAACGGTTCCTCTCGGTGTCGTGTACTAATAAGCAGAGGGGATGGCGGTGCGGTGGGTGGACCACGACAACCTTCCCCAGCCGCAGCGCCGAGCGCCGTGGGAGGCCCTCCCCGTGCCGAGGGCGTCCGCACCCCCGCCTCCCGCGGCGCTGCTGGCTGCTTAGCACATAATAAGTGCTTAATAGATATTAATTGAACTGAATTATCAGAATAAAGTTCTTGGCAAATGTTGCTCTTCTCCTTTCTTTCTTGTAACTATCTGTAATTGCAAAGTAATTGAGCAGCACTGGGCTGGAAAGCCGGGGACCGTAAACAAGTCAATTCCCCTCAGTCTTTCCCTTGTGAGTCGGCTGAGCGCGGGCAGGTCCCTCCTCGGTGACGCGGGACAGTGGTGGCGATGACCTGGTCGTGCGTTTTTGGTCACACGACGGCCGACCCGGTGATTGGGGACTCCTCTCCCACTGATACCGAATTGAAAGTCTTTTTTCAAAGCACACCGCCAGGCCTCGGTGAGCTCCCAAGCAGTGAAGAACCTTTTTTTTCTTTTAATTTTATTTTAATTGTTGTTGCAGTACAATTTTCTATCTTTTATGCCCATCCCAATCCCCCCACCCAGCCCTCCCCTCCTCCCTCCCATTTCCACCCGCCCCTAGTTTTTGTCCATGTGTCCTTATACTCCTTCCTGTAAACCCTTTTCCCCTGAAATTCCCCTGAAATTCCCTCCCCTCTCCCCTCTGGTCACTGTCAGTCTGTCCTCTGTTTCAGTGTCTTTGCCCAGCAGTGAAGATCTTTAAGAAGGAGGACATCCAGGAAGGGGAGCAGGAACGGGGTGGGGGCAGGGGGAGGGTTGTTCCTCTGAGTCCATTCCTTCTGGGGAAGAGGGGCTGGAAGACAGCGAAAACGACCGGCATTTTCAACATGATGGGGGGGGCGGGTCTCCCCCAGAAGGACCGAGGCAAGCCTGTCACGCCGGGGGTCAGGGCCCTGCAGAAGTGCCCTTGAGGAGCACCGATGACCAGAGACCCCCACGGTGGCACAGAGCTGACCCCAGACTGCCACGGGCCCTGCACACTGGCCGAAATCAAGGAGAAGTACTCCCTGGAGAAGCCGTGTCACCCTAGGCCTCCCATGGTTTCTACAGCTTTTCGTAGGGGATGTCTCCTATGCAATCGAACAGACTCGGGCACAGGAGGAGGGACGCCCGTAGGACAGGAGATCAGGAGCAGCCCAGCGTCCCCGAGACTGGCCCCTGGGGGAGGGGGAGAGTGCAGCCAGGAGACCCGGGCTTTCGACTCGCCGAGGACATCAGCGGCGAGAACACCAGGGCCGGGCGCTCGGAGTGCCGGCTGGGCTGGCAGACGAAACGGCTGCAGGTAGTTCCTGGGCCCTCTGGGCGAGTCTGAGGGCAGCTCGGACTCGGCCGGACACCGAGGTGTCGGCCAGGAGAGCACGGCAGACCGATGGCAGAGGCCGCGGGGGAGAAGGCGTGTGCAGAGGGGACGCGGACACGGGCGGGAGCGTCGGGAAGCCGCTCCGACACAGGGGTCGTCGGGATTCGGGGGGTCGAGCCAGGCTGGCCCGAAAGTGCTGCACGTGTGGCTGTGGGGATTTGGGGCGCCCCCTAACATGTAAAGGTAACCCATGAAGCTGTTAGAAGCATTACATGTTAAAAACCCGAACACTGCTCACTGGAACTGGAAAACGGCTGAGAGCACGGTCTTCAGGGTGCCGGTGGGTAAGAAGGAGAGCTCTGAGCGGGGCTCCTCTGTGGGAGGATGGCAGGGAATGCATCCGGCTGCAGAACCGACTGTTTCATACGGATCCTTTCGGAATGGTCGTTCATGGGGCACAGCCAGGAGCCCCAGGAGGGACCGGGGAGTCGGAGAACGCGGGCAGCAGAGAGGGCCGGACCGAGGGCGGGCTCTGCGCCTGGGGGACAGCGCACCCTGCGTGCCCACTGCCTTAGGGTCACTCCCCAGGAGTGGAAACGAGAACACCGCTCCGCTTGGAAGACACACATCATCAGGCTGGAATTCAAAAAGTAAAACTCACCTCTATGGGAGTTCAAGAAGCAGGCCTCAAGTGTAACAAGGTGTAATGCCGGTTCGCAGTCAGGACAGGGTCCTCCTGGGGGCGGGCGTGGCCTGGAGGGGCCGAGGGGCTCTGGGGGGTTCCTGGGGGTGCAGATGTGCACTGTGTAACGATTTGTGGGTCACAGTGTTCGTGTGTGTGCGCTTCTCTGCGTGCCCTCATTCCACAATTTAACCCGTGCAGACACACGGACTCCGTGCAGACTGCCCCACGGGGGAGGAATGAAGGTCAGCGGATGGGGCGCGTGGGGGTGAGGGCTGTCCTCCGGGTCCGTCCTCCGGTTCCCCCCGTGCCCCTCGTCGGCGGCTGCTCAGGGTCACCGTCACCATCACCCCCTTCCCGTGTTTTACACAATCCCGGCAGACACGTCCGTAGTGACGTTTATCCTGACAAAACCGTGTCCGTGTTTGTTCAGAAGCATCAACGAGCCGAAAGAGCCAGGAAACTCAAGTGAAAGAATCACCGAAAGGCTCACTCGTTCTAACGAAGATTTAAACGTCTCCGACATAAGAATTAATCCGAACGATGCTGATGTGTGTCTCCAAGAATATGAGAACAAGTCCTGTGTGTGATAAGTCTGCGATGACTCTATAAACACATGTCGTGTTTTATCCAGAAAATAAACGAGCATTTCCGACGTGCTGAAAACAGGCTTGTTAGGGAGCCGGAACACGCACAGTTGGTGTTGTTTGTGGACCAGCAGCCAGCTCCTGGTTGCCGAGTCCCCCCCCTCCCCCGCCCCTGCCCCCGCCCCCCACTGCTGCTCCGTCCCTGGGGCCCCTCCCTGGAGAGCAATTAGACTCTCGGCTTGTTGGGAAGCTGCTGCTTCTCCATGGGGTGGTCACCTTTCATGTGTTACTCGTTCTGCCTCAGAGCAGGATCTTTGAGCAAAGTGTTTCCAGCCGAGTGCTGCATCTTGAAGACAATTCCTTCAGCATCTCAATTGTGTTCTTTTCAATGAGCCTTTTCCCACCGAATTCAAAGGGCCGCCTTCTTTCTTTTACAAAAGGAGAGTTGACCGCCTCACGGTAAACTGCTATGGGCCATGATATTGGAACAACAGGTCATTTAATAAGCAAGAAAAGTTAAAACATAAAAACCACCTATAAACTACAATGAATGCCAGATGAATTAAGGACTACTATTTTTTTAAAGATTTTATTTATTTATTTTCAGAGAGGAAAGGGAGGGGGAGAGAGAGAGAGAGAGAGAGAGAGAGAGAGAGGGAGAGAAACATCAATGTGCAGTTACTGGGGGCCATGGTCTGCAACCCAGGCATGTGCCCTGACTGGGAATTGAACCTGCGACACTTTGGTTCACAGCCCGCGCTCAATCCACTGAGCTATGCCAGCCAGGGCAAGGACTACTGTTTTTAAAAACACAACCCTGCCCTGGCTGGCGTAGCTCAGTGGATTGAGCACAGGTTGGGAACCAAAGTGTCCCAGGTTTGATTCCCAGCCAGGGTACATGCCTGGGTTGCAGGCCACGACCCCCAGCAACCGCACATTGATGTTTCTCTCCCTCCCTCCCTCCCTCTCTCTCTCTCTCTCTCCCCCCTCTAAAAATAAATTTTAAAAAAATCTTTAAAAAAAAATACAACCCTAACTGTGACAGGAGAAGATATGGGTGGGTAGGTATGTCCCTTGAGGTGAAAATATGGAGGTTTTTTGCTAACAGCTTTATTGATGTAATTCACATGCCATACATTGGCTGTTTGTGTATTCACACAGTTGTGCAACTGTCACCGAAGCCAACTTTCCCCACCCCAAGAGACCTTCCATACTCTCTAACCTTTGCCCCCACCCCGGTCCCCCGGCCCCGCCCGACCGCACAACCACACCCGTCAGAACAGAGTCCCGTAGTCCGCATGGTCTTGGCGACCAGCACCTGTAGTTCAGCAGGTTTTCGAAGTTCATGCCCGTCGCGTCACCTGCCACTGCTGTGCTCCTGTCACGGCCACACACTGTCCAGCTGTGTGCCGCAGCCCGCGCACTCACTCATTCTCCGACGGGCACCCGGGCCGTTCCCGCCTGCGGTTGTGTGCCCAGCGCTGCTGCTCTGAACCTGGAGGGCCAGACCTCTCTTCACTCGTGACCCTGTCCGGCTCCGGGGGTAGTGCCATTCGGCTCCCTTTCCTGTCTGTGCGTCTCCGCCGAAACTCTCCCTCCGACGCCACGCTCCTGGCATGCCCCACGCTCACGCTCGCTGCTTTGAACGCTCTTCTGTTGAGGCTGAAATCGGGCCCCTCTCGTGGGTGATTTCTGTCGCCAGCTTTTCCTCCTCTTGCTGGTGCAGATCGCATCTGCCTGATTCTGCACATGTCCTGTGGCTTTAGTTTGAAAATCGGATACGTTCAACAACACGTTGTGTGGAAGGTCCCCTTTGGCGCCAGGGTATTTGTCATCACTGTTTCATCACCCGTCGGCCCCCTACAGCGAAGTCCACTTCTCTCCCACTGCGAAGACGCAGGTGCTCCTCAGGGGGCACGGGCCTGGCCCGCCCACGCGTGCCGCCCCGCCCCCGGGGTGATGGTGGTGTTATGGGGTCTCATGTCAGACTCTCTTTTTCCCTGATCGCCTCCAGCTGTTAAGCTCTACTGATGTCCAGCTGTCTGTTCTATTGTGTGTTTTTTAAAGATTTTATTTATTTATTTTTAGAGAGGGAAGGGAGGGGGAGAGAGAGAGAGAGAGAGAGAGAGAGAAACATCAATGTGTGGTTGCAGGGGGCCATGGCCTGCAACCCAGGCATGTGCCCTGGCTGGGAATCGAACCTGCGATGCCTGGTTCGCAGCCCGCGCTCAATCCACTGAGCTACGCCAGCCAGGACTATTCTATTATTTTGAACAACACCCGGTGGTGTAGTTGCTCCCAAGACCGATTCTGGTCCAATCACGTTTGGTTTCTTCAGGAGGGAACTTCTGAGGTCAGCGCTGAGGTCTGTCCTGGGCCAAGGGAGCCTCCCGTTAGCCATCTTTCTCTGGTAAACTCACCGGCCTGCCGTCCGCCGACTATTCCTCGTGAACTACCAGCCTCCTCTTCCCGGTCATGAGGGCCCCTCGGAGCTGGACCCCCTCACACTCTCTCCAAGAAGCTCAGCGTCTTGTTGCTGCTGTGCCTGTTTTTCAGGGAGTGCCGCGGCCTCGTGGCTTGGCTCCTCCCCTGGGGGACGAAGCACAGAGCCACAGGGTCGGTGACACAGTTCTCCCTGAGCCATCCGCCAGATGGAGGAGTTCCCAGTGGGGACGATGGCCTCGCCTCTCTGGACACGGGCCGCCCACCCTACAGATGTGGGGGCCGCAGTGACGGGGGCCCCAGCATTCTCAGCCTGTCGTGATGGAGGCAGCGCCTCGGCTCCACGGTGGACGGCTGGGGGGCGGAAGACAACCCCGACTTCCCAGCCACACCCCGAGGCACCCAGCCGCTGCACCAAGGAGTAGGGAAGGAGGTAAGGCATGCCAAAGGCCTCCGGAAGGGTACCGTATCTGTCCCCTGGGAGCTGGGGGTGGGAGGGGAGAGGAGTCGTGTGTCCTTGGCTCTGACCCTAAAGCCAGAAAAGGATGCCACAAAAAATAAAGGAAGAAAATTACAGGCCAATATTCCTGATGGATACAGATGTAAAAATCCTCAACAAAATATCTGCAAACCAAGTTTAGCAATAGGTTAAAAGGATCATTCACCGTGATGACATGAGGTATGTTCCGGGGATGCAAGGATGGTTTAACCTCCACGAATCAGACGATGTTCAACAGAAAAAGCACTTGACAAAAATCCGACATTCATTTATGATTAAAACATTTCCCAGGAAAGTAGGTAGAGAGGGAATATGCTCCCGCCCAATACAGGGCGTGTGCGAGAAGCCAGCATCCAGCATCATGTGCAACAGTAAGAAGCTGGATGCTTTCCTCCCAGATCCGGACAAGAGAGGGATGCCCCCTCTCACCTCCAGGATGCAACACATGGCTGGAGTCCTAGCCGGAGCACTCAGGCCAGAAAGGGAAGTAAACGGCGTCCGGATTGCAAAGGGGGAGGTGAAACTGCACTGCTTGCAGATGACATGACACGGCATGTAGCAAATACTAGAGGCTCCACAAAAAACGGTTAGAACTAATAAAAATTCAATAAAATTGCAGGATGTATAATTAGTATGCAAAAATCGGTCGTGGTTTTTACACCAATAATGAACCTTCAGAAGGAGAAATTAAGAAAGCAATCCCATTTACAACTGTATCAAAAAGAATAAAATACTAAGGCTTCCATTAACCAGGAAAGTGAAAGACCTGTGTATTGATAACTCTAAGACATTAATGAAATAAACTGAAAAAGACACAGATAAATAGAAAGAGAGTCCGTGTCCATAGACTGGAAATATTAATATTGTTAAAGTGCCCACACTACCCAAAGCAATATACAGGCTCCATGCAACCTCTATCAAAATGCCAGTGGTATTTTTTCACAGAAGTAGAACCAACAACTCTAAAATTTGTATGAAACCTCAACCCATCCTGAGGCATCATGATTCCTGATTTCTAACTATATTACAAAGCCACAGTCATCAAAACAGTATGCTATTGACATAAAAACAGACACATAGATCAATGGAATATAATGAATGGCCAAAAATAAGCCCACTATCCGTGGCCAATTAATTTATGACAAAGGGGTCAAGAATGCACAACGGGCAGAGGACAGTCTCTTCAATAAAGGGTGTTGGGAAAACTGGACAGCCGCATGCGTTAGAGTGAAACTAAGCTGCCGTCACACACCATACACAGAGATAAAGTCGACGTGGGTTAAACCTCTGACCATAAATAAGACCTGAAGCCAAAAACTCCCGGAAGAACACAATGGAAAGCTACATAAATGGTGACATCCGAGATGTACGGTGTGGGCGGGGTGGTAAAGGGTGTTCTGTGTGTGGTCCAAGTGGAGACCAGCTTGGAACAGACTGTCACTCCTTTAAGGCATTTTGTGTAAGCCCCGGGGGACCACGAAGCGAACCCTGCAAACAAGGCAGAGAGGAGGGAGTCCCAGCATGCCATTCTGCAGCATCACCAACATGACAGCAAGCGAGGAAACATGGGAACTAACTTCCAAGGCAGAAAACACCAGGATGGCGTTAGTACGCCCTCACCTGCTTACTACATTAAATGCCTACACTAAATATAACTGGATTAAATTCTCTAATCCACAGTCAAAGGGCAGCTGATTGGCTTAAAAACACACACACACACAACACTTCAGATGAAGAACATACATAAACGCAAAGGGAAGGGACGCAAGAGTTATTCCACACAGACGGGGACCCAGGGAGGAGAGGGGCTGTCTGTGTGCACACCAGACAAAACGGGCTGTGAGTCAGAACCCGGAACGCTGAAGAGCAGGTTGTTATATGACGACAATGGGGTGAGCGCCTCAAGAGGCTGCACAGTTGTAAGTGCAGATGAGCCAAACATGGGAGCAGACATGTCATTATGTCTGTCATGGTATCCTACCATGACACGAACACCAGCATGTTACTATCTTAACATATGACGCAGATTTGAAGCAAGAAATAAGGAAAATGCATAATCGTGAGCAGGAGGACTGGACAGCTGTTTTTCCAAAGGAGACACAGAAACGGGCAACAGGGGGATGAAGAGATACTCAGTGTCACTCATCCTCAGAGAAATGCGAATCAAATGAGAGGTCCCCTCGCACCTGTTAGAATGGCCAGTACCAAAAAGACCAGGGGTGCCACACGCTGGGGAGGACGTGGGGAAAAGGGACCCGGGCCGTGCTGTGGGGACTGTAGACTGGAAGGTGACAGGGAGGAGGGGTGGGTGCCGGGATCGGGGGCGGAGCCTGGAGACTAGCTGTCAGTGCTTCCTCTGGCACAGGGGGAAGCCGGTAGGGGGTGGCTCACGCAGTCTCATAGTAACAGAAGGCCTTTCAAATGGTAACGGTGTGAGGTGAAGGGTGTGCTAATTAACCCTGTGGTCCACACTTCATAATCTGTACCTCTATCACATCATCACTGGTGTATCTAAACACAGCTGGGAAAAAGCAAGAAAGATAAGGAAAAGATAACAGATCGGATTATATGAGAATATGAAATATATGTGTATCGCTCAGGTTAGCCAACAGAAAGAAATATTCACCACAGATAAACGTGTATCGTCTTAAACCTACCAAAATCTTTGGCAGGTCTCCAGGACAGAGACGGACTCCACAGTAAATGAGCAAAGAACCAGAACTGGCATTTCCTAATGTGGTATTACCAGTCCACATACAACACGCCTCTGTAGAAAGCTTAATCTCTCTGGTAATACAGAAAAGACAGAAATAAAATTGCATTTCTCAGCAAGTATGCAAGGAGCTGAGAAAGTGTACTAGTGATGACAGATTCAACGGAGACAAAACTTGGCAAAATGAACGAACATCCCATTAAAGTGGGCACAACTTGGCCGTGTTGTGTTTGATCTGTTTAAACATGTTGGAATGGTGTGACCTGTGGCTGATGGCTGTGTGTGTGTGTGTGTGTGTGTGTGTGTGCTGTTGGTTTCAACCGACCTCCTTGCTCTGATTGGTTAATATTTGTAGTTCCCTACTCAGAAATTTTTTTCCAGAGGTGAGTACTTAACATCTAA
The DNA here is from genome assembly GCF_004126475.2 of Phyllostomus discolor. Taxonomy (NCBI): domain Eukaryota; kingdom Metazoa; phylum Chordata; class Mammalia; order Chiroptera; family Phyllostomidae; genus Phyllostomus; species Phyllostomus discolor. The sequence continues at coordinate 1,739,458 of NC_040909.2, forward strand.
AAGCCTTTATCAGAAACCCACACGAGATTCAATTAATGTTATTTAAGATCAATGATAAAAGCTTTGTTAATTGGCCTAATTGGAGGTAGCAACGATTACTCCCTGGTGCAATCACGGTGCTCAAGATAGGGTTTGACGAGAAATACTGCGGTAAGTGCTGTGTGGCCGGACAGGTTCCCAGACTCCGGTGAGTAGCCCAGCAGCCTGGATTCCGAGGGAGGGACGGTGCCCCGGAGCTGTGACGGCCACCAGTCCGGTGCTGGGCACTGGCGTCCAGGGGACTAGCTGCCTTGGTAACTAGCAACAGTGCCGAGTCTGCCTCTCACGCATCTTTCGCCCAAAGGGCTATGGGAGGGCCCATGGGAGAGAAAGTTTGCACCGTACTGAGCTCAGTTTGCACGGCTGCTTGCTGTATTCTTACAGGCACAGAATTTTTCTTTGACTCTTACGTTAACAAGATTCCCCACATCATTTTCAAGGCGCCAAGAAGATCTAGAGCTCTCCCTACCTTGAATTATTGGACATCATGAATATCTACCAAAACACCGAATGATTAAGGATGAGCAAAATCACAGAACTTTTTCAACATGTGGTTGAAATCCTAGCTTTGTTCTAAGGAAATGATACAGGATGTGTGTAAAACTTGACTTCAATATGTTTATCAACGTGTTGTTTAACATGGTGGGAGATGCCCACTTTAAACGTTCAACCATTGAGAATTGATTAATTTGTAGAATCTAAAATGGAACATTAAGCAGCCTTTTCTTTTTTTTAAGATTTTATTTATTTATTTTTAGAGAGGGAAGGGAGGGAGGGAGGGAGAGAGAGAGAGAGAGAGAAACATCAATGTGCGGTTGCTGGGGGTTCTGGCCTGCAACCCAGGAATGTACCCTGGCTGGGAATCGAACCTGCGACACTTTGGTTCCCAGCCCGCGCTCAATCCACTGAGCTACGCCAGCCAGGGCTAAGCAGCTTTTTCAAATGACGGCATAGAGAACTACTTAGTGATAAGAAAAAAATTCAGGACACATTACGACGGAAGGAAATGATACTGACACAATATGTACTGCATAAAAATATTTTAGAAAATATGTGAATATAGTATCCATTGTTTATGAAAAACTGAAAACTGTATGATTTCGTGAAGCCTAAGTTCCTTGTAGCTCTTCTACCTGCAAGTACCAAGGTTCACAGAAGCGTGGCGACGAATCCCCGGCACCCGGAACTCACCCCATCAGAATATCTCGGGTGCCTTACCTACCTGGTGGTGAGGAAGAGATTCCAGCAAAGTTTAGGGGTTTCAACTAACACACTATTCAATGTTCCTGTTGTTCTGGAATCTAGGTCCTCTTTATGGGATGCTTCTGGCTGAAGGTCGCTCATAAAGCCAAGGTCAAGGCGATCCCATCATCTCGAGACTTCGCCAGGACTGGAGGTGCTGCTTCTGGCTCCCGCACGCAGCTGCCGGGAGGCCTCGGCATCCACCTCTGAACCCGCGTGAGTTCCGCAGGCCTCGGTGCTGCGCCCTGTGGACTGTTCCTCCGCCCGAGTGAGTCCCTCCCCCGGGCAGCGGTGACCTCAGAGAAAGGGGACGCCCAGGGTGGGAGCCACCGTTGCTTGTGCAGCCTGATCCTGCGAGTGACGTCCACCACCCTAGTGAGACACGTGTAAGTCTAGCCAACGGTTAGAGGGAAGGAATGAAATTAGGGTGTGCACGTGCGTGCGTGCCAGAAAACAGGGAGCCTTGGGGGCGGCCCGACAAACCTTCCTGGGGTGGGCTGGGACCTCCATCCTGAATTTGCAACAAAGAAACCAACTGTAGATACTTCCCGCAAAGTAAAAACCTCAGGAACTTTTGCTTTTGTACTTGGTAGAAAAAGGGGAGGGGGGGCGGGAGGCTGGTGGGTTCAGGTTCCTGAAACCGGAAAAGCCGGCTTTTCCCGCGGCAGGCCGGTCACCACCGGAACCGAGAGGCAGAGACCAGGACTGAGCCTTTGTGGGCACTTTAGTCGGATGCCGGCGGGCGATCTGAGAAGGCAGCAGGCCATGTGCCCTAACAGACCGCCGTACGTCTCGTCTCAAGCCGGCCTTCTTTGTGAAAAGAGGAGCAGTGCAGCCACGGGGCTTGGAACTCAGGGAGAAGTCAATCCGACACACGCTGCAGTCGGTGGTGTTTCCGGCACCCCTCCTCTGCGGCCGAGATTCTGTGTCCGCACCCTGGGAGGCCGTGCGCCCTCCCTGGAGGGCAGCGGCTCGGATGCCCCCCGATCTGACCGCCCGCAGCCTGGAACCATAGCTTTCTGCACGCATTCATTACTGAGCGTGTTCGTCTGAACCTTTTCAACCCTTCCGTTCGGGGCTTCGCACAAGCTGTGTTTGCAGGGAGCCTGGCTGGGGTGTCAGGCCAGTCCTTGCCTTGGACCCAGCTGCCACCACTTCCCAGGGGACTCGCTGTGCTTCTGTGTGCTAATTTGCTAACTGTCATTATCCCACGCTGCAGCCATTATTATTCTGATGTCCTCAGTTTGAAGCTCGGGCATCCGTGTCACTTAACACAAGGGCGGGGGAGGGAGCTCAGGAGGGCTGCTCTGAGGTCCCCGCTCAGCCCTGTTTATGCCGCAGGGGTGCGACCCTGAGTGCAAAAGCTTCAGGACTCAATCCTGAGAAAACCTGCTGTTTCCTCCTCTGTAAAGCAACCCCGACCTTAGTTTCAAGCCAGGGAGAGCATTCAAGCGGTGGTTCATCCCCGGAGGCCTACCCAGGGACCTGGGGCGTTGAACACACACCATTATTGGGAAACTAAGGCATGCCCTACCGCCTGAGGTGCCCTGCACGTGGCGTTAGGCTCGCCGTTCAGAAGAAGGATGGTGTCTGCCAGTCCCAGTGACCGCATGGGGTCGGCTGGGGCCGGAAGGGGAAATTGCCTGCTTCTGGGAGCCCCGTCCTCTCTCCTCCCCCGGGGACACGTGCCCCGGGGACGCAGTAACAAGAGCGGACAGACGGATGTCCTTTTGAGACCCACCCCAGGGCTCATCCGACCTGACGATGCATCCCGCCCACGTCTCCGAAAAGTCCAAAGTGTCTCCAGTGTCCATCTCCCTTAAGCATTGTCACCAGGCCTCGTGCAGACTGACTTAATCAGGGTAGAAGGTGACCTGGTATCCACACGGGTGCACCTATATTACGGGACCTGGAAGTAAAAGTCCGCATATGTGTGTAAATAATCACTGGGGGGGGGGACTGTCATGGGGGGTGCCTGCCCCCCACTTACACACTACCTGAGTGACGTGGGCGGGAGGGCTCCCCCTCTGTGATACGGTGAGTGTGGGGGGGGGGTTCTGCAGGTCGCGTGGGCAGCAGCACCCGTGCACCCCTGCATGGAGCGTGGACGCAGGACAGGGCACCGGACTTGCTGCCGGCGGCGTTACTGCATTCCTTTGGACAGCCCTCCCCATCCCCCTCCCCTCTGACCCCAGGGGCAGCTTCCCCAAGCAAGCAACTGACCCCCAGCCAAGGTCCCGATACGCGGGGACACATGTGTGAGGACGTGGCCGTCAGAATAAACTGTTCCTGTCTCCTGGGAGGGCTGGCTCCCCGAGGAACCTCCCCAGTGCTGGGAGCGTCAGCTGAGCCCCGAGTGCCCCTGTGGGCTGGAGGACAGAGCCGGCGCCCTGGCGGGCAGCCTGCCTCTCATGCATCTGCGTCCTCGGGGAATGTCGGGGAGGTGCGGATCGGCCTGGCCCTGCCGGTGACGAGAGGAATGCCTCTCACCCCGGCGTGTAGCTGGCGTCCCTCTGAGCCCCAGATCTGTCTCCCCGATGCAGACAGACGCCCAGTGCGCAGCGGCAGGGCGGGCTGGGCTGCGGGCGCTGTGTCGGCTGCGGCCAGCCCCCCAGCACCCACTACAGCCCGCCGCCCGGCGTGGGCAGTAGGCAGACACAGAGGGTTAAAGGGAGGATGAAGACAAGAGGGTTACCTTGGGCACTTAGAAACACCGATAAAAGAACTTTAGCCAAAATCTTCCTAACACTCAGAAAACCCCTTCAGTTCGCCCTCTCTTGGGTCCGGGACATGAGGTGACGGCCCACTTGTGCTCTGGAATTTTGTTTTGAGTCTCAAGTGTCACTTTTGTTTTTACCGGAACATGTTAGAGAGCATGCATGCAGAGGGAGGATTTTTGTCTGAAATCTTCTGGCCAGTCATCTTTTGTTGCCTATTTTTACCAAACATCTTCATTTTCGTTTGTAACTGGCTCCGTGCAGAAACTTCATCTCAGAGACAGTGCGGTGTCCGTCGTGGTCCTGGCGGAGAGACGCCAGCCCTCAAAGCAAGGGGAGTTGTCACTCGTCTTAACCAGCTGGGTGCCGGGAACACCCCTCCCGTTCCCAGTTCCCAGGCGCCGAGAGCTGCCGGAGAGACACCCCACCAGGGGAAGGGGAACGTTAAGGCCTCTCCCGTGTGACCCAGTCAGGAGATCTGGGGAAAGACAACCCCTTCCCTTCCCATCAGTATCAGCCACGAGGAGGAAGGATTTCAAGCGGTGAAAAGATGTGACCGCGCCACCTCCCGCCACGCGTGAACTCGCCTCCTTCCCGAGTGGGAATTAAGAAACCAAACAGAAGACACTGCGAGCGGAGGAGGCAGCCGCTCGTGTCTGTGGGAGTGGGGTGTGGGCTTGCTGACTACAGTGGTGTCAGAATAGTTCACGGCAAACTCCTCTTTGGCAGAACCGCGACATCAGCGTGGGTCTGTGAGGTCGCGGGGGGGGGGGGCGCGGGGAGCTGCGGGGCCAGCCCAGTCCTGGGCTCTGGCCCCGCCGGGAGCCGGCGGCTGGGGGGTCGCCGGTTGCTCAGCCTGCAGGGTCCCCCGCCCCCCCTTCCCTGCGCGGCGCGGTGAGGGCGGAGTGGAGCGGTGGCCCCATCGCCGCCGCTGCCCTGAGGTTCGGAGCCGGAGCGAAGGGAGCCGCTTCTGCGGGGAAAACAGTCGGTTCACCCTGTACACGGGCCGCGGCATCACCACGGCCCAAAGCACGTGCTTTTGAACAACAAAGCTTCCCTTCTGCGCGCACACACCGCGAACTGACCCTGGCGTTCGTTCGTCGCGACAGCTTCCCACCCACCTCAGCCGCCGCAAGCCCCCCCACGGTGAGACTCCCGGCCCGGAACGCCATCTGTCTGGCCCGTGCCCTCCGCCTGAGGACAGGCAGGTAGACCTTCGCAAAGTCCCCTCTTCCGGCTTCCCAAGTTTAGTGTCCTTCCTTCACCCCACCCGCCCGGCCTCGACAATGCTCAGCCCCAAAGCACCGGCTGTGCTTTCCCTGGCCTGTGCGCCTCAGAGATCCCCCGGATCCCGCGCCTCTCGGCAGCCGGAGGAGTGGGGACGCGGGCGTGTTGCGCATCCTTGGGCCCCAGTAGGCGCGTTGCAAAGGAAGGCGGCATCGCCCCGGGATCTTTCCAGTTTGGGAAACAGGCAGGTCGTCTCTGGGTGCCTGGAGCTGAGGCCGTGCGCCTTCTCCCCTTCTGGCCGCCGGGCTCGGGTGTCTGCCCCAGGCAGGGCCAGCAGGTGTAGGGCCGCACCTCCTCCCGGCCCCGCACGGAGCATGCTCAGCCCGCGGCGCGCAGGCTGAGGCCCACGCGCGCTCCTCTATCCTCTGCGCGCGCTCCTTGCCTTCCGCGCTCCCCTCGCCTCGGCGCGCACCCCTTGCCTTCCGCGCGCTCCCCGATCCCTCTGCCCGCTCCGGCCCCTCCCCTGCGCGCGCCCCTTGCCTTCCGCGCGCCCCCTTCGCTCCGCGTCCCCATCCCTTGCGCGCTCCCTTTCCGCCCCTCCCCTCCGCGCCCCTCCCCTCCGCGCGCCCCTCCTCCTGGACCAGGAGTCTGCTGCCGGAGCCTCGGCGCCGGGTTTTCTGAGCCGCCGCGAGCACGGCGAGTAGGGAGCTCGGCCCCGCACGGAGACCCGGGTTCCACCCGTACCGGTGGCAAGTGGGCTGCTCGCCTCGCTGCGGCCCACGGACGGTGCCCGCACCGGGGCCGTGGCGGCGCTGAGCGCAGGTGCTGAGGTGAGTGGGGTGCGAGCTGCTGCCGGCTCCGGGGATTGGGGATTGGGCATTGGGCACGGTCCTGGGGGCGGTGGGTGCAGAGGCGTTCCTGGGCTCCAGTGTCGCCGGCCGGACGCGAACCCGAACCCGAACCCGAACCCTGGAGGAGGCCGGGCCCCGCCGCCGCCACGGCGCGGCGACCCTGCGCCCCCTCGTCTGGCAGGAAGTAAGTTTGTTGCGCCGAGAGGCGCCGTCACCCCGGGAGCGCCGAGCCGGTCCTGCTGCGGCGACGGCGGTGTCGGCCCCCGACCCGGCCAGGCTGCGCCCCTTGCACCCCCGGCGCGGCTTCCGGCCGGCGTCCGCCAGTGGGTTCCTGGCTCGGCTGGGCCGGCGTAGCCGGTGCGGACGTGAACTTGGGCTGCGGTGCCGCGGGCTGGTGATGAAGGCAGCGGAGCTGCGGGGACCGCGGTGTCGGAGCACGCGGCTTTGGGGGCACCCTGCGCCCCTCTCGGCGGCACGTCCCTGCACCTCGCTCTGCCCCGGGAGCTGAGGGGTCGTGGGGTGCCGTGCATTTCCAGCCACTTTGCGGGCATTTGCAGTTTCTTTGTAGGCGGGGGCCTCCCGGGCTCCTCCCGCGCCCCCGACCGTGCGGACGCTGCAGGGTCCTCGCCGACACCCGGCCCCGGCGCTCCGGTGGCCCTATCCTTCGTGTTCGCGTTTTCTGGCTGTGACAGGGGTGGACGGGAGGGTCGCCGGACGTGGGCGCCGGATCTCTCTGAGCCACTTGGGGCGTCCGGTGCCCGAAAACACTGGCAGCGCCGCGCAGCCCGCGCGCCGAGGCGACTTCGGGCGACAGGAGGCGGAGGACGCTGCCGGCCGACAGGGTCTCCGCCCGCCTCTGCCGCGCGGAGGCAGGGAGGCCTGCGGGGCGAGCCGGGGGACGACCCCCGGGTGGGGGTCCGCTGCAGGCGAGCCCGGGTGGGTGTCGGGGGTCGTTTGCCGGGAGGTGCTGGTGGGAGCAAGGCCCGCGGAACTTTCTCTAGTTTTTCTGCTGGAATCGAGCCGGGGCGGGGACAGGCCAGTCGGGAGAGCTGTGTTTGGATGTCACGGGAGGCTCCTGCCGTTTGCTGCGGAGGGAACTGGGTCTGTCCAGGGGTCACCGGGTTGCTGGCTTGTTCGGAACGCGCCTCCGGGGGCGAGGGCGGGAGCCCAGGGCCCGGGCGGGGGTCCACCGGGCGGGGCCCCGCTCATCCGCAAGGTGCTTCTCTGTCTCCGCTCGGGAGAACGCTGTCAGGGAGGCAGGCACTTTGGGAGGGTTTTTGTGGCATTCGTGGGAAAATTCACATTTCGCCCTAACTTTATTCCTCCCCTTGCTTTCCCCGGAGGCCGGCTGCCTCTGCACGGCGGGTGGGGGTGGGCAGGTGGAGGGTGGCTAAGGGTCGGAAGCGGGCTCCATGGAAACGTTATCTCGGCCACCTAGGGAAAAACGCTCCTGACTTTTGTTTGTCTGTCTGAACGGGCTTCAGCTGCCCCGGATGCATGGGGAGGGGCCGGGGTGTTGTTTTTCTGTCTGCACCCCGCCCCCCCCCCCCCCCGGGAGGCGGCGGGCTGGGGAAGACGGGCGTCCTGAAATGCGGGGCTGAGACCAGAATTCTGCGGGGCTGGGCTTGTTGTTTACGGGGCAGGTCAGAGCCACGTGGAAGTTCCGACAGAAGCAGGTTTGCTAATGTGCAGCCTCTAGGAGAACCTCTTCCAGCTCCTTTACCTGCGGGGGGTGGGGCGGTGGGGGGGTGGGGAGAGGGGCGTGGCCTCCTCACCTGCTGCCACAGTTGGCTCCATTTCCCTAGGTCGGTCGTGGGCAGGCCTTTCAGATAACGTCACATTTGCAGCCACGCATTTATTTCACGAGTTCTCGCTGCTTTGTGTTCAGAAGTGGGTCTTCCGGTTCTCTTCCCTCTACTCAGTAAGCATTTTGGCAAGAGTTTTTCTCCGGGAAGGTACCAGGACATCTGTTCCTTGAATTTAGGCCTTAAAAACGAAATGGAACCTGAGTGATTAAGCTTGTCGGCAGGATTCGCCCTCCTCCACCACCCCCCGCCCCCCGCCCTGCAACGCACAGCTCTGGCTTCTCCGCCAAGTTTGTCTGGGGACGGCGTTTAATTTATCGGGTTCCGCTCTGTGATGTTTGAAGACATAGGCGCCGTGTACGTCCGACTCAATCTCCCTTTTAATCTGAAGCTTTTAATCTTCGGTGAAAACACGCTTTTATAAGATGTCAATGAAGTTAGCTACTTCCTGCGGCCAGCGGCGGAACGGTCCGCGGACGCACATGCGGACGGTTCTGCGGTTCCCATGTCCCGCGGCGCAGTGTTCACGGCTGGTGCAGGAGACCCGGGTTATTGCCTGGACCTATTAGCCTTTACGTTGTTTTTTTTTTTTTTTTTTCAAATTATATGCTGTCAGAAGAAAATTTGAGCATACATCACTAAGCGTTGTTTGTGAATTAGACACATGGACTGCAACAAAACACACGGGAGGAGCTACAGGATAAACAAAGCTTTGCCGGGGCGCAGCGGCCCCCATCCTGCGTCTCCGTGCCCCAGTGCACGGGTCTGCACAGCCCGGGGTGCCAGCCGCGCCTGGGAGGGTGGTGGCTGTTTGGGACTTGTCGGCTCTGTGCCTGAACCTCCGGCTCCGCCGTTCGTCACCTGGTACCGTGGTCACCTGCAGCCGGCTGGGACCCTGAGTCCTGCAACCAGTGGGCTAAGGCACACGCTTTGCTCTCTCGCGCTCACGTGTGGGTGGGGTGGGGTGGATGCCTGTGACCCGGGGGTCTTCCCGGCTGTGCCCAGTTGGATACACGATGAAAAAAAAAATGAAGTTTTAGTGGGAAGACGAAAGGTTCAGAGGCCAGGAAGTAGGTGCCCGGGAGGGAATGAGTGAGGGAGGGAGGACACTTCCCAGGTTGTGGGCAGCGGCAGAGGTCGCTGGTCGGCGCGCAGGGTAACCCGGACAGGCTGCGGCCCTACCGCTCACTGCGCGCACGGTGCTGGGCGCGGCGGCACCGCAGCGCCCGTGAGCCTCCTGCGCGGGGCTGTGCCCCTGGGCTCAGCCTGCGCCAGGGCATGGCGGTGTGGAGGGCCCTTGAGAGTGCAGGCCCCTGGCCTTGGCTGTGTGCCCCCGGGCAGGCCTACAGCTCCAACAGACGCGTCCGCGAAGAGTGCTCCGCCAGATGAGAAATAAAAGATCCCCTGTCAAGCCCCATGAGGTGATTCAGGCAGCGCCCCTCCCAGGAGGAGGGGGCCCAGACCCAGGCCGCCGTCCTCATCCTCACCGAGGCCGCAGGCTTAGCCCGGTCAGGCCGTTGGAAGGAGAAAGACTGGAGGACGCTCAGTGCCGGGACCGGGAATCACACCGTCTCCTGCTTCCATTCCACGGGCCAGACTGACCAGCAGGGGCGCTGGCCCCGCAGGTGAGCTGCGTTTCCTGGGCAGGAGGCCCCATGGGGAAGCACCCCCTCACCCCACGTGCTGCTATTATGTGTGATGTTTCCTCCGTGTTCCATCCTTGCTCCTCCTCTCCTCCCCCCACCTTTTTCTAGGTGGGAAGACCCAGGCAGCTGTAAGGAAAAAAGACGGGCGTGCATACTTAGAACTTACTACTTGTGAAATGCTTTAACGAGCACTCGACCTCCCAGGTGGGTAGGCTCCGTGTGGCAGAGAGGAGGAAGCGGAGCTGAGACCCGGAGTCGTGTGCTCAGTGAGTGGCAGGCCTGGGGTTTGAACCAGGTTCTTGGGCTGCGGGAAGGATTTTCTTTGACAGCCTGGCTCTGCTGCACTCCTGTCCTTGCCTCTAGTTTCCCGTCATGGGCATTGGCCCGCCTGTTCTTTCCGTGTGTCCAACTAAGTTGGGGGAGAGCTTAAAAACCCCAGAGAAGGAAAGCACATTGCGTTAGATCTGAAACACACCGCCGTAGAGTTCGACGCGCTGTGGGTGGGTCCGGAGCGCCCCCCAGCGGCAGGGCCGCCCACGCCCTGCAGGGCGTTTTCTGGTCTGGCGGGCAAAGCCGCACTTAGGGCCCTGCCCTGGGCCACCCCGTTCCCGCAGGGCACCCATTCCTGGTCTCTTCTTTTCTTTAACAATGTACATTGTATTCTCAGTTACAGTTTGCATTCAACATGGTTTTCTGCCCGTTCCGCGTCTCAGCCTAAGCCGACTCCCGTCCGGTGTGCGTGTTCACGGGGACCAGTGCTCCCTAACCTTCCGGTCCGCGGCCCCACTCTCTGCGCCCCCCCCGACTCTCAGGCAGGGGGCGCTCGCGAGCTGCCCCGGCTCTGCCAGCGTTTGCAGGGCGTCCCGCGGGACCGAGGCGCGGGGAACGGTCCCCGTGGTCCGCATCTCCGTCCGCACTCGTGTTGGTGGTTGTCCCACAAAACCTCTGTCACCAAGGTGGCCGCTCTCACTCGTTTTCCCAAGGCGGAGGGGGGCTCGGGCCGCTGGACGTTTGATGTTAAAACCTGGGCCAGCCGGGGCGAGCGGGTCGCCTGGCCTGCTGTGTGGGGAGTTGATTGACAGGCCGCTCAATACCCCGCGAGTCCCGGGAGACACGGGAAGGGCCTGAGGTTTGAAGCCAGACAGACTGCAGCCTCAGCCTGAGATAGCCGTTGACCGTGTGTGATCTCGCCAGGTACCTTTCGCCGGGTTCCGCGTCATCCGCTGCATCACGGGGGTTGTTCAGATCATTAAAAGACCGAATCAGTTAAATCACTTCGTTTATTGATGGGCTCATCTACGAAATCGGGCCGTGCCCAGGGGCCCAGGGGTTTTGTGGGGATTCAGCGGAGGGCGGTGTGCAGGAGCTCGCTCGGCGCTGGGGGCCTCCAGTGAACAGCTCCGGGCTCCGCTGGTGGCGTTGGGGTGACAGTCCGCCCGGCCTCACTCCGGACAGGCAGGAAAAGGGCATTTCAGCCCCGAAAGTGCGCGTGCACAGAGCATCAGAGCATTAACAATGTCACGAGGGGTTTGTGGTGAGCGGGGCAACAAGTCGGAGACGGGGGTAGGAAACATTTAAAGAAGACGTCTCGGTCTTCAACCCTGGAAAAAGCAGGCGTTGGCTGTCAGACAGCTTCCTCTGTGGACAAGGTTGTCGTTGTTTTTGCTCATTAGAAGCCAAAGTCAACAGATTTCGTGATTTGGGAAAACTATGTTCCATCTCTGGGCAGGCTTCGTGTCTGCTCGTCACCCTGGGAAGAGCTGTGTTTCACCGTGGATGAAAAGGACGTGCATTTCTGGGAGGGAAGTCAGCGTCATGAGAAAATGAGGGTTAGGAGACAGGAGCGCCACCGATTCCGTAACGATCCTGGGGTTTTAAAAAAAAAAATGCACACAAAGTCTCCTGTGTCGTCACCGTAGGAAAATGCGCTCTCTACCTGTGGGCCGAGCCTCTGTGTATAAAAATACTTCATGCCCTGCACGGTTGCGCCAATGAGAGCCTTGGTAGTTCACGCTGCCTGCACCCTGAAGGCTTGTCATGGAAATTTCCAGGGAGGACAGATGTTACCAGGGTGTTCACGCTGAGATGGGTCCAGTGAGCAGCAGGAGGAGAAAATCAAACAAACAAAAAAAAAGAGAGAGAGGACTCGATCGCCAAGCATGTTTTGTAAGACCCGGCTCTGGGCACTCGGCCATGGTGTGCGCGGTACAAATGCGTATTGTCATCCGCATTAGGCCAGCCCTCCCACTATCAGGTGTAAATATGAACACTTTGGTCTTGAGTGACTCATCTGATCAGCGATTAGCTGGCGATCGATTGCAGGCTCTGCTCGGGTTAGCGCGAGAACGGGGTCCCGGCGCTGCCGCCACCTGCAGGTAACCAGGCAGGTGAGGGGCTTCCTGGGGCCGCAGCGCCCTTCCCAGGTGGTGCGAGCCCTGGCTGCCTCGAATTCGTGGAACTGAGTCCTCGAAGTGGATGTTGTCTTCCCCCCACGGTAGTTGTTTGATCCGGATGAAACACGTTCCTTCCCCCCGGAAACAGGTGAGAAGTAGGATCCCCTTCCCCGGGTCGCAGGTCACCGCGGGGAGCAAAGGACAGTCGTTTAGTGACCGAGGACATATTCTCAGCCCTGCCGGGGCCGTGTGAGGTCTGCGCGGGGAGGTTGGGGTGCGGGCTTCCTCCCAGGGAGGCGTGAGTGGGGTGCAGCGGAGTTTGGGGTTCTCGGAGTTCAGGGTACGCAGGTACCTTCTGCACTCTCCAAGGGGTTCACCCTGTGCCGGGATCTTGGCAGTTTGCACGGAACACGGTGCAAATCGACGTTTTACTGACTTGCTCCAACAGCTCACGTGGGGCAGGACGGTGCGACAGGAGCCCCTCACGGACGGACACGGAGGGACCCGTTGGCTCTGTCCCCCGCTTCCGCGAACTAGCCCCCTGCGCTTGCCGCTGCTCACTGCGCGGGCCAGGGAAGGCAGGCGCACACGCCGTGCACCCGGCATTTACTGGTGTGAGCGGATTCTGAAACGAGCGCTTTACTCCCCCCCACCCCTCCCCAGCCCCATTGTCCCCTTCCTGTTCCTCCTCCCCTGACCCCTGACGGGGGACCGAGACGTCCCCTGTGACCTTCCTGCTGCAGAAGTGGACTGCACAGGTTTTGCGAATGTCACCTGCGTTTGCATTGCTTTTCCCACAGTCACGTCCGGAAGCTTGCTGTGTGTGGGTGGTGGGAGGCCGGGGCCCTACTCTGTCCCCTCCGTTTTTCTTCCCGAGTGTCACTGTGACGCCGCAGGTGCGTTGAGGTGACGGGGGCAGGCCCCCGTGGGAACGCGGGTTATCGTGGGTTGTGCTTCCACGGATGCTGCTCCATTCCTTCATTAGCAGTTTGCCTCTCTGCTGTCATTCGTGGTATGGGCTGTGACGGAGATGAGCACTTGAAGAAAAATTACTGTTATTCAAAGCTGCAGTCTTTTGTTCTTAGGAGTTATCGAGCTTGTACAGACCTTAGTAATTTTATCCTCATGTAGCTCCTTAATCCATATATTAAGGTTAAAAAGGAGCAGAACACAACGTGCTCCCGGAAATCGTGAGTTCGGTGTTCGGGGCTCGCTCTGCACGGGCGCCAGCGCTCACTGTTGGGTGTGGCCGGCCAGGCGGGAGGCCTGGCGGCGGGTGACCCTGCCCCTGTGTGTTCGCCAGGCTAGACCCAGCTGGTTTTGTCACCCGTGAGGTGGGGTGTCCCTGCGGGGTTGCGCGACCGCAGGGGCACAATTCCGTCCTCACAGCCTGCCGAGAGGCGCATCACCTGACCATTCACACAGGAGCTGAACTTTGCATCGCCATCTTATTATCTCCATGCATCATCCCGCCTGACACCTGTGTGCTGGGCGAAACGTGCGAAATGCCATTCTTTAAACCGCCCCGTCAGGTGACTTCCTCGGGGCAGGTGCCGATGCCACCTCCCCAGGGGCTGGCAGCAGAGGAGGGCAGTGGGTGACTAGAGGGCCACCGGGTCGGAACCGAGGCTGGGTTAGCTCTCTCGGAGGTTTCATCTGGAGCCGTGGTGCTGGCCGTGGCCAAGGGTCTTGTTAGCGAAAAGAAACCAGTGAATTATCTCATCTTCCTCCTCCTTCAGAGGCCGCTGGTCCTGCTGAGCTGCAGGGGGCGCTCCCAGGCGACAGAGCCAGAACCCAAATGTGGCTAAGTGCTTGCCGTCAAAGGTGGTTGCAATGTTCAAAAGAGGCACATTCTTGTTTCTTTGTAACACCTGCGGTGCTGGGAGACACAGCGGTCTCTTCCTCCGTGCTCTGAATGTTGCAACTTCGGCAAGCACAGCGCCACCGTGTAACCTAACAGGTTCATGCTACTTCACTTCCTGTGTGTTTGCATAGCCTTTAAGGAATGAAACATTTTTAGTAAGTTTGTAAGTTTATTTAGAATGTTTCCCCACTTCCTCCTTGTGTGTAGATTAACTGTTTGTGGAATTCAAACATCTCACCTATCATTCTGTTTATAGTTCATCGTTTACCCTCGTGACTCAAATGCTGTGATTGCTGTTACGCTTCTTTCTCTGTTTCTGCCACACACAAGGAGAACTTTTTTTCTGTTTTCCCTGTGATTTACGTTTGTCCCTGCTTCCTGCTCAGCTAACCCACGTCAGCACCTTGAGCCATGGCAGATCTCCATCCGTTTGTTCCACCTCCTGGAATCCAGGTGGTGACCCTGGCACACCCACTAGGCTCACTGGGCTTCTCAGCATCCACGCCCAGCACTCTGCACTTGTACACAGACTGTCGCCAACGTGCACCCTGAGCTGCCGTTGCTAAGTGATTCTCTGACCACCGGGCCAAGTAGCCAGGGAAGTCCCAGACATATACTTTCGGGGGAAGGATGGGAGAAATCCTGCCGTTTCAGCCTTCTTGGGCTTGCAGCCCTGAGAAAGAACGACAGAAGCACAGGTACACTGGATGGCATGGGGTCTTACCTCCCCCAGGTACCGGAGTGACCTGGGCTGAAGAGCTGAAGAGGGTGCAGGGGCCGCGTGCCTTCCCTCTGAAACTGATGCGACACATTGCCCATCCATCCGTGGGAGCGACTGGGGTTGGCTAGCAACCCTTGATGCCGGGTTCCCTGCTTCCTCACTGGCTGAGCACATCCACTCCTGCTCAGCCTCAGTGCACAGTGTGTCGTGCGGGACACACTGTCACAGATGCGGGACATTTGCCCAAGACCTTGATGTCCTCACATGTCCCTAGATTGGCGTTGCCTGGGAGCTTGCGAGAAATGCAGAACGTGGACCCCCCACCCTGACCTGCTGTATCAGAATCTCCACTTTCTCAGGGGATTCTCGCTCGCTTTAAAGATGGACGGGGATCGATGGACACCATGTCCTTAGCCACCGGAACCGACTGGTTCCCTGCCTGGGAGCCCGAGTGTCGAGCGCACGGTCAGGGTGCTCGGTGATGGCCCAAGGATGTAGTGATAACACACACAGGGGCAGCGGGGCTGGGCCGAAGGCTGATCCGAATCCGGAGGGTCGGTGACAGGTGGCACTCGGTCCTCACAAATTCAAGTACGATGTGGCCGCTTGGAGGGGCTAGGCTAGGCTTTGGCCTCATTGAGGGGAAGCATGTCCCTTATATTCCTTTCCCGGGGACACGCTCCCTTGGGGCCCATGGCGGGGGGTGCCTCGGGCCACCCCAGCTTGTGCTGAGGTCGTGGGCCTCCAGGGAGATGGACGCCTGTCACCCTGCCCATCCGGATCACCGATCCGCCTCCAGTGTGGTGAGTGCCTCTGTAGCCGGTCTGAAGGATAGACTTTTGCTGCATATATACCTCCTCGGTGCATGTGTTTCCAAGGAGCTCTTCGCTCGGTGTGAAAAGAAAACCCACGATTACAGCGTGACGCAGGGTGGCGGGTGCCTGGAGACGGCGGGAGGAACTGACAGCTGAGACTCGGGGGAGAGCCGGACCGCGCGCGCAGGTCGGGTTTGGAGAGCGGCGCAGACGGGGAACGGGCATGCGCAGTGGCCAGGGGCCGTGGGGGAGAGCGGCGGGGTTAGAGACCTGCCAAGAGCCGAGTGTGCCGGGACCTCGGGGGATGTGGGCGTGGCCTGGGGGCGTGGGGCGTGGCCCCGGCTCCCGCTGTGCAGTTTCACAGACAGGCCTGCGGATGACACCCCGGAGCCGGGCAGGGAGCCATGGAAACAGCGTGGTCCGCGCGCCGCAGGACCGCGGGACGCAGAAGCTCTGGTGCGTGAGGCGGGGCGGGAAAGAGAGGGAATCCGGCCGCATCTGGAGGTTACAGACGCCAGGGCGAGATTTTTAAAGGACTTGGATGCTGTCCGACTGTGAACTCTGCCAGGCCCGTGGGAATTCCACGTGGGGATGTGAGTGATGCGCGGGGGGCAGGGGGGCGCCGGGGTCCTCGTGCGCAGAGCTGCTGGGTGGATGCCCGACCTATGAGCAGCTCCCACTTCCTCTTCTGGGTCATGTTCGTCGGGGAAGATGACGGTAAACCGGGCGTAAGAGTGCATTTGCGATTCATCTCCATAAAATATGCATGCTTGTCTAATGCATTTCATATTTAAGTCCCATCTGCATAGGCTTTTCCTGGCTCTAGTAGGAACTTCTTTGTAGGAAGAAATATCCCCCAGTCATGGGAGACAGTCTATAAGGAAAGAAATATGTACACACACGTTTTCTAAGTCAACATCAATCATAGTAGTGCTCATCCAACCCTCACAGTGTCTCGGGCAAGTTCCCAAGGGCTTTCCTTGTGCCACCTCCCTCACTCCTGTCACTGTCCCGTGAGCTCGGTGCACACCCCGAGGTGCTCGATGAGGGGACGGAGCATGAGAGGTCAGGCCACACGGCTGGGAGACGGCCGGACCACCCCGCGGCCCCTGGCGCGTCTGCCCGTGTGCTAGGGGTTCGAGCCCACTCCGCCCCTCACTGGGGCAGCGGTCCTCGTGTTCAGGGACCCGTGTGTGGCTGCAGGGTTCGAGTGTGCGCACTCTGCCCTCACAACCAGGGCTCTCACCAGGACGGCAGCTCTCTGGGGGTCCCGGGGGGCTCGGGGAGGCCTTCCCAGCATCAGGGACCATTTCAAAGTAGAAACACATTCACACCAACGTCGGCATATGAGCGTAAACACAGTCGTTAGAGGTCTGGTGGGCTGGTCGCTTGTGCATGTAAATTACACGTTGTGTTCATTATTCTGGATGTGTTTGAACACTCAGAATTCACCGTGTAAACACATTTTCCGGGCGGATTGGCCTCCGAGGATTGCTAGGCACGTAGGAAGTGTTGAGAGGGATGGAGTGCCGTCACTCTGGCCGCCGGTGCACACGGGAGGAAAAGGATGACTTTGACCCTGGGCCACAGACCTCGGGAGAGGGGTGTCTGTCTGTCTGGGTCTGAGTGCGTGTCCGTCCGTCCCTCGGAGCCCGGCGTGTCCTCTGAGGAGGGCGTGCTCAGCATCCCGTCACACCTGGGAAAAGCCTCAGCTGCGGTCTTCCCCGGTGCCAGAGGACACACACTGGGGGGCACGTGCACGACCCCCCCCCAGGGTCTCTGCAGTCCAGGAAAGAGAGGGGCTCCCGTTCCCTGCTGGCCAGCGCAGCCAGGCCCCGGTTCGGCTGCTTGGCCAGACACGGGGCAGCGGTGTGTCGGCCCTGAGGGCGTTTTTCAGGTGAGGTGAACACCTAAGTTGGGAGACTCGGAATGAGGCGGACCCACCCTGCGGGCCCTGGGCAGGCGGGTGGCAGGCTCCGGGACAAGCCTGGCCACCCGGAGGACAAGGGAGTCCCACTGGCCGGTGAGGGTCCGCTCGCACCGCCCCCACACACACGGACTAGTCTGCTTCTCCCCGAAGAGAACCCCGAAGGCTGCTGCACCAACATTGCTCCTCCTCCTCCCACTGGTTTCCGAAGCCCTTTGCCCGGATGTCCCTGTCCACAGACTTTGCTGAGTGATGAGCGGCGGGTGCTACCCGGTCCCAGCAGCTCTGACACAGCTCTGCAGCTGGCTCTCGGGCCAGGCCGTTTCACGAGTGCAGTGCACGGGGGGAGGGGGGCACAGGAAGCCCCGCGGGGATTCGTCGCTCCTGCACATGTGTGGTCTCACAGGCCCCCAGCGGTGGCTTTGCTCTTGCAGTCGGAGTGGCCGTGTTCAGACAGATGCACATGGAGTCTTCTAGAACTCACTTGCTGCATCCACTGCACTGGCAGGTAACGGGCGCTCTTGAGCGCTACGGCCGTGCTGATCCTGCAGGTAGGAAGGAAAACAGCCAGGCCCCGCCTGGGTGGAGCTCGGTGTCTGGGGCGGAGACCGAAAGACGTGACCAGCACTTACAGTGCGGACCAGGAGGCCCTGAAGTCAGAGCCCAGGGGGAGAGAGCCGGGTGGGGGGGAGTGCTGGGAGGAAGGGCCGGCCGCAGATCCCAGGGGGAGCTGGTTTCTCGGGGACGGTGGGCGTGGCGACCTGAGGCGTGAGAACAGGCTGAGCCACGCTCGGACCCGGGGGAGAAGGATCCCGGCAAGGACGCAGCACGCCCAGGAGAGGGGCAGCGAGGGCTGGAATACTTTCCCCACCACCTCAGGCACCCGTGTGCCGGCGACCGCAGCGGTGGCATCGGTCAGGACGGCCTCAGGCCGGCAAGAGGCTGTCGGGGGTGAAGGCTGTGCGTGGGCCTGGCTCGGGAGGAGGGAACCCTGGGAGGGGCGGGGGGGCAGGGCACGGGGGCATACTCGGTGGGAGAGCATTCCAGGGGAGCCCTTTGTGTCACCTCCTGGTTTTTCACGTGCTTCACGTTCATGGTGTTCACACTGTTTGTGAGACGTGCAGGCATAGAACACACATGTTTTAGTGACCGTGTACCCGTGGTGAGCGGGGACCCCGTCTGAGGCCGGCTCCAGGGCGGCGTCGGAGATCTCACAGCTTGGAGTGCGGGCCTGCGGGTCCCGGAGACACTCCGTGCGGGGAGAGGCTTCCGCCGGGTCTGCAGTCGCTGGGAGTGCCAGGCCGACGGGTCCTGTGAACCTGGGTGCTGTGACCGTCTCCTCCCCCGGCCCTGCTCTCTCCCCCCTTCCTCCTTACATCGTTCTCGAGTCCCTGCCAGAGACCCTGCCGTTTCCCACACCTGGAGCTCCGCGTCTTCCGGTCCCGTTCACCCGTGAAACGGGTCACTGTGGAACCGGCGCCTCCCGCCGACGGTGTAGACACGTGTCCAGCTGGTTACCTGGCAGAGGTCCGTGCGTGGCTGGACAAGTTCAAGTGTGCAGCTCCGTCCGCGCCGCAGGAGTGAGGAGTTAGGGCAGCGGTCCATACCGTCTGAAAGGAAGAGGGCCTGGTCCCGAAGAAGTCGGGTCTGAGCCTCCCCGACCGAGCGGCACTGGCCGCCCGCGTTGTTTCACGTCCCCGGGTAACGCCGGAACTTCCGCATCGGTCTGCCCTTACAACCCCGAGGTTTTCATTGTTTTCCCGTAAAGGTTACACGTCTGTGAGTGTGCATTGTAATTGCACACCAGGGTGCCTGGTGGGAACCCAGCCAACTGTCCGTCACCGTCCGCCGGCTCCTCCTCCCGGAGGCGGGGCTGGTGGCGCCGACCTCCCTGGAGACCCTCCCTGTGGGCGAGCACAGAGACGTCGCGGTACTTCCTCAGTTAATAAACCTGAACATCGGTGTGAAGACGACGGCACGGACTGCCCTCCCTTCACTCCAAGGCGGATCTGGGACGTCAGTCCTCGGCCGTCTGTCCAGAGTGGTCTCCTGCTCACAGTGACTGCCCCGCCGCCAGGCCAGGACCCCGCTCATTGTCATGTCTGTCATCCACCGGCCTTTGCCACTGTCACCCTTACTTCTGGAAACAGATGTGAGTCTACCTGTAGAATCAATTCCAAACAGAGCAAGTGGAATTTCTTAGCGAAAAGCAGTGCATTCCGCGTTTGCAACTCTCATTGTTATCGCCAGGCCGCCCTTCAGAGAAAGGACCTCAGTTCACAGGCAGTGTCGACGCAACCTCTGCGCCGGGCTAGTGCCCCTAGTGGTGAGCGGCAGTCCGTTCCCCGATCCGCCAGCGTGGGGGTCTCCACAGGCCGTGCAAGTGGTCACAGACCGGGCGGAGTGGCTTCCCGTAGACGCTAGTTGAGCAAGGTCGCGGTGGCCGTGGCTCCGTCCCATCCGGCGTGAGGGCTCGTCACGGGCTCCCGCCGGCCGACAAGGCCACCGTGTCGTCTGAGGAAGCAGCAGGCACCACAGGTGAGCCCACGCGTGTCCAGGCAGCCCCGGCGGCTCTGCAAATTCACGCAGCGGGCGGAAGCAGCCAGTGATACCTGTGCTTTGTGTGGGGCGGCCTCAGGACACGGCACCCAGGGGACAGCCGGGCTGACCCTCGGGGACCTGCAGCACAGCCTTGGGCTCTCAACAGTCTGCCCGGAACCCGAGGTACGTGGCGGTTTCCGGTCTTTACGACGACCCTCCGAGGTGGGCACTGTCATCCACACTTTATAGTTGTGGAAACTCAAGTTCGGGGAAGCCGACTGCCTCTCAAGTGGTAATAACTGGCAGGACAGGGATTTCTATTCTAAAGTGAACCCCCCCCCACTTCCACAGTGCACCCATGTTTGAGATGCAGCGACACCTGCTTCTGGGGGTGTTTGCCCTTCTGTCACTGGTGGTCAGGGGTCCCTCCCCCACACTGGTCGTTATGCGTGAAGGAGCTTCTCGCTGACCGGTAGCTGGGCAGTTCCAGCCGCTCCCGGTCCGCAGGGCCTGTTTCGTGGGTGGCCCGCGTGTGCCTCTCTGCCACGAGGGGGGCTGACATATTTCCGTGGGCCTGGATCCGCACGGCTCCGTCCCTCACACCACCCACAACCTCATGGTTCCGAACTGACACCTCGCAAGATTTATTGAGAGGCTGTCGTTTTCATGGCTCTGCACGGGCTGTAATTAGCCGCTGACATGGGATGATTTATTTTCAGAAATTTCCTTAGACGTGTGCTCTGTGTTTCGGGGCTCGGAGACAGTGTTAACATTTCGGGTTTACAGCGCTCATGGCGCCCCTCTGGCATCGAAACTGCGCTCGGGGTCACCCCGCAGGCTGTCTTCCTGGCAGGGGTCACGCGACTCGGGGAAAGCTGGAATGTGTAGCAGGGGAGCGCATGAGGAAGCTACGTGGGCACTCGTACTCCTCTTGACAAGGCCCGGTGAGTGTTGAAATAGACGAGCACACTGCAGGGATCCCGGAGGCGGGCTAGTCGGAGCCAGGAATCCAGGAGGACTTCCAACAAGTCCACAGAGACAGATACGCCGGAACAGAACCCTAGATGCCGAAGCTTGGAGAGCGAGGGGGAGGACCACCCTCGGCAGGGTCTCCCGCAGGGTGGGAATCCAGGGAACCAGGTTTGGGGCAGGCTGGCGGTGCATCCTGCGTGTGCCGGAGGTCAGGGACCAATTCGTGTCCGCCGGTGGCTGGAGAGAGGGGAGGGGCTCTGGGTGTGGCAGAGCAGCCGTCTGCATCCACTTCTGGTCTCGTTTTCTCACGCCCACGAACTGGGCCTCCAAGGTCGACTTGGTGCGTCGCTAACGTGGGGCGCTTGGGTTGCGGCGACTTCGCTGGTCACGGGGGGTTCTTTTCTCTCGGTGCTCACGCATTCGCCACAGCCTTTGTGTGCATGGGTTTCTGTGAAGATCTCCCGGCCCCTCAGGTGTTGTGCTTGCGCTGCGCGTGTGTGAATTTGTAAACTCCCACCGTCCTTAGGGTTCCCCCTCCCCATTGGGCAGGCCTGGCCGTGGCTGTTACCGGGAGCCCTTCTGTGGTGCGTCTCCCTGCGTCTCGTGCCCAGCCCCCCTGACTGGGGAGCCGAGAACGCAGCCGCCTGGGTGTTCGGGTAGAAACAGGTCGCTCAGAGCGTCTGCGACAGACTTGTGTTTCTAGGGGGACAGCCGATCTCTGTCTAGTCAGAGCCCGCAGGCCCTTGTGTGAAGGGTGGGCTATGAGAAGCTCCCCAGGCGTCCTTGCAGTTCGAGGGGCGTCCTTGCCCTGGCCCCCATCGCACCCCGAGACGACTCTCCTCCCGGGCAGTGTGCGTATCTCGGGGGGCATCTCGGGGGGCCGCCGGTCCCTCCTGGGGACGTGCTCAGTGAACCCAGGGGCTAGTTCTTCTGCTCCCTTTATCCGCCCCCATTACTTGCGCTGTCGGGGCAATGAGATGTAGAGACCTGGGTTTCTAGTGGATTTATACCTTATGATTAAGAAATATTGATTTAGTATTTTTTTTGTCCTGTGGACTTTATTTAATCACCAACACACAAGATTTACCGCGTGCCTGGCCGTGCCATAGCCGTACTGTTGACAGCGTTACCTCCTCAGCGCTTAACTGTTGCGAGTGACGTGATAGTTTAGGCTAATTTGACATACAAGACGAGTGCCACGTGCGGCAGGGGTGAGGGGAGGAGGGGAGAGGACAACCTTAAACACGGGCGAAAACTCACCCAGTGACTTGGTTACTGTGAGATGCACGTGGCCGCCTTTCATGGCAAGAACTGGAGGCTTATTTCGTTTCCACTGCACAGTGGGGGTTTCTCAGAAGGCACAATACCGTCCATGTGGGAGGCTCTCCCGTGGGGCTTCTGGGGAAGCAACACAACTGAGGTGCAGGTGGACCCCCAAGACGGGCAGGTGAGGACCAGAAGGCGACTTCGGGTCGTCTTTGATGTTTACTGGGTTAGAGGAGTCAGCAGTTTCTAGACCCCTAGCTCCTTGATCCCCACTAAACACAATTCACCTACTTACTCTTCTCGTTTTTGTGGTTCCCTTTTTTTTCTTTTCCTTTCCCCATGGATTATGGGCTCTTCTTCAGAAGACTAGATTGGGTAAGTCGCCATCTCCTCGGTTTGGGGGCAGTGTCCTTGCTGGGGACCACCGGGTGGACGGCAGGCTGCCCTGCGGACCCCCGCCCTGGCCCAGGCGTCCACCTCAGCCCCGCGTGTGTGGCCGAGGGGTGCTCCACGTGGTGCGGTGGTAGCCACATCAGGAGCGACCACCTCCAAGCGACTCCCTGTGAGTCATCCTCAGAGCCCACTTGGATACTTTGTTTTCAAAGGTATGAAAGGACTCCACGTTTGATCCAGTTAAGTGGCGGGAGGGGCAGGGGGTAACGAGCTGCCTACTTAGTGCGGCAGCGTCCGGGCTGCCGTAAGTGTGCGACGCTCCGCCGTCCCCTGCAAACAGACAGACCCCACGGCTGCAGCTGTGTCTTCCATGCTCTCCCCTGTTTTCGCTCCGTACCCGATGGCCAGAAACCAGCAGCAGCCCTCAAATACCCAGCACTTGCCCGGGTCATTTGAGCCTCCTCACTTGTGATACTTCTGCCAAGAGTTCCCCTGCATGCGCACCCACTGCCCCCCAATTTTAGGAGGATCAGAGAGCCACGCTGGAAGGACACACCAAGTTCAGCCCGGCGGCTCGGTGCCAGGAACCCTTGAACTCGGTGGATGATTGTCCCCGTGTTACATGAGAGGCAGGGTCAACATGCTCTGCGAACTTGGGAAAGCACAGCCCGAGACTTTCTGTGGACGGAGATGGGGACACGGCCCAGCCAAGGTCCCAGGAGCGGTTCCGGAAGACAGACAGACAGAATTCTGCACGCCGTGCGTGTGACCTCGGGCTTCTCCTGGACTTAAAGTTGTGCTGCTGTTTCTAAACACCCCAGAGCCCCCTTCCCCGCGGGGCCAGCGCCGTCGGCAGGTGTTGGTCTGAACCTGCCAGAACGGGCATCGTGGGCAGGGACCTTCAGTGGCAGCGGCGGCGGGGCCTGGGCTGAGACCAGCGGACCGCGGAGACACCGGGTTCGCCGCTGCCCGGCGGCCTGGGAGGCTGCCTGCGTTCCCCCCCAGCCCCAGACGTGGACCCCGGCCTCCGCGTCCAGCCTGGCCGGCGGTACGCCTGGACTGGGGTTTTACTCTCCGACAGCAGCCCTCGTTTGCCCTGGGCAGGTGCCTGCTTGCCGGGAAGCAGATGCTGCCGGAGAAACCTGGAGACTGACAATACGCTGCGGACTTCAGAGAGACCCTCTCCACCCGGTTCCTAAAGTCCCAGTTTTAAAGGAACTGACACGCGGTCTTCCACACCATCTGCTCGGCGGCTCCCTCCGTGACCTCGGACGAGCTCCTGGCTCCGTGTCGCCCAGGTTCTGCGCCGGCCCAGCTACCCAGACAGGTGTGTGCGAAGGGACGTGGGGTGCGTTGGTGCGACATGAGCAGGTCGGTCCCTTCCAGCAGGTTTCTGTTCGTCCTTTTGTGAACAAACCTTGAAGCTCTGGCAGATAAATATGTTTTTTTAAAACAAAGGTGTTTCAAGACTGGTATTATATGTCAATTGGACATATTTCCAAAACCGCAAAACTACTGCCCTGTGAATTAGAATCCGTCTACAGGAAGGATTTTTGGAAAGGACCTGAAGAGCCCGAGTGGGAGGTGACCAGGTATGTCCTAACTTTGTCCATTTTCAGAGGATACTTCTAGGTCCTGGGTTACAGGTCGGGAGTCTGATACTGTGAGAGAAGTAAGGCGCCTCTGCATCGAGCCGGCGGGCTCTGGCAGAGCTGAGACACCCAGAGAGCGTGCGTCCGGCTGTCCCCGGGGTGGTCATCTCCTGCACTGAGCCCGGGCTGCACCCATCCGCGTGACCTCTGGGACAGGCCGCTCGGTCACTCTGGGAGAAGCCACTGCATGTGAGAAGTGTGCCCGAGGGGCTGTGAGGAAGCCCGAGCTAGCCACACGGAGAAAGCAGGGCAACTCCTGGCCCTTCTGGCCCACCCCCGGCCCACGTGCCGGACGCGAGTGGCCTCGGAAGCCCCGCCCAGCCACGCCGGCAGCTAACCTCTGCCTCACGTGCCATCTGACGGCCCTTGCAGGGGACACCCGCGGGGACCGAGGCCCAGCCGAGCCAGCGCACTCACAGAAGCGCGAGCAGCCGTGATCCGCCCTGGCGAGTGACCACGTCTGCGGGCAGTTTCCCGTCCAGCAGCCGACACCCGCAGGCAGGTGCGTTTGGAAGGAGAGAGAGAGAATGTGTCACTTCCCCAGATGAAGGGGAAAGAATGGCTGTTGGTGTGGGCGTTCCCACAGCCTGCCCCTGAGGGCTTCCTCGCTCGGGTCCTCGGAGGCGTCATCACGGCGTGCCGTCGGGACGAGGGTCGTGACGGGACGGGCCTGCGCTTCCTGGCCAAGGGCAGAGAGAGAATTCCGGGGGCGGCCGGCCGGCAGCCCAGGTGCCGTCTCTTCCCTGCGCAGCAGGAGCTTGCAGAATCCGGCCCCTTGTTTCACTTGTGTCTGTGTTTTCACGGCAGAGGGGTTCTCTGTACCAACAGATCTTCCTGGTTATGGCGATGGTTAGAACGCCTGGTGGCTGCGGGTTCTGGATGGCGGGGCCAGCCCCTCCGTTTTTACGGCCTGTTCCCCGTCTGGACGCACTCAGGGGAGGGAGACGGGGACCCTGAACCAGCGGCCGTGACCGCTGGACAGTGGTGGCCCGGCGGCCTCCCGCCAGAGGGGGGGAGGGGAGAGGCTGCCGGAGGACCTGCGGAGGAGGAGGAGGAGGGCGTGCTTCGTGGTGGGGCCGCAGGCAAGCAGACAGTGAAACGAAGCAGACGTAGGAGGTAGGAGGTGTGGCCCTGGACCACATCTGTGTGTGGGGGGGGCAAACGGGAGGGGAGGGAGGGAGGAGCCACTGGGGGCCGTCTGGGGCGTCCTCACCCACTGGGGTCCCTCCCGTGTCTGAGGTTCATTCCAGCTTCACATACGTGCAGCACTTTCCTTCCTGGAGGAGGAGGAGGAGGAGGGGCTGCACTGCCTTCTTCGTGTGGTGGTGGCTTGGAAGCGAGGGGCACTGTCGGTGACGGCGGTGTTCCCGGTGGTTCTTCTTCGGGTTTCGTGAGTGTCTGCGCGCACTCGATGACGTTGCCCCCGCGGGAACCAGGAGACGGCAGTCTCGCTCTTCGAAGCGAGATGCCAGCACACCCGCCCCGCGCCCTGGCCCTGGTCTGTTCTCAGGAAGCCCAGCCCCGGGCTCCTCCCCAGCCCTCAGAACGTCCGGTCTCCGCATCCCGCCTGGCTGCGCGCAGATGGTACTTTAAGGGAAACCTCCTGTAGTTACATTACCCCTAATATTTACTGGCTCTCCGTAAAGTTAAAGTGGACAAACGAAAGCCCTTGAGGACCAGGAATTCACATTCTAATGAGGCAGAGTAAATAGGTGCGTAGTGCGGCCCGCGTTGTTGTTGGAACTTTAGGAAATTACTTGTGCGCCGGAGTTCATGCATTATTCAATTCGGGGTCTCTCTCTCCTTTTCAGATTTATTACTGGCTAGCTCCTTTAACAATCTCGTGATTTATTGAAAGTCACTTTCCAGAATTAGATTTGAAGCCTCGTTGTTTTCTTACGATTCCTCCTGTGAGAACCGAGGATGCCTTATAAAGCCTGCATTTCTTTTCTTTGACTGTGCCTGTTCCCATCTCGTGAGAGGTGGGTTTCTGAGGGCTGGTGGGACCAGCAACAGTTGACCTCGCCTGAAGAGCCGGTGCGCAGAGCTGAACAGGCATTTCTTGCTCTCCTTTCACTCACGGCAAGGACCGTGGAGTTGGGGGCGTCCGTCCTGACATCCACGGGGTGAGGTGGCAGGTTACCTGTGCGCATCTGCAGGTGCCTAATCCCCTGTGTGGCATCTGTCGGCCGATCTTTGCTGCAACTCCAGGGACACGGATTTTCTGCCGGGGCTGTGTGCCAAAATCACCTACCTACGAAACAATTCCAGGAACTTCCTGGGCGCACGGCCTGGCTTCCAGAAGCAGCATCTCAGGGGCACAGGTGTGCCACGCAAGCCACACGGGGGGGCTGGAGTTCGAGCCTGTCTGGGTCCCGGAAGCACTGCCCTGTAGACAGGGGTCTGGTCCGCAGCCCAGAAGGGCTACGAGCAGAGGCTATGGGGCAGCCCCGGTCTGGGAAGCCCCCAGGTATCGTGAATGACGGGGCAGCCCCTGCCAAACATCTGTGATGTCTCCAAGATGTTTCCGTGCCTCCGGCATGGGGACCACGTGACTCGAAATACAGCGTGCGTTGCCTTCACGGGTGTGTCACTAGTTGAGTGCCTGACCCGTGTCCATATTTGCTGTTCAGAGTGACCGGGGCTGTCATCGGGGGGACAGTGCCCCTGGCCTCGTGGAGCCTGGTGACACCGGAGAGTGGGGGCCGGCAGCTGGGGTCCCTCCTGGCAGCTGCGTCCTGGTTTGCTCCCGGGGCGCCCTTCCCCCGTGTCCGGCCTGTGTGGTCTGAGGGGTGCGGGCTGCGTTCCTGGCTGTGGGGTTGGGTGTGTGACACAGAAAGAGGGTCTGTCTGGGGGCACTTGGCCGTTACGTCCCACTCAGACTCGGACCCCTGATCTTGGGCGACCGGCCCCGTTGCTTGGGTGCTCACCCTCAGGCCCTGCCCCTCGCCGCTCCGTCTTCCCCAGGCGCGGCCGGAGCAGCTGCCGGAAGCCTCTGGTTCTCCCGTGGCACGCGGAGGGGGTGGGGACGATGGGACATGCAGGTTGTCTGTCGGAAGGACCAGTGGCTTGTCATCTTGTGTCACGTGATCGCTGCAATGCAAAAAAAAAAAAAGTTCCTAAATAGGACATCTGTGACATAACGAATTAGAATCGGGGAGATGAAGAACATTTCCACGGTATCGAAAGCCACTGAATCAAAATAATTGTGTCGCTCATACTTGAGTTCAGATGTAACCCAGATAAACTCCCCAGCCAGGCCGCCCATCTGTCGGAGAATAGAACTCTGGCTCTCGCTGCACATGGCTCTGCGAGGCGGAGGTCACCTGGCCGAGTCGAAAATGGACACGGCATGTGTCCATCCCAGACGCTACAGCAGCACGTTTCGTGTTGCCACGCTTCAGGGTATGGCAGCCGTGCCCGTGAACGGCAAGTGGTTGAGGCCGGGCTGTAGGTGCGGGAGGCAGAGATGCCATCGGGTGGGGGGGTAGGTGGGCCTCGCCCCTGCAGGCAGAGGGGCTCGGGGGGGGGGAGTGTGGGGGGAGCACCCCCTGCGGCCCGACTCCGGGTCCCCGTGCGGTCCCGAGTCACGGCGTCCTCTCCAGACTGTCACACACTGTCACTCCCTGTTTGTGGTCATTCTGGGGGCAGGTTTTCGGAAAGACGCTCCACTCAAAACTCGCCTCGTTGCCTGCGGCGGATTCCCGTGCGTGGGTGCCGGGCGTGTGTGGTTCTGTGTCTGTCGGGCGGGGGGGTGACGGGCCTTCCATGAAAACGAGACGCCACTCGCCGTGGCTCTGCTCTCGAGTGACAGAAGAGCAGCGAGGAGGGAGGGGGTGGGTGTTTCTGAGGGGCCTGGGGCCTGCCTCTCCTCCCTCTCACAGAGGACAGGGTGGCCCGTGGGAACCTCGGGGACTGTGGGGACGTGCCGAAACGTCATGGTGGCCCTTGAACAATATGGGCTTGAGCTCTGAGGTCCACTTATGTGTGTGTGTGTGTTTTAAATAAATACGGACAGCACTGTAAATGTTTTCTCTTCCTTATGACCTTCTTAATGTTTTTCTCCAGCCCCCTTTACTATAAAATACACAGTATCTAGTACATATAATATGAAACACGTGTTCATCTGCTGTAACACCCCATCACATCACATAGTAACCACCGCTTTCTCGTGGTGAGGACATCTGAGGTTCACTCCCTAGCGGTTTTCAAGTTCATGATACAGTGTCATTAACTCTAACCACAGAGCGGTGTGTGAGAGAGAGGCCGGGCTTCTCATCTTCTGACTGGACGTGTGGACCCTCCCACCGGCATCTCCCCCCTGCCCCGCCCCCGCGCCCCACCCTCAGCCCCAGGGAGCACATTCCAGGCTGTGTCTGAGTTTGCCGTTGTCAGACCCCATGCACAGGTGAGGCCACGCCGCACCTGTCCCTCCCTGTCTGACCTCTCTCTGCAGATGCCTGGGGTCTTCCTCCTCCCTACCTCCAGGCACTCGCAGCCCGTCTCGGGCTGGAAGTGGCTCGTGGTTCCCGGGACCGCTGGCGGGACTTTATCCCTGAAGGTGGTTCCAAAAGTAGTGGGAGGTCTAATTGCTATTCTGCAACTTGGGCTTTAAACACGCAGTTTCTTGGGCTGTGCTCACAGGGCAAAATGATCCCGTTTGTGTAAATCTTTTGAGGCTTGATGAATGCACTTAATAATTATCAGATGAAGGCAAGATGAAATGAGTCGGTGAATGTTAATGTCTCCTTGCACATAGCTGGGTGCCTTGGGACAATTCCAACGTGTGGCATTTATATTGTATTATGATGTGTTAATAACACGTGGATCAGAGGGAAGCAGGAGTCAAGGACAAATGCAATTTTCTGTGAAATGGATATTTAATACTTTTTAACATTTAGCTCATTACCTCTGCATGCCAATTAAACATCACACCCCTGCCCGTGTCTGTGCAGCGAGTCTATTAATCCTCCCGCCGCGGTCCCCAGCGCAGGGACCGTGGGTCTTCCGTGAGACCGGGTTGGGCTGGGCGCAGCGTGTTGGTCCTGCTCTGATCTGAGAGGCTTGTGTTGGTGATTCAGAGCCACTGGGCGGGTTTCACAGGTTGTTGGTCTTTCGGGTCACCTCTCCAGGGGCCACGTGGTTTCAGAAACGTGCTGTCCGCCTTGGTGGCCATCAGGCGCCCTCGCGTGGCAGGAGTCCCGGGGCAGGGGAGGGGGTTGGCTCTGTCCTTCGCACGTGCAGCCTTCACCGTCTGATTCCGTGTGCACGGGGGGCCCCAGGGTGGGCTGGCTCCGCGGCAGCCCCCTGTGGAGGGGTACACCGACACCTGTGTCCTGTGACCGTGAGGGGTCCAGTTGAGATGGACGCCTGCCCCAGAGGCCCCACCAGTCCCAGTTGCGACTGCTACCCTGGACACACCTTCAGGTTCGTGGGGTGATGACGGTGCCCTTCCACCTAGAAGACGGCGCTGCCCGGACCCCAGGGACCACCGCCTGGAGCTCTGCGACTCCCTGCGAGGCCTTCCACCCCACCCGCCCTGCGGCTGCCACGTTCTATGGGCCACGCGTGATCATCAGCCATGCTCCCGAGTGCAGCGTGGTGCGTGGTGTTTGAGAGCGGCAGTGCTCACCTCTCCCTGAGTGGGTGCGGTCTGTTTCCCCGATGACACAGAGTGAGTCCAGGGTTCAGTGAGATGCAGGCCCCGGCTGCCTGGAGGGTCCCGCGGTGGTGGCCTGCCTGTGACTTCTCACTTCGTCACACGGCTCTCGCCCTGGGGCTGCGATCACTCGGTCCGCGGCCCGCCAGATGGGGGCTGGCGAGGAGGCCTGTGGTTTACTTTTCCACTGCAGACTGCGTGGACGGCCGCAGGATCGAAACTGAGAACTATTAAGCCCCGGCCAGGTGGCTGGGGGCGTTGGTGGGTTGGTCCGTATACTGAATGGTTGCAGGTTAGGTTTCTGCTGAGGGCTCGTTCCTAGGTTGCAGGTTCGATCCCCAGCGGGGCTGCCCGAGCCCACCAGGGAGGGGAGGGACCCTCAGCCCCGCTCTGACCCACAGGTGTGTGGCCGGGGCTGCTGTGGGAGGTCGGTCCTCACGGACAGAACCCCCCCCGCCACAGAGAAGTGAAGCGGGCTTCACTGTGAGGGTCGAGTCCATCATGGGTCCGGGCTGGTGACAGGAGCTCAGGGCCACTGGCGTGTCCGTGGTTTTCAAAGCTGCAGGACGAAGTGAGGCCACCAGGGCGGGGGCGGAGGACAGAGCGCAGCTGAGGTGGGTCACCGCGTCTCCACCGGGTTCTGGAAGAGGAGGGGTGGCCGGGGAGGGGGAGGGGACAGCGAGGGCTCAGAACAGCGAGGAGACAGAACTGTCTCGGAGAAGGAAGCGGCCCGTCTCGTCCACCGTGGTGACGGCCGAGGCTCGGTCCAGGGGTGTGGTGACCGCGGGCTCTGCTGACCCCGGTCGCTGCGGGATCACAGGTGGGGCAGAGGTGCGGGTGACCGGAGCGAGTGTAGACACGGGAGCACAGTAACTGGAGACAGCAAATAGAATCACTTCCGAGCAGCATCCTGAGGAGGCGCTGGCGATGAGACTGGACGGTGCCCCCGTCGCAGAGGGCACGGCGCCCTGGGTCGGGGTGCAGGGCTTGGCGGGAGTGGTGTGGGAGGTCGCCGAACAGGGGTGACCTGCTGGTCTGTCACACGTGCCCCCCTCCGGCTGCGGGGCAGAGAGGGCCTGGGGAGCAAGCGGGGAGACCCGCCAGCAGGCTCTTCCCGTTCCCGGGTGAGAGGTGAGGTGGGGGCAGGGGGGTGCGTATGGGAGGTTGTGCCCGCCTTGTGCAGAGCGGAGATGCTGCCGGGAAGACAGGAACTCACAGCGTCTTTGGCTCAAAGAACTAAAGCAGGTTTCTGTGCTTGAATGAAGATAGAAATGCACATGAGAATTACTATTTTTAAACTTTTTTACAAGACTTTATTTATTTATTTTTAGAGAGGGAAGGGAGGGAGAAAGAGAGAGAGAGAGAGAGGAACATCAATGTGCAGTTGCTGGGGGCCGTGGCCTGCAACCCAGGCATGTGCCCTGACTGGGAATCGAACCTGTGACACTTTGGTTCGCAGCCCGCGCTCAATCCACTGAGCTACGCCAGTGAGGCGAGAATTATTTTTTATCATCTATTTCCAGCTTCCCCTTATTTTATGTGAAGAATATCTGGTTTTGAGGCAAAGTGATGTCATATTGGCTAATGTATTAAAATTCACATAATGCCCTTTTCAAAATAATTTCTGTTGTCTGTGGAAAAATAGACAAGATCGTTTTCCTCATCTTCAGATTCTGTTCCCTGCAGAGCCACTGGCCGGTTCTGCTCAGGTGATGTTGGAGCGTGTCTGACGCATGCCCTTCTCCGAGTCTGGGGCGCAGCTGCTCTGAAAGGGGAGGGTTCCGTGGCCTTCACTGGCCATGGTGAACGGCTGGACCTCACGTCCTGGGGCCTTGGGTCTGCGTGGACGGGAGAGGTGGTCCATGGGGCTGCTGGGGGAGGACGCGTCCCGCCCAGCGTGCTCTCAGAGAGACTGGAGTGATGGGTGATGGTGCCCTGTTTTACACCGCGTCCAGGGGTCCCCAGGGGAACCACCCCCCATTCGTGGGAAGACTCAAAGTTCACAAACAGCACAGAGAAGCCAGTGCAATCACCCTCCGTGTGGTCCACGACAGAGCCGGAGGTGGGAGGACACGCGATCGCTGGAGTCGCTTTCCGCCGATGGGGGCTGCTCAGGGGACACCGCCCGGCTCCCGGGCGGGGGGTCTGACCTGCCGTAGACCCAGCATCCTGGTTCTGACGGCCGCCCACCTCTGCCCTCGTCTGCCGCTTTTGGCGGCCGCACGCCTGCCCTGAATGTG
The DNA here is from genome assembly GCF_004126475.2 of Phyllostomus discolor. Taxonomy (NCBI): domain Eukaryota; kingdom Metazoa; phylum Chordata; class Mammalia; order Chiroptera; family Phyllostomidae; genus Phyllostomus; species Phyllostomus discolor. The sequence continues at coordinate 1,771,428 of NC_040909.2, forward strand.
TGTGTTTGGGTGTCTTAGCCTGGGGCCTCTGACCAGCCATTTTTACGTAGCTCCTTTTCCCCTGAAAGACTTGTTTCCAGAAGAAGCGGGGGACTCCAATATAGCAAACCCTATACGGAGCCTTCTCATGGTAGTCAGAGCTCATTTAATCCCCCCCGCCCCGTCTCTCTCCGCCATTGCTCCCCGGCCCCCAGTCCCCGGTTGCTGCAGGGCTGGGCTCAGACAGCTGCCTGTCAGCCCTGAGGGCGGGGCCCCGTCTGTGCGGGGAGGGGAGGCCCCGTGCCCCAGGAGGTGCTGCGAACACTGAGCGTGCGTGGGAGGGGACGTCTGTGGGAGCAGAGACAGGGGGCCCGCAGGACGCGTGGTAACTAACAGAGGACGGACAGCCCACAGCCTCTGGGCTACGGGGCACAGCTCCTCCTCTCGTCCTTGACCAAACGACTTTGAAGAGAGTTTGCTTCTGGCGGTTGCGATGGGCGGGGAGTCCTAGAGGGGGCGTGGTCTGGGAGGGTCCTGGAGACGCCCCTCCGGGACTCCAGTGGGTCTGGACTTGCCTCCCTCTCCAGGGGTCTTTTCACTCAGCCCCTCCTTCTGGGAAACAGGCCAGCCTTCCTGGCGGCCTCACACAGGCCTCGCTCCTGTCCCCTGCGGGCGCACACGCGGCTCACTCGCCCTGGGGTCGTCCTCAAGTTCGCAGGCTGTGAGCTGCCACCTCCACGCACCTCCTGACCCTGGAGCTCCCCGCATGGGCTCCTCCCTCCGCCTTTGCTTCTCCGTGGAATCAGCTCACACACTTCCGTTACACTTTGTGGACGAGCTCCTGCAGGGGGGGGGGGGGTGTGCACGGGGCTGCCTCTCCCCTCCAGAGACCGGGTTCTGGGATCTGTCCCCCAAGGAGCCCATGTGAGTGTCCCCTCGGCAGGCCGGGAGCTCGGCCGCCCCAGGCCGGGGACCAGGGGACTGAGAGTGGCTTCGCATGGAGTGTCCGAGGGCGAACAGGTGGGACTTCAGAGAGAAGGTGGAGGCCGGAGCCAAGCCTCCCAGAGCCTGGTGACCTACCTGCTGGGGACGCGGGGGGCGGCTGTCTGTGGGCGTTTAGAAATCTGAGCCGCCAGGCTCTTGGGAGCCTGAGAGCTGGGCGTCTCGGGTGAGGCTAGGCTCCGGGAAGTGAAACTGTCCCCCGTGGGCCTCCTGTGCCGGCAAGCCCACCGCAGGGGGCAGGGGGCTGGGGTCCCCCTCCTCACACAGCACCGGCGGGTAACAGCAGTCTGCGGGGACAGCCATCACACCTGCAGCCTGGCGTGGCTGCCCCAGGGGGACCCCGCTCCGGTGATGCATGCAGGCTGAGAGGAGATGCGTTGGAGGAACGAGACACGTGGCCGCCCGTGGACTGGCCTGTGGCAGCGTTTGCCCCCGCAGGTTTGTGAGGTTCTCTGTGGACTCCCCTACCGATGAGCAGATGCTGTACGAGCGGGGGCGGGGGTGGAGGCCAGGAGCCCAGTGGGGCGTCACAGCATCGGCAGGGAGGGAGGGTGCTCCTCCGGGGGAATCGGGCCGGACCGTCAGCCTCCCACCCCGAGTCGCAGAGACGGCCGCCTGGGGTCTCCCCTCCTCAGGAGCAGTGGCCGGGGTTTCACGCACCCGCTCTTGGGCCGTGGGTGCCCTGCACCGGGGGGAAGCGAAAGTGGGCGGGGGCTGTTCAACAGCCTGGGAAACGGGGCAGAGCGGAAAGCTGCACCCAGGTTTCCGTCCCGGGAGTGCAGCTGGGACAGACAGACAGGAGCCGGCCCTGCTCCTGCCATGATGACGGGGCAGGGCGGGGGGCAGGTGCCCCCGATGCCAGCACCCGTTCGTCCACGGCCCACCGTGTTTCGGAACTCCTCTGCTCGGGGCCTCCTCCCTGCGTTTCTCGAAGAGCAGGGAGCAGCGGCTCTCGGCGGACGGCTCCTCGCTGCGCGCAGGTGCTGCGGCTGCTCGTCTGGGACAGGTGTGGAGGACGCGCACCGAGACAGCCGCCGTCTGGCGTCCCCTCCGCGGAGGACGGCCGGGCAGAGCAGCACGTCCTGCTCCACGTTGGAAAGCGCCTGGACGCGCGGTGGGGGACACCCACGGGCCCGGGGAAGTGCAGTGTGCACGTCAGCAGGGCCCGCACGGGCAGCCGGCAGCGCCCCCGTGAGCGTCCCAGCGGTGCGGCCCGGCCGGCGCCGAGGGTGTCTGTAGAGAAGGTGGGTGCGCGGTCCGTCTGGGATTTGGGGGCTGCAGACAGACGGTGGTCTCCAGACGTCCAGTTCTCAAGAGAGGGGGGCCATCTGCTGGTTTTTATGTGTGCCTTGGGGGCTTGAAGGGCTCAACCCCCAGATTTCAGAATGTTGGGGGTCAGTCCAGCCTCCACTGTCCAGCAGCAGGCAGCCCTGCGGGAGCCAGACCACCCCGATGGGTGAGCCGGGGACCAGAGCGGCAGCCGGGGGCGGGGGTGGTGGCGTCTCGGGCTGCAGTCGGTGCCTGCGGCCCACACTTACTCCTCGGTGCTGGGCCGGCTGTCGTCCATCCCCTCCCCCCCTCACCCCCCGGGGAGATCTGCTCAGCCCGATGGCTGTGCAAGACCTGCCGAGGTTCTAGAGCTGACGCTTCAACCACGCTCTCCCCTGAGACCTCTGCTCCTCGGGGGGACACGCCACCCCACAAGCTGGAGCATGGTTTTGCGTCGTAGAGAGGAACCAGGAAGTTTCCACGTGTCCCCAGCGCCACCAGGTCCTGCGCCCCGGCTCTTCCCGGGGGGCGTTCTCCCTGCGCAGACCCGAGCGGGGTGGTCAGGCACCCTGCGTCTCCTTCTGGCCTGTCTCAGCTTCTTTGTCAAGTTCGTCGTGGTCTTACGGGAGCCTGGGGAAAAAATGGCAGGTGCCTGGCCGCAGGCAGGCGAGGAAAGCACAAGGAGTAGGTGTGGGACAGCCCTCGTGTGGGAGGGCCCCCGTCACCCCGCCCCGCGGACTCCACGGGAGAGGCACTCACCGTCTGCTGAGGGGCTGGAGCCCCCGCCCCGCGGCTGCCTCTCTGCCAGCCGGCGGCGGGAGCTCCTGCCGTGGGGGGCGGGCCCTTCTTTCCGGCCGGTGGTCTGTGGGCTCCGAGACCTGTCGGGCGGGCGGACAGGCCCTGATTTATTTGTACAGCGGAGTTTCAATGGGCTGTGTGCCTCCCACCGGGGTCTTTTTTCATCTGAATGGTCAGGTCAGTTTGACTCCGCCCGATATTTTTTTTTTTTTTAGCATTTAGTGTAATCCTTCGGCCAACCTCGACCACGTTTGCGTCTGACCTTGGACCCCCCGCCTCGGCTGGTTGTGGGATTCGCACGTGAGGAAATGCCGCCCTCTTTTTCCTCCGTACGGAACGCCGCCCCTCGCCCGGACTTTTCTTTGGTTTTGCTTTGCTTCCGCCTCTGTGTCTCCACCTTCTTAGGCTCATAGTAGTGAAGTGGCTGGAAGGGAGGGGCCCAGGGAAACGCAGAGCCACCTGGCCTCCCGTGTGCGTGGGGAAGACCAAGCAGGGCGGGAAGCGCACGTGGCTGCCTTGTGATGTGAAGCGTTTTGTCACCGAGTGTCATTCCTGCGGTCTGCCCCCCTACACACGCCCTCCGTGCCCTGAGCGGTGGCCGGCAGTGGGGTGGACACCTGGCCCACTGCCCGGCTTCCCCGGCCCGGCCGGTGCGCACCCGGTGGGAGAGGCGTCTTGGCCACGGTCCCGCGGCGCCAGCAGTGGAGGCAGGAGCTGGCGCCCTTCGGCGGCGGTTGGGGTTGGGACCCGAGGCCAGACGCAGCTCCGTCCGCGTCCGGGCTGCCCGAACATGCGCGGATCACCTCGCTGCGGCCTCCAGCCCGCTGGCTGCGTCTTCTGAGCCCCGGTCTCAGTGGTTTCACGGGGGTGCTCACCCCCCAGGGCCGAGGCGAGGACGTGGGATGGAGTCGATGCTACCTGCGTCACTCAGTGCCTAGCATGTAGCAGGGACTCCGGAGCGGTCCTTGTCACCACTGTCGCCTTCCCAGTCAGCATCTGCGCCAGCCCGGGTGCACTGAGCAGATGGCTGGGGACGGCCTGGCGCTCTCCATAGCCTGCCTGACTGACTCCCAGGGGTCCCGTTGTTCCTCCGCCGGGGCTCAGGAGGCGCCATTCCTCGCCAGGGTGTCTGAGGCGGCTGGGCAGTGGGTGCGGGCGGGTGTCACACCTGCAGCCCCTCAACTCCGTCCCCCACCTTCAGGTGTGCGAGCCCCCACGTCCCGAGCGCGTGGCGTTTCCTGAGGGAGTGGGCGGTGAACAAACGGGGACCCGGTTCGGAGGAAGCGGAGGGGGAGGCTGGTGCCGTCCTCGGACAACATTACAGCCCTTCAGTGAAAGTCTCACGGCCCCCCAACAGCTCTCATCACTAATACGTTGAGTGAGGAACGTAGCTTGATACAAGATAGAGCCAGTCGCTTTACTTGTGAAGATCAAAGAAGGAAAAACCGTTACGTTCACAGGAGAACCTAAAACAAAAAAAAATTAGGAGGAGGCACTGGGAAAGGGTCAGGACCTACATGCAGAGAAGCAGGGCCATTTAATCAACAGCGCGGGAGAGAGCCCCGCCGGATGGTAAAGCGGCCCCTGTCCCTGGTGGAGAGGCCTGTGGCCCTGGGGACGGCCGTCGGCTGAGCCCGGCACCCGTGTGTGCTCCGGGGTGCTCGCGAGGCCCCACGCCGGCCCGTGTGTCTGTCTGCGCATTGACTCGGCTCGGCGCCTGGGTGTGGGGCAGAGCGTGGGCAGCGGCTGTGAGGTCAGTCTGGAGGGAGAGCGGCCTGGACGTCAGGGGATGTGGACACAGACCCCCGTGGGCGAGGGGCGAGGGGCGGGGGCTCCACTGGGCACACCGTGAGTTAAAAAGGGACCAGAGTGTTTTCACAGGCCCTGCACAGTGCGAGTTTGTGCGGGTGTGGGTGGCTCCGTCGAAACAAATTATAGTTGGAAATTTAGCTGTATATTAAATTTGTCGTATAAAGCGAGCCATAGTATGGATTGATAACTGCACAAATGCTGTAATAAAAACCAATTCTTTGTGTTAATAGGTAGGTTAATACTTCAAAAAAATTACATTAACCTGAAATTTAAATATAAAGCCTAATAATCATAGTGTGAGAAGTCTTTATTTAAATTTCAGGCTAATGTGTTATAAGTTCATTTCCCCATCAGAGAGGACTGGATAATCTATCGACGACAAGTAAAAAGGAATTGCCGATGGGCCAGCCCACAGGAGCCCTGAACACCTGGCCAGGTGGCAGGTTTGTGTGTGTTTGTTTTGGGTTTCGGTGGATGGCAGGCAGCCAAGTGTCCCTGAGTGGGCGCAGGGGATGGGACCGGTCGTGCCCGTCAGGAGGACCGTCCATGGTGGTGGTGGGGGTGGGTCATAGGGGGCGGTGCTGGAGACAGACTGGGGCAGAGACCAAGCAAGAGAGAATAAACCCTGAACCACCATCGAGACAAAGGAATTACGAAGAAGAGGCTGAATGGGAGATGGTGGAGGTGCCCGCCGGCCGTGGCCAGCTGCCTGTGCCCGGGGCCCATGGGAGCGGAGGGGCACCCAAGGCTGGAATCCTGCGTGTGTGGGATGGGTCCTTGGCTCCATGGAGCAGGATAGCGACCAGGGCTCTGTGAGTCGGTCAGTGGTGTTTGTCGGGGACCCCTCATCACAGCCACGCCTGGCCTGGCCGGGTGTCTGAGACGGGGCTTTCCGGCTGCCAGAGGATGGACGCTCACACTCTCGGCGGTCAGCACCTGGACACCAGAGGACACGAGGGCAGCAGCGTGCTTTGCCAGGCCACCAGGGCATGCTGCCGCTGGGCTGAGGCTCCCCGAGGAGGGCCCAGTGGCCCGCTGCTTGGGCTGGCCGTCCAGCCTGAAGAGAAACGCCAACAGGGGCATTGTCGGCGTGAGCGTCTCCAGGGCCCGTCTGTGCACCCTGCCAGGGCACGATGTGTCGCTGCTGCCCACGGAGGCGCTGCTCAGCTGGTGCTGTCTGCAGGGTGCAGAGCGCTGGCTGCTTCCAGACCCTTCTGTGTCCTTAAAGAAGAGCAGCTGCTCAGCATGCGGGCGTGCAGCCGGCGGGGCTGCGGCCTCGGAGACCGGCATGTCCAGCAGCGGGGCGGCCGACGGCATGCCCCCCGTGGTCAGGCGATCCGCGTCCAGCAGACGGGTGTGCAGGTGCTGCCGTCGGGGGCGGGATCAAGCAGAAGACCTCGGTTCGGCTCGGCTCGGCTCAGTGACGAAGCAGCAGAGGGCCGCTGTGCAGAGGTGGTGGTGCCACACCGGGGGTGGTGGGTGGTGGGTGGTGAGCGAGGAGGTCAGGGCGGTGAGCGCTGGCCTGGCGCAGGCCCGGACGACCCCTGAGCGGAGGAGACCTGAGCGCGTGTGGTCTCCGGACGCGGTGCTTCTCCCCTCCGCGGCCCTCTGGGTGCAGACCCTCTGTCAGATCCTTTTCCAGCTCTAAACGTGTAATTTGTTCCTTGGACGCCTTTACACGAGCAGCACAGATGGTGCCCGCAGGAAGGAAATCCCTCCCTGGTGGACTGGGCCCAGGCAGGCTGTGCGGAGACCGAATGAAACGGGCCCAAAAATTCTCGAACAGCAGGCACAGCGCGACCTTCCGCTCGGAGCCGAGACCAGCGGATTTGTGACCTGATCTTCCTTTTTCCGCGACACTCCTGTTCCCTCAGCGCCCCTCACCTTCCCGCCGCCACCTGCCTCACCTTTCTGATGGCGCACCGCGCCCCAAGGTAGCCGTGGCCATGTGCAATCACAAGGGCCCTGGTGTCAGTTAATTTGCAGCCAGCCACCGTCTGATTATCTCTCGCAAAGCCGCGCTGGCGTGGTAATTACATTAAGAGTCATTATCATGTAGTGGCACACAATTATTTGTACCTTATTAAGTGCTCGCATGATTAAAATACTTCTGGACAAATAAAAGTTACCCATAGGGCTAAATGTGGGTTGTTTTTGTTTTGTTTTTTTTTTTTTTGAAAATAGGAAAGGTGGCTTTCCAGTCTTCCCTTGCGTGGGTGAAGGAGAGCCGTCCAGTCGGCCCGCCCGCAGCGCCCCGGAGTGCAGGGCAGGAGGGACGGGTGGGGAGTTTGCAGGCGTGGGCCTTGTGCCGACGGAAGTCCGAGTGTGTCTGGTGCGGGCGTGATGACGGGCTCCGCCGTTGCGTGGACGGGCGCCCCCTCTGTGGTGGCCGGAACGGGCATGTCACCCTGTCAGGATTGCGCGCCCGGGGCATCATTGAGGAAATGTCGTTTTCGTTTCCGGGAACTCCAGTGGCCGGTTTTCACAAACGTGTTTTCCTCACGTTGTCCTCTCTTCAATATTCGCCTGCTCAGACCAGCCCGTTTCGTTTTCAGAGGCTTTTCTCACGCGGCGGCGACTACGTGGGTGATTCTGGAAGCGTCTCCCGCACGCTCGCGTGTTCGAACGCCCGGGGAGCACAGGGGTGCACACCGGCGCTGGCCGCTGGGAACCCCATGCGAGTCCCACGTGCCACTCGAGTTTCCCTGCGAGCCACATAGAAAGCAGCAAGAGGCAGGCACAACTAACTTCACTGGTGCCTTTTATTTAAAATCATCATTAATTCCAAGATGATGCGACAATGATTGAGTCCTACTGTCTTTTTTTTTAATGCATTTTAATCTACTTCAATCCCGTCCCACTACTGAACCTGGAGGCTCCGGGCGCGGGCCGGCATCTCACTCACAGCCCGCATCAGCTCAGCTCCACCGCAGTTTGGAAGTCACGCGTGCGACCTGGGGGCCGGGTTGTTAAAGTCCTGGCCGCATCTGCTCCCTCTCTCGGGCCTCTCACTGTGGGGACCCTGGCAGCCACGTGGAGCCAAAGGGAGACTCCAGCGGCCCTGAGGGGCGCGCACAGGACTGGGATCTTCGGGCCCCAAGCCAGCGCCACCAGCCAGGCGCAGGACGGTCTTGGAAGCAGGTCCTGGTTCTCAGCCCTGCCTGCAGCTGCGTCTCGGCGGCCGGTTCTGCCGCCAGCCAGGCCCGCCCCAGACTCCCAGCCCACAACCGTGTGGAGTGACGATTCTTGTTTTCCGGGGGAAGAGGCTGCATTTGAAGTGCTCCATAGCCATATGGGGCTTGTGGCTACTGAATTCCAGAGTGTAGGTGTGTTGATTTAAATTCATCATACCCACGCGCTAAAAACATGAGTCCTCATGTGTAATTTTAGCTCAGATTTTGTAGGGGGTTTTTTTTTATTGGTTTGTATTTCATAATCTGGTAGAAAATGTGTCCAATCTTTTAAAAATTCCAGTATTGAATTTAAACGTTTGCTGGGAGGCCAGGGATGGAGCTGCACTTTATGGAATAACTACTTTTCTGGGTCATGTGTGATGCTATTTCACTGACATTTACTCTCCGAGTTAATCCCCGTGCAGCCCAGAAAGATAAGGTGGGCGCCCTCACCGTGCCAGATTAGAAAAGTGGGACTCGGAGAGAGGGCCACCTTCTCCAAGGGGCGCAGCAAAGAGCGCCGGAGGGGTCGGGGGGCCAGGTTCCACTCCCCCTCACGCTTCTCCAAGGGGAGGCATGTGTGTTGGGTCTACTCACCCAGTGGTGGTCCTGGCGAGAAGACTTCGAAGGACCCCCTGCTTCCCTAACCCTTATGTGGGAGGCGTGATGGGAATGAAGCTGTTGATGTCTTTGGTTTTCAGGGTTAGTCTTGACTGTCCTCATCCGTCAAATTAAGTTCCCCAGTTCGGCGCCTCAAACTGGAGCCTCCTGACAGAGCCAGCTCGCGCAGGCTTATCGCAGCCACAGCGCAAAATTGTCTTTCGGTGGCTGTTCCATGGGAAGTTTGCTGGCCGTCACACACACACATGCACCGGCAACCTGCCTCCACGGGGGACGCCGTGACGCACGGTGACACCTCGCCAGCACCAGACGGAAGTCGCGGGGGGAGCTCACCGTGGGCCGAGGAGCCGTACACGCCGCTGGGGTGGACGGAGGCTGCAGGACGGTCGGGGTCAGACCCGGAGCGTCCAGAGCGCAGGGCTGGGAGCTGCCGGCCGAAGAGCCACGTGCCCAGGGTCGCCCAGCCTACCTGGCCCCTGTCACAGGAAGGCAAGACTCCTTGTGGGGCGTCTTCCTGGGGCAGCTCCGTGGGACACTTGCCTGTGCTGGGCCGGTCAGTGAAATGCGTGTCATCTGCTGGCTCAACCCAGTTCTGCTGGGAGTGAACTCGAAAAACCATCCCCATCCGCGCAGGCCTTCGAAAAACCTTTACTGGGGAGGCTCGCCGTAACTGTGTTGTGAAATATTTTCTCATCGTTTTAAAGTGATTTGTGCATTACTGAAAGAACTGGGTTAGCTGCCGAAAACGGCACTTGGGCATTGGTGCACGATTCCGTAAGCAGGTAACAGGAAGACAGAGTCAGCCGCCACCACGCACGTGTAAGGACCAGGAGCCAATCTGTGCACTGGGTGTGTGGGTAGTGGGAGGTGCTGGGGGTCACCATGTAAGCCACACTTAAAGGGACACGGGACCAGTGTGAGGTTCTGAAAATTCATATTCAGCCAAATGTGCCAGCCACCCGCCGTCATCCGCATGAACCCGCACTGGAGAATATTTGGGTCACTTTGGGGAAAACTAGTGGGAGCCCAGGGAGGGGGAGTCCACGGTCCTTTGTCACGTGATGCTCAGAACGGGGCACCGGCTCCGACGGCCAGTGCACCGGTGCTCCCTCCGTCCCTCTGCGGTCTCTGCGAGTGGCGGGTGGGGGTGCCATGGCTGGTCGGCTGGTCACCACGCGTTCCCCCCGCTGACAGTCAGCTCTGTGCCACGGATGGGCCCGTGACCTTCCTTCTGTCGCTGCCCCCATACCGTCCCTCTGCCCAGGTGGACGGGGAAGGAAGCCGTCCTGTTGCTGCAGGTGGGGTGGACCTGGGGCCCTGGATGTGAATGCCCGGAGCCAGCAGCCATGGCCCCCGGCGAGAGGGCGTGACGGGCCACGTTCAGACACAGCATTCTGGATGCCAGGGGTACACGCCGGTTTCAGTGGGGCGCCCGTGTGTCTCTGGGCCCCTAGGCGGTCATGGCAACCCCGGCAAGACCGTCCCCACAGGGACGGCGTCCGGAGAAAACCTGCGCAGAGAAGCGGTGGGCTCTGGCAGAGTGTCCCTTTGTCGTCGGTGACGTCACGCTCCGCCCCCTTAACGCTGGGCTCCGGCGTGTTTGGGACGAGACTGCTGCTGAGTGTGGTGGTGTCAGCAAGAAAACGAGGGGTGGGGGGGCTGTTCCAGGACACAGCGGCGACAGCTGCTTCTGAGAGGAAAGCCAGGTACCACCTGTACATGTGTTTCCTCAGGTTTGTCTGTGTATCTGTCATCTGTCTGTCTGTCTGTCCGTCCATTCACCAATATACCCAACTTAGCCATCCACCCCGCTACCTGCCTGTCATCGCCAGCTGTCCAAAGACAAGACCCGCCTGGGCAGCGACCACAAGGGGGTGGTAACCGTTTGTCATGAAGTCTGAGACGCAGCTTCAGTTGCGTCTTCTTTGTTCTCCTGCCACAAAACGGGAGGTCCCAGAGTTGGGTCATTTCGCCGTGTCCTCAGTGAGCAGCCCACACGGGGTACCTGCCAACCATGCGTGTGATGAGCTGTCTGCACTGGGGTTGAAAACTGTGGGATGGCCAGCCAGGCAGCCACTGAACACGCGGTTCACTGTGCACGTTACGAATTGTTGGAGGTCATGCTTACAATTCCGAGTCCATCAGCCGAAGAGCTACTGGGCACGGAACTTGTTACGACATTAATAGGACCAAACATGTCTTCTTCCCTACAGTCCTGTTATTCCAGGCAAATTCTCCCCACCTGTTTTCCCCTGTTTTTGTCTCGGTGGAGGCCTGGCCCTGTGGAGGTAAAGCCACTCACCTCCCGGAGGCCGGTGTCAACTGCCCGCAGGTTGGGGGACACGTGCTGGCCCGCGCTTTTCCGAGAGGGGCTGCTCCTGCACACCCCCTGGCTGCAGGCCTCACAGGTGCCAGGGCCCACGGCCGGACTGTGCTTTGGCGTTTCTCACACATGATTCCAAAGAATGGTGTGCGCACGTGCAGTGTGCGTACATGCGGGCACAGGTGTGTCCGTGTGCGTGCACACATATGTGCACATGTAAGCACAGATGTACATGTTAGTGTGTGCGTGCACATGTAAGCACAGGTGTGTGAGAGCGTGTGCGTGCACATGGGGCACGGGGGCACCATGTGTGGGCACAGGCGCGCCTGTCACAGGCGTGACTCCCCGTCGAACCTGACTGCCCCACTGCGCAGACCCCCCCTCACCCATCCTCCGCCCCCTGCCTCTCCCTTATTTCTGTCGAAAACACGTGTGCTCATCGGTAGCTTTGAAGTTGCTGGGCTGTTTTTAGCTTCGTGGAAAGAGCCGCCCGGTCCCGGCTCGGACTCTGACTCATCAGCCCATAAACAACACTGTTTCTCACCGCTCACTCGCCCGCCGAGCGCCGCCTCCCGCATGCCCGAGAGCCCCAGGTGCCGGCGGCGGCCGTGAACCCACAGGGAAGGTGCAGGCAGGCTCCCTGCAGGCCCTGGCGCCTGCCCTGTGCGGGGAAGGGGACGCATGACGCAGCGTGTGAGTAGCCAGGGCCCCCGAGAGAGGAGTGGGCGGGGTGACGGCAGCGGGCGGGGCGGGGTGGCCCTGCAGACGAGGCAGGTGACGGAGCTGCAGTGTGCAGGGCCGGCCCCGAGGGCCAGGCAGAGGGCGTCCAGGGCGAGGCAGCGGCCGGCACGTCACAGAGCCCGGCTGCTGGGGAGGGACCGGAGAGCCAAGAGGGGGCGGGGGTTGGACTTCGACCTCAGCGCACTGGGGTTCTGAACCCGCGGCGTCACGGTTTGCTGTGGGAAGAGCTGCCCCTCACGCGGCGTGTGGACGGCGGGGCTGAGAGGGCGGCCCGCTGCTCGGGCGGCGGTGGCCGAGGGGACACTGTGGGGGGGGCCCAGGTGGGTGTGAGGCGGAGTTAAAGACTGACCGCGGGTGGTGGCGGGAGACACCCAAGTCCTGTAAACCTGGAAAGCCCTCACACGCTCCCAGTGACGGGCGCCTCCGAGGGTCAGGAACTGCAGGTGGTCCGTCAGTGGGTCCCACGGGAGCGCCCCTTCCCCCTGCCCGCTGCCCTGGGGACACTGGGCCGTGCCCGGGGCCCCGTCTGTTGTCACAGCTGTGCGTGGCGTGGATGGTCTGAGGTCCCTGCGTTTGGGCTTCTCCAGGGTCTAGGAGCCCTGAGCGGCTCGGTGCTGGAGGTTCTCGACCTTCGACCTGCGGACGGGGGCGGTGCCGGGCTCAGAGAGGCCGTGTGTGGGGGCCGCGGGGGAGCCGGGGCTTCCGTGTGACTCACGTCCCAGTGCACTCCGTGTCCGTTCGGTCTGAGGGTGACCTGCCAGTTTGGGTGACAACCGTAGTTTAATGTTTAAGTTGTACGCCCACTTTGACGTGTGTCATACATAGTCTCCACAGACGGGGAATAGAGGGGATGCAGCGGGCACGATACAGACCTTGCTCGGCCAGCCCACGGCTGACCTCGCCCTCACGGGGGACGGTGGAAGCTTCCCTCTCGGGTCAGGGGCGGGGCAGGGCGTCCACTCTCCCCACCTGGGTTCCACGCGGTGCGGAAGGAGGTCAGAGCAGGAGCAGGAAGCAAAATGCATCTCTCTGTGTCTACACGCACACGCATACGTGCAGTGGGCGGTACGTACGTATGTAATGTGCAACGAAGATCACGCAGCCATGAGAAGGAAGGGAGTCCCGCCGTTCGCAGCAACGCGGACGGACCCTGCGGGCATCACGCTGGGTGACGCGAGGCCAGGAAGAAGGACGGACGCTGCGTGGTGTCGTCTACAGGGGGCTCCAAAGAGAACGGAGTCGCACTCCCAGAAGCGGGACCCAGGACCTGGGGCCAGGGGAGATGTAAGGGGGGGTGGGGGTGGGGGTGGAAGGGGACGGACCTGCAGCTGTCCCACGCGTGAGGTCTGTCGGTCTGGTGTGGGACACGGCGAGGGCGGTCGGACAGACACGCGTGTGTGCGCTCACGTGCTCACGCTGACTTTCCTGTGACTCTTTGGGACCGGGACGTCACGTCATGAATGCTCCGCCGTGGGCTGGGCCTAGCACGTGTCAGCCGAGCCCCCCCTCCCCTCAGGAGTCTCCAGGAGGGCCCCGGGGGGACCGGGGAGGGTCCCTGCAGGGGTTCGTGGAAGGGCACGGTGTCCACTCTTGTCTTCCGTCGGCACCCCCCGGGGGGGTCCTTGACACTCACCGTTTTCATCCCTGGAGCTGACCCGTCACCTCTGTCCCACCCAGCGACACCCACGTCCCGCCGGCTGAGGCCCCCCTGCCCGGACCAGGAGAGGGGCGTTCCCGTCTCGTCCTGGACGTCTCCCGCCGTGTGGAACGGGAGGGTCTGGACCGAGCGGCCACAGACGGGCACTGGGCTCTTCCCTCCAGGGAGACCGCGCGCCACTGCCTCCCGCAAGCACCTGTGTCCGAGCCGACACGCCCGGTGTGGGACGTGGAGGGCCGGGTCCTGTGGGGAGTGCGGTGGTCCTGCCTGTGTGTGTGACACACCCCCGTCTGTTGGTGGAAGGCGCGGCCCCTTCCTGCCCCGTGTCCGACTGAAGCAGGTGCGTCTAGAAAAGGAAGCGGACTAGACCCCCTTCGAGCCCCCCACATCGTCAGCCTGGGGCTCGGGCCAGCCTGCACCGGAGTCTGATGTCACCGGCGGGGTGAGGGGTCGCCTCCTCTGAGCCGAGTCCTCTGTGCTTTGCCTGGTTGGCCTGCCTGTGCTGCTCAGCTCTGTCCCTGGTGGGTGCGCCCCTCTGCCTGGGGCCGGGGAGGGGGGACACGGGCACCAGGCACCAAATCCACTCCCTCCCCCGATGCCGCCTGGGAGGGAAAACGAAAGGCCACCTGGGCACCGGCCTTCCCAGCCTCTCGGAAGCTCGAGCCGTGGGTGGTGTGGCCCCGTCAGCGCCCCGGAATGGTCCGTGCAGGCCAGTCCCACCCCTTTTCCTGCCTGCCAACAGCAGGCGTGGCCGCTCCACGGGGAAGGCGGTGAACCTGTGCACCGGCATCGCCGGCCCCCAGCTGCACAGCCGGGAGGGACCACGGCTGGGCATGGTAGACTTGGTGCCCAGAGCGAAGGGCCCCCAGGCCTGTCTGCTCTTCATCCGTGTCTTCACACGTGCTCGTGTGTGTGAGTGTGAGTGGTACGTGTGCATTGTACAGTCTGCGATGTTCCAATGGAACAGCGTGGTGATGTTTCACTTTTTAAATTTCTATGTTAAATCATGTTTTGTCACTCGTATGTGAGGTTTCGTGTCCGTTTGTCACGACACCCCCGCGGAGCGCCCGTGCACACCCGGGAATGCAGGGAAGCCCTTGTCTTCCGGGGTCTCTGACCCACGGACTCTAGCGAACAGTTTCGGCACAGCTCACCTTCCTGCCTTGGGCTCCTGCATCGCCCCACAAACAGAACTGCATGCGTGTTTCACATGGATCCCCGACTTCCAGGGCCTTCACCCCAACAGCGAGTTCACTCCTGTGACGCCACGGTCTGCGTGGCGGGAGGTGGTCTGCGCTCGAGCAGGGGAGGGATGGCAGTCGCTCCTTCGACCCTAAAAATAGGCCGACGGCGTCTCTCGCGGTCCCGGCGTTGGCTCGCTGGCTCGCCTGGGCGTCTCGCGCTTCTGTGCTCCGTTGGCAGTTTTCTCGGGGAAGCGATGCCCGATCCCGGGGGGCCCTTAGGACTGCGCATGTGCTTCCCAGCGGAACGCCGCGCGTCTGAGAAAAACACAGTTACTCCTAAACCTTTCTCCTCCTTTCAGATTTGGGCACACGAGAAAAATGCTCCTGGGTTAACTTTTGTTTCTGGATTCTCCAAGGACACTGGGCGGCCCCTCGGACCACGTCGGCCGGTCAGAGGAAGGTTCCCCCCACACCCCTGTGAGCTCTCGAAGGACCATTTGAAGTAGTAATTTGTGGAGTGGACAATGGAGAAAGCCGGGCTAGGGCAGGACTTCTGGTGCCAACGGCATATGAGTGTCTTACCATTGTCAGCATAGAGTCTCGTGGCATCTGTTTACTTTGAAGCTCAACTGAAGATATTACTTCATTTGCATTTAAGTGTTTATATTTGTAGTTAAGTATTTATTTACATGCAGGATGTTGGGATGTACTTAGGTTTTGCTTAATAAGTCCCTGCTTGTCTTTTCTTTTATTATTGTTTTATTAATCCTCACCCAAGGATATGATTTTAAAGTTGATTTCAGAGAGAGGGGTGGGTGTTGGGGAGGGGGGAGAGAGAGAGAGAGAGATGGATGTGAGAGAGAAACATTGGTCAGTGGCCTCCTGGATGCACTAACTGGGGATCGAACCCGCAGCCCAGGTGTGTGCCCTGACCGGGGGCCAAAGCTGCAGCCTCGTGATGTGCAGGCCGCTGATCCAGCCCGTGGGGCCACCCCGACAGGGCACTACTGCTTGGGTTTCAAATCATGATTTTTTTTTGTTTGGTGAGAAAAGGTCGTGTGAAAATGAACTATCTTTAGAAGATTTTAGTATTGTCTCTTCTTATGCCTTGTTGAGTTAAACCAGCCTTTGGGCCTTCTTACCATACTTTTGTTTATTGATTTTTAGAACGAGAGGAAGGGGTAGGGAAGGAGGGAGACAGAGAGAGAGCAACACTGATTTGTGGTTCCATTTACTGATACATTCACTGGCTGCTTCTTCTGTGTGCCCTGCGTGGGGATCGAACCTGCAGCCTTGGTGTGTCGGGACAGCGCTCCAACAAACCGCCACCCGGCCAGGGCCTCATTATACTCCTTCATGTATCCCGTCATACCCAATCTATTATTTAGTGCTAACAAGATTTTAAACTTCTAAGTATAACTGTTTGTCATATTTTTCTGATGTGAGAGAATACTATGAAAACACAGAAAAGTACGATCAGTGATTCGAGTGGGACCCCCAACCTGACCTGACATCCTCTGCTCTGCTCCAGCCGGAACCCCTCCCCCCAGGGCTGGGAGCGCTGGACGGAGGGACGCCTCAGCTCCTGGAGCCCTTCGCGCCTCCGCTGCGACCCGGGCGGGTCCTCACTCAGCTCTGGGCCCCAAAGGGCCGGGATTCCGTGTGTCCTGCTCTCACGAGGGTCACACAGTGTCAGGGACGAGGGTGCCCCTCCGTTCTTCCACTGCGGGGTCTCCGTAGTCACGCGGGAAACCCTGAGTGGGCAAAGCGGCAGGTGCCCGGTCCTCAGGGCCCTGGCTGCCCCAGTCCATGTCAGAAGCGTGAGGTGAGCGTGTAAACTTCTGCAGCCGTGGGCGAGACGGCGTGTCCTGTGCGGGCAGCCATGGAGCCCTCCGTCTGCAGTGCAGAAAGTCTGATCTGCAGAAACACAGAACAGTTGCAGACCCTGCGTTACTGCGTCGTCCTTCAGGTGGGGAGGGGAGAGTGCTGGGGGCGGGGAGAGCCACACCTCAGGTCTGCATCCCAGAGGTGGGCGGGGCCCGTCACCTGGATTTGCTGTGTGGCTCTCTGCCCCTTGGAGGTGCTTTCCCCCACGGACCTGTCCCCTCCTCCTTCCCAAGTGAGGCTCCGCCAAAACAGGGCAGCCTGAGGTGGTGAGGAAGAGGAGGAGCCGTGACCTCCTTCTTCATCTTCCGGAAGGGTCACAGCTGGGGTCTGAGCTAGCCCCGTCAGCCTCGGAAAGAGCCTCTGTCCGCAGAGCCTCTGTGTCCCAGCGATGCCGCTGCCAGCGCGCCATCGGGCAGGTCGGTGCCCGTGTTGTTTGCGAAGAAAAGCCCACCGAGCAAACTTCTCGTAAACCCTAGAAACCAGCCTGCGTCTGTGCCGGCGTTGTCCGCATCGTGAGTGTGAGTCCTTCTTTCCCCTGAAGTAACTAACGTCGTTATGGGTTGGGTCTTGACTAAGAGAACCTAGGAGCCGTGTGTACTGTTTATTTGGATGGTGTCCGTAGCCGCCGTTGAGACGGGCGGTCAGGAGGGCTTCTGGGGTCCGGGTCACGGTACCTGCAGGTATGAGCCGCGGCGCCCGCACAGTGGGGAGTGGCTGGGGCAGACACGCACTCGGGGGCACCGCGTGGTGAGTGTCAGCCGTGATGTAACCGTAGCTGGCGGTCTTGTGTGCGGTACCTGTGGGCACCGCGATGAGAATTTCCGTGTGATCTTGCGTGTCCTCTTTACTGCCCTGGGATAGCGGTGCAACGGGACGCGGGCTCAGTGAGGTAAGCCGCACCTCCACGGGATACGTGTTTCAGGTCACTGAGCGGTTCGGTACAGGCGTGCCCTTCCAGGTGCGGTTGGCCGTCTCCCAGAGCTCCTGCACCCTCGGCGGGGTCCCTTGCCCCTCTGACACAGGGAGGGGGGGCAGGGGGAAGGCGAGGACGGCGCAGCTGGGGGGACAGTGGCAGGGGGCCCGTGGGGGCCTTGGAGGCAGTGCTCATGTGAGATGATGCAGCCGGTCCTGGCGGGGCCTCTGTACCGGCTCACAGAGGGCCACGGGGGGCCCACGGACACGCCCGCTCCCACCTCCTGTCCCTGTTCCTGCTGCCGGCCGGCTGTGGAGGCGCTGCGTGCTGGGTGCAGATGGCAGCAGCACGGCGAGCGTCGTGATCACGCAAGTCACACGGCTTTTCTTGGCTTTCCCAGTGCATGTGAGAGTGACGTCTCACGTCACTGCAGTCCCTGACGTGTGTGATAGTCTTATGGGTAAAAACGCACTCCCCCAACTAAGAACGCCTCAGAGCTAGGAAACGTAAATTGTCACCGGAGCCCGCAGCCGGTGGAGACCTCCAGTGGGTGGCGGGGAGCAGGGGGTCTCACCTTCCATCCTTTAAAGAGGGGTGCCCGCGGGGCCCCACGAAGGGGAGAGCGGTAAGACGAGGTGGGTCACTGATTCACTCAGAGTCTTCGCTCTGCGTCCCCTGCTCTGCCTCGAGGGTACCCATCCGTCCCCTGGGGCTGCTGTGCGCCCGGCACGTTCCCGTACCCGTCCCTGTGTCACCACCGCAGGCTCCCTGTGCTGCGCAGGAAGCCCCGGGGGCGAGGGGTTTTAGTTATTAACTGTTTCCCCCGAACTGAGCACGCAGAAGAAGAGCGAACACGAGTGAAGTGGGGGACGATAAGGACATCCACCTATAATGTTTACTGAGCAGTCATCACGTCTGAGGCGCTGAAACAACCCCCTGGCAGTTGGGTTTCCAGAAAACTCGGGTGAGTTCTCTCCCCCGCGGTCGGTCCATGCATGTGATGCTCTCTCCCGTGGAGCCGTGCGCCAGGCCGCCCTCCAGAGGGATTCCGTCTCCCCCGGGACAGCGCGCACACGGAGAACGGAGTGCGTGCCCGCCAGAAGGACCGCGGTCAGCTTTGCCTGCCAGTCCTGTGAAGCAGGCGTTCCCAAACCTGCGGGACGGAAAGGCCGTGTTCCCGGCCTCCCGAGCCCTGTCCCACAGCACGGTGCCGGGTGTGTGAGGAGCACCGCTCACGCGCAGCTTCTAGGAACAGGCAGCTCCTTTTTCATGCTGCATTTAAAGTTCGTTTTTTCTTGGTGGTTACTTGAAAACGCTGAGACACATGTGAGATGCTGTGACGCATTGGGTGGGCCAAAAAGTTTGTGTTTTTTTCTCATAGGATGGTCCTAGTAGCGCTGAGCTGTCTTTAACTTCATTCAGAACAATTTTGTTACATTGCATTTTATTGTCATGTCAGCAGTACATTTAGAAAAACTTACCTAAATTGGTGAATTTTTGTGTAGCCATTTTAATTTGAAGATGGAAGAAAATACACAACATTTTTGGTGTATTATGCTTTATTATTTCAAGAAAGGTAAAACGCAGTGGAAACACAAAAAAAGATTCATGCTGCGTAAGGAGAAGGGGCTGTGGCTGACCAAACGTGTCGGAGGGGTCTGCGCAGCTCCGTGCTGGAGGTTCCTCGCTGGGCGGAGCTCCGGGGTCGGCCGACCAGGTGAGGTGGGCAGCGGTCAAATGCAGACACTAATTGAAAACGATCAATGTTCTACCGCGTGGGAGATCGCCGACAGACTCCAAATGCCCGAATCAATAAAGTCACTGGTGAAAATGAAAAACCTGTCTTTTATTTTACAGAAAAAACTCAGTGGACGTTCTGGCCCACCCCTACGAGAAAGAGACTGGCCTGGCGTTCCGAGGGGCTTGGCCACGGTTCCAGAGCCTTGGCCCCCAGACCCCTGGAGTCGCCCTAGTGCTGAGAGTGAACGGGGGGGGGGTGCTTCTTGTTAAGTGAAGGGGGTGACTGTGGACCCACCCGAGGGCGGGGCTGGTTGTCAGGAGCACCAGCCCTGTGATGGGTTGGAACTTGCAGTCCCCTCCCGGCCTCCGGGGAGGAGAGAGGGGCTGGAGGGCCGGCCAGTCCCTGGGGGCAGCCGATGAGTCCATCAGTCCTGGCTCTGCCCCGGAGCCTCCACGAGACCCGGGGGGCAGGGTCCGGAGCACTCTCAGGCTGCCCAGCACCAGGAGGTATGGGGAGGCCCCCATGCCCAGAGGAAGTGCCACAACCGCTCCCTGGCCCTTGCCCTAGGCAGCCCTGCCCTCCGGCAGCCCGGACTTACACTCTGGGCAGTTAAAGGGGGGGTGTGGGGACCCCCATTTGCAGCCGGTGGGTCGTAAGCACCGGTAGCAGCTTGGGCGGGCGATTGGCATTGAAGGGAGCGGGGTAGCCTCATTGGACTGGCCCCTAACCTGCACAGCCGAGGCTGTTCGCTGGGCAGAGCACCCCAAGAACTGGCCAGTCGAGGAGGGGACCCCCTCCCCACTCGGGAATCGGTGTCGGAGCTGGCGGGCACGGTCTTCGAGTGTGTCAGTCGTGACGGTACCGTGGGCCCGTCCTCCGTCCGTGGGGCGCCCCTTCGGGCGGACTCTGCCTTTTCACAGAGTCCGACTAATGATACGTTTGCAGACTGTCCCCACGTTAACAGTTACTGCTGCCATTTTTACATCGTCGATTTAGCTCGTATATAATCTGATGCTTTAAAAACCTTTTCTCATCGTGAAGCTGCTCTTTAATGCCCCGAGAATGTCCCCCCTCGGTATTTTAGGAACTGTAATTTAGTCTGAAACAACGATTTTCAGTCCTGGAACAACATTAGAGTTTGCTGGGCACGCAGAACGGGAGCCTTGTCCTCGGGGAGCCGGGCCTGGCTGACGAGGCCCGACCCCACGCCACGCAGTCTACTCGGAGCTCGGGCTGAGCAGTGCTGGTGGGGGGGGGGGGGCAGGGGGAGTTCCTGAGTGCAGTGCGTGGGTCAGGGGGGTTTTACCAGTCCTGGAGACCGGCAGGGCTCTTAACACAACTCGGGTTTTGTTCCTGATGGGAAAGACGGCATCTCTCACACGCCAGCCTCCCAGGTACCTGGTCGGCACTGACGCCGCTACCCCAAATGACACGTGTACAGGCGTCGGGCAGCAGGTCGGGAACCTGGCTGCTGCCTGCGGTGACTGTCCGGGCCCCTCGAAGGCTGGTGTCCAGAGCTTCTGTCCTCCCTACCTAGTCGCACCCACGCGTTTTGTGGGTGGGGAGATCCAGGCCCAGGGCATGGAGACGTGTGGCCGGCATCACGGTGAGGGCCCCTGGCGTGTGGTCCAGGTCCCTCGTGTCTTACCTGTGGCCTCCCCGGGTCCCTGAGAGACATTCCGGGGCGTCTGACCGCTGGCTCTTGTGAGCCCGGCTCCGGAAATGTCCCCAGTGCCCAGTTCCAGTGACCGTCCAGTAGTGACCTTACCATGAGCAGACCTGCGGTGTCCTCTAGAAAAAAGGTCAAGGGGTGGGGGGGCTCTGCCCATATATCTGGGTGCCCCCGCTGAGCAGCAGCCACCAGCCTCGCTGCAGACACGGCAGCCGCCCGGGTCCACGCAGAGGAAGTGGACACGGCACGCCCCGTCGGTGGCTCCGGCCAGCAGATCACATGCGCTCCAGGCTCCCCTGGGTTCTCCCCGGTGCCAGGCCCCAGAAGGGTGCCCCCCCACCCCGGAGAGCGGGTCCTGCTCTTGTGCAGTGCAGCGGTGCCTTGGTGAGAATGCAGGAGGTCCTTCCTCACAGGAAGTCGCTTCCCTGGGCGCACACAGGGGGACCCCCCCTCTGCCGTGGGGGTGGGCTGTTTTCTCCTGTGCCCAGTGAAGATCACAGACCACGTCCGAGGATGGCCACCCCAGCCCCAGCCGTGTACGGAAACAGGGACAGAAATCACCGGTGTCCCACGCTAGGACCCACGACGCCGTGTCCTTTGGTGGAAGGCTGTGTTCGTCGCACTCTGATTTTTTCACAGCCACCAGATCCCCGCCGGCCCTGACCAACCTCATGGCTCCGTGCCGGGGAGGTGGGACCGCCCGGGTGTGTGCGTGTGCACTCAGGCTTTGCCCTGGGGCCAGGCTGGGTGACAGTGTCTCGGCCCCCCTGAGCGTGGAAGTGGGTTCGGTGCGGTTGGAGGGAGGCCAGTGTGACGCCTGCGGGGGCATCTGCGGGGCCTGTGTCCCCAGCGCGCCCAGCACTGCAGGTCAGCCGCTGCCTGTCCTCCATGCGGACGGCCAGGTGGGCAGGTGACAACAGCCGGTCCTCGGTGGTGTCTTCCTGGTCGTCAGCCACGACCAGCTGTCACTCAGACGCATGGTTGTCTCCCGTGGAGTGTTTGCTAATGTCGTGGTTTCGCTCGGAAGGGGTGGTGCCGGCCCCTCCGCCACCTTCCCCCCGCCTCCCCGAAGCTGGCGAGGGCCGGAGAGGCCGCAGTCGCTCAGACGGAGGGCGGGCGGCCATGCGTGACTGCCTTTGGACGCGGCCACTTGACATCAGAGCATAAATCTTTCTGAAGGAAACCTGACAGCAGAATTCTTCACAGAGTCAAAGAGAAAGCATGGAGCCCGTGGCATCCGTCGAGTGACCGCGCGAGAGCCGCCGGCACCCTCCTGCCCTGGGAAGGCCTCACCCGCACCCCGGCAGGTGCACGGCAACGCACCCGTGGGGCAGCCGGGGCCACAGGCCCCTCCCTGGCCGCCTGGCCGACAGCCTGGGAGGAGCGAGGAGGGCGGGGTGTATCTGAGGCCCCCGGGGCCATCACAGCCCTGTGGCGCCTTACCATACCGCCACGGCCCCCTCCCTGTACCCGGTGAGTGGTGCCGGGACCGGACTCGGGGCGGCGCTCTCTCCTGTAGTGTGAGGAGTAAACATACCGGCCACCCCCCCCCCCCCCCGCCCTGCTGCTGGGCCTCCGGGCGGCTTTTCTGGAACGTCACCAGCACAGGCTCCTGCGTCACTGGCAGCCCCGCGAGTCCGCCCTCCTGACCGCTGGGTATGACCCTACGGGTCCCATGGAGCTGGGGTCTAAAGAGCTGGTGGCTAGTGAGAAAGAAAACACTCTCTGGCACCTTATTTGTTAAAAAGTGAATATTCAAAACCTGTAAATACCGAGTATTAACCCTTCTGCCTGTGCTCCTGACCTCCTTGGGGAAAGATGTTGATGTTGCACTGTGTTTGCTTCGGGTCCGGTTGGGTGGCAGGGCCGTCAGACCCACGAATGATGGGCACGGTGCCAGCGAAGCCCTCGCCTCGTCCCCCCTGCGGCCCGCAGGGGCGCGTCTCCAGGTGTGGCCCTCCCCACGCACGTGTTTGTGCTGCTTCACACGCTCGTTCATCCAGAGAGCGTGTGGTGGTACCGGGTGTCGTTAACGTGTACGCTGAGAACACGATACAGCGCACACCCGTCTCAGACTTGCCGCTTTCTCCGTATGTTCGGTGTGATCGGTGTGCATACGAGTTGATTCGTCCGTGCGGTTTAACCATCCATTGTCCGAGCCAGCTACAATACATGTTTGACCTCATGGGGCCAGGTGTTTCCGTTTCGAAACTTCATTTTCAATAAACCGTGGCCGGGGTGTCCTGGGACCTGCCCCTCCTGAGGGACACCTTTCTCTGGGCGCGGCCCCCCACCCAGTGTGGGACCACGGGGGTTCGGGGTGTGCCAGCCGGACCGGAGCCCGCCGAACCACTTTCTGAAAGCGGTGGCTCAGCGTGCTCCCCGCCAGCGGTGTCGGGGGAGTCCCCTCGTTCTGCTTCTTCTAGTTGCTGTGCTGCCCCGACTGGTTCCGGCCCCATTCCGGTCACCGCGTAGCCGTGACCTTCAAGACACCCGGTGGTCTCAGCCTCCTAACCTGCTTCCTCACCGCAAAGCCGGCTTGTGGGCCCTGCTGCCCCCAGCTTGTGCTCACTGGGCGGACAGTGTTCGCTGCGAGCCTGGCCTCTGCTCTGACCCAGTGCCGGTGACCACTGGTCGTTCCTCCCACTCGGAACGCGCCCGGATGCACAGACCGGAGAGCGGCCCTCCCGGCTCTGGCGCTGTCTCGGAGCCCGCCGCCTTCGGGTTCCACCTTGGGTGGGGGGGTGCGGCCGTGTCTGACTCCCTGAAGTTTCTGTCCCGAGGCCTGGGGTTCGGCCCCAGACACTGGGCCTGCCGCTTGGGTCTCTGACGGCACCGGGCTTCTCTGGGACGGGCTCCGCCGCCTCCAGCCGCTGCCCCAAGCCTCTGTCTTCCAGACCCTGCGTGTCCACGGGGGGAGAGGGTGGCTCTCCGCTCCGCTCCTTGCCGTCCCTGCGAGCAGAGTGCCCCCTGGCTGGGCCTCCCTCCCGCCTCCTCCCAGCCTGGAGAGCGCCCGGCTCTGTGGTGGATTCTGCACGGCTGCCGTCGGAGAGCCAGCGGTGGACGGCTCTCCCCTGTGGGCGCGGTGCGGCGCTGGGGACGCTGCTCCTCATACACCCCGTCTGTCTGTCAGCCGGGCCGCTCGCCCCTGCGCAGGCTCTGAGGGTCACCGCCAGCTCCCGTGTGGCCAGGGTCTTCTCTGAGGCCGGGCGCGTCAGCACAGACCAGGTGGCAGCGCCTGCCTTGGGCACAGAGGTCTGTGTTGCAACCCCCAGCCGGAGGCCTAAGAGAAGCAGCCTTTCGAGGGGGCGTTTTCTTGACATTCACGAGTGATGCGTGTTCATCTGATGCGTGTTCAATGCATAAAGAAAGCGGGTTGTCACGGCCTGACTTTTGTGCCAGCCCAGACGTGCAGACCCCCACGTACACATGAACTGAGCGGTTAAGTCTCCGAGTGCCCCCTGGTGCCCGGGGCGACTCACCATCGGGTGGCCCCCCAGCAGTCCCAGCGGGGCTTGTCCCTCAGGCCAGGCGTCCCCTGCTGTCTGACCTGGGGCTGCAGGGTGCCGCGGGCGTCCCGCGTCTGAAGAGCCACGGCGACTGTGCGTGCAGCCTCCCCTCGGCTCCCGCCCCTCGGTGCCCCGACCCTGGGGAGCCAGCTCCCAGCTCCTGTCGTGGGGCCGACTCCGTCTTCCGCTCCTGCCTGAGGCCTGGCGCGGGGACCCGGCGCGGTGCTGGTCCGGGTGCGTCCGGCTGCACATGTGTACATAGCAGCTCGGGGAGACGGCGCCAGGTGGGTGGTCAGTCCTTAACCGGGTCCCCCTCGGGGCAGTCCCTGTCGCCTGGCTGGGGCTCCGTGCTGTGTGCAGGGCTCCAGAAATGCCCAAGGGCATCTATATTCCCTGGGTTTTCACAGTCCCGGTGACACAAAGAATTTCTAGAGACGGCACCAACAGGTCGCACACTCTCGCAGTGAATTAAACGTTATTTCTGTTCTTTGCACATTCTTTCTTCCTTACACCTTCATGGACTGGTCCTGAGAAATGGGACTTGGTGGCTTCATCAGGGTCCACCTCGTAGGGGACGTAGAGCCGTCACCTTCCCTGTGGGCTGGCCGGAGGTCCCCTGTCCCTACGGAGTGCCTGTCAGGGCGCCCCTCGGGGGCTCCGAGTCCCGCTCCCCGAGCCAGGAAGCTCGCTCCCCTGGAATGTTCGCCCATGTGGGCCCAGACCAACAGTGCCTGGCGATGAAAAGATGGCTTTGTTTTTGCTTTAATTACAGCAAAGCCGTTCACGACAGCTTTGTTTGTTTACTTAGAACTCATAATCATCACTCACATTTCAGACTGATGTCAGCATTGTTTTTATGCTCGCTTTCAGCTGGGTCTTAAGCTATTAATATGCCCCAATAAAAGATGGCATTTTTTTTCCCCAGAAATACAGACCTTAACATCTTAATGGGATTTGCTCTGTTGAATTCCCACCCCGAGTCTGTTTATTTTCCTGTGACGCGTTTCTTCTTGCGTCTGACTCCTTTCCGATTCTCTGAGCTTCCTCCCACTCCGTGGGGACCCGGTCGCAGTGAGCGGACCAGTGACCCCCTCCCACCTCCCGACGAAGACGGCTGCTCCCTTCGCTGTCCGGGTTGGGTCGTCCCTTGTAACCTGTGCTCCGCCCCCGCTGAGCTGCCGTCTAGGCCCAAGCTGCTGGCACACAGCGCCGTAACTGGTGTGCACCGCAGACAAGACTGCCCACGGCCCTGGTCCCGCCCCTCCGGCTCCTGGCGAGGACCCACTGGGCTTGCCCTTGTCCTTGTCCTTGCCCTTGCCCTTGCCCTTGCAGACAGCCACCTCCTCCCTGTGTCCTCACGTCTACAGGAGAGAGGGCTGGTCTCTCTTTTCTTCCTACGAGGACAGTAACCCCATCCTGGGTGTCCCCCCCCACACACAGGACTTCGTTTAAACCTAATTATCCTCCAGAGCACACCCCCCCCCCACACCGTGACACTGGGGGTTGGGGCTGCACCAGGTGACACTGGGCACAGCAACAGTCTGCCCCTGACGACCGTCTTCCTCTCTTGTCATGTTTCCTGTTCCCACCCAAGTCCTACTCCAGTGAAGGTGGCATCCGAGTCAGACCTTGTGGGGCGCCCTTGACCTTCCCATTGGGAGCTGCTGGGGAAACTGATGTGTCATCCGCCGGTGTGATTTCAGGGGGGTGGGGAGGGCGAGTCTGTTTTCCCAGCAGGATGACAACTGTGGGGGGGGGCATGGACCTTCACCACCTGTCCTGCCCCCCATGGCCTGCCCTTCAGACATCTGTGCCTGCCAACCACGAGTGTCGGGGAGACGTGGGACCGTGGGAACCCTCCCTCACTCCTGGCGGGACTGTGACATAAGGAGGCCTGTTTGGGGGACAGCCTGGCTCCCCTCAAAATGCAGAGAGCGGCCGCGCGGACACGCCCAGGCAGCCCGGCCCCACAGCCTTGTCCTCCTGGCCCCTTTCCTGGGCCGCCTGCCAACACCGTCTCCGTCCTCGGCCACATGCGGACACTCTCATCCACGGTTGGGGGGGGGGTGGAGGGCTGCTGGTGGTCCCACTGTCGGGGGGCGGTGGGACGTCGGCTGCAAAGACAGAACCCCTGCTTCGCAGGGTCTGCATCTCACAGGACTTACCTCTGCACCCCGTATTTTCACTGCTTGTTGGAAGAATTTGGATTAAGGAGGCCAGTAAGTGGGTGGATGACACAACATGGAGAGACTGGCAAGTCCTTGGAAAGGGTCCCCGGACTCCAGGGGCGACTAATGTGAGCCTCATGCAGTCGGCCAGCTCGGTGGCCTCAGCCCCGCCCGGCCACTGGCCATGCTCGTTTTCCTGCCGCCCAGCGCGGGACCCCTGAGAGACACGGGGCTGGCAGGGCGGCCCCACTCCACTCTCCACTCAACTGCTGGCCCTGAGCCCTGGACCCAGCCCAGTCCCCCCAGTTCTCCGCCCCGCACCCCCAGACTGAGTCCTCCAGCCCAGGCGTAGGTGGAGAGGGCATAAGGACGGGACTCGCCCGAGTGATTAAGGTTTTACCCGTGGTGTAATCCCAGGATAATTAAAATTACGTAACTGGAGAAACGGGGCGTGTTCTCACCTCTTCCCGGCAGATGTCGGTAATTCGGGGCAGAAGGGAGAGTGAACAGTGATGGCGGCCTGTTTGTTGAAACCTGTTTTCTCATCCGGCACCGTGGGACCCCTTTGTTCCTCTCGCCAGCCCCCGTGAACCTGGCGAGGAGAGGGGGCGGCGTGGCGGCCGAGCACACCCAGTACATTTGTTCGCAGGCTCTGGGGCGCCGCACCTGGCCTTTCCACATCAGAGAGACGTGCGCCACCAGAAGACGGGCCACGTGGAAGGTGTTCGGTGAAAACAGTATTTGTTTTCTCCCAAAAATGCCCAACCAAACTTAAAATAAGAAATATGGGGTTTTTTGCGTGTAGAGAGAAGGATTTTTCATTTGTTGCAAGTGGCTTTCCCCCCCAGAAATGATTATGTATCTGCAGCCCGCGTGGGGACCAGACTCCCTCCCTGGTCTGGCCGGCGGTCCACGGCCGGCGGTCCACGGCCCGTGGGCCCAGTCTGGTCCTCCACTCCCTTCTGGGTTGCCCTCCAGCTGAGAATTGTTTTTGTACGTTTACATGTTTGGAAAATGCAGAAGAAGAATACTATTGAATGACACGACATTTACAGGACAGACAGATTTCGGCGCCTACATGAAACGCCCCCTTGGAACGCCGAGGCCCTCATTCGTGTGCGTATGGTCGGCCGTGGCGCGTCCGGCAGTCCCGAGGCGGGCTCCTCACCCTCCAGACTGAAGGTGGTTGTCCTTGGCCCGTGCATGCACGCGCACATGCGTGCACGCACACACGCACACACGCACACGCACGGGTCTGCAGGCTCCGCCCTCGGCACACAGGACAGTGGCGTCAGTAGGAGCGGGCAGACTGGGAAGCGATGGTAAGACTTTGCCCCTGACACCACCTCTCTGGCTGCTGGGGGGACTCGATCGTCCCAGCTCCCAGCCGGGACCTGGGGCTCTGGTGACGCACCGTGGCGACGGTCCTGGCCGCAGCTGGGTTATGAAGACCGTCCTCAACTAGAGGAATTCTGATCAGTGGGACTAGAATTTAGACCCATCAAAAAAACTCCTCATTTTTTTGAAAATGGGGTCGTGTCTTTCTGTGATCACCCTGTTGAAAGCTGTTAACACGGTTATTGGGTCCGTGGATCTCAGAGCAGTCCCGCCCGTGGGTGTCCGAACCTCCCACTGCCCTGGGACTCAGCACACGGCCGTCTGCGGTGGGCGGCTCTCGCCCCCTCGCGGCGGTGGGCAGAATCATTTCCTGCATTCCCCTCCTGGGAGTACACGTGATCCCAGGTGGGCACGGCGTGGCGTGGCGTGGCGTGCTCTAACATGGCGGTCCTGCAGAATTGGCCCGCGGGGCCCTCGGTGGAAGCTCTTGCTGCTCACTCATTTATTGCAAAAATAAATCGGCAGAGCTGTGGCTATTCTGAGTGAGAGCTTTTGAGCCAGGTTTATGCAGGGGAGACAAGACAACATTGATTTTTTTCATCAGTTTTATCTCAGGTCTTTTGCTGAATTAGAGGATTGAGGTAAATGATTATCGTGTTAGGAGATGACGAGGGTGGGTTCCGTGTGTTATTAAGAGAATGGGTTAGGAGGGGGCTGTTTAACAGGGTGCCCAGGCTGCTCCTTAGACACCCTGTTACGGGGAGCACACGACCAGGTGCGCTACCTGGGAGTGCAGGGAGCCCCCGTTGCCTCAAGAACTTCCCGAAACCCAGTGGTAAAGGGCTGATTAAATGAAGCGTGTTGCATGAACTGCGTTTCAGTTCACAAAAGTGTCCAGACTCTGGAACGGCAGACCCTTTTGAGGACCCGGCTGCAGTCAGCTACCCGGTGCTGACGATCAGGGCGGCAGCACAGTGACCTGCACGCTGGGAAATCTCCACCCCTCACACTCGCCGAGATACGGTGGGGGGGGACTGTGATCAGATCGTCCCTGGAGGGCAGACCCTGTGTCTTCTGCATCGTCAGTGTCTGGAATGGGAACTAAATAAAGGCCAATGGTGTTAGTTTGGCTGACATTTAGGGAGCACGATGTTAGGTGTTAGTGCTAATTTGTTTACATCGAGTATCTCATTGTCAGAAAAACTTGCTGGTCTGAGTGACTTGCTCCAATATTACCCGGCTTAGAGGGCCCCATAAAGTACTCCGAGTGGCTGAGCCGAGCCCTTGGCATCTCCCTGCGAAGCTGGCGGCCTCGTCTGCCCTGCCCTGCGGTGGCCCGAGCTCCAGGTGCGAGGTGAGGTGGATGTGAGTGTGCACAGAGACTGGGCTGTCATCAGGAAAACCGCGTCCTGGAGTTCAAATCTCGTTTCATCCAGAGTGTCTCTGCTCTGGGTTCTAGGACTGCGATGCTCATCCCTGAGCTTTTTCAGAGACCTCCCCTCTTTGCAAAGGGCTCCTTCTGGGGGACCTCGAGTCATGACCTACAGCTGAAAAGTCAGCTGCCTCCTGCCCCATGAAGTGCTGAGGCTAGGCAGCAGAGGGGTCAAGCTTCTGCTGCCTGTCAGATGATGGCAAAGGACCCATGGTTCCAAATGCCATTTGTTGAGATTAAACGAAATACTGATACCCTCAAGTGCCATGATGGGTACGAGTGGATGCATCCTCACACACCCCTGAAACAGTTTCCATGGCAGTGCAGGTCGGTCCAGGACAGGCATTTGTGGCAGAGCAGAGGGACGGAGAGGGTGCCAGGGTGTAGGGGAGCTTTGTCCACAGAGCCCCCCGTCTGCCACGGATGAGAATAAGTCTACCAAGACATGATCTTCTGGGGGAGGAAAGGTGGCGATCTCTCACGGGAGAAGGACCAAGAGCCTGTTCCTCAATGGCTTTTATTGGGTTCGTTTGCACAGGAATTCAGGTAAAGCTCAGTTACTCATTGCCGGGAAGGAAGGATCAAATAACAAGGAACTCTGAGGGCCTATTTTGAAATAGGGTCAGATAGCTCAAGAGCTGTAAAAACTTGAAGGAACAAACTTACTTCTTCCCTGGACCCTTATCATTCAAGTGAGAGCATTCTAAACAAAGCAGTTTTCACAGGATTTTACACTATTCTTTCTTAGGCCTGATCACCTGGGGAACCCACCCTTTCCAGCACAGGGCTGTACCACCCTCTGTCATTGTTTCAGGCTTAGGTGGAGCAGGGGAAGTAAGGCAGCCAAGAGATTAGAAGATTTTCTCGCAGACAATGAGGACTCAGGCTATGTCAAAGCCGAGAGGTGAGGGTCCATCACCCCCTTTTGCTGTAGCCCCCAAAGTCCTTCCTTGGGGGCCCCCATGTGATTGTGCTTGTCTTAGGTTGTACCCCCTTGGGGAATCTTACCCGTCATTGGCTAACCTGACCAAGCACTGGGGGCCAGGCAGGGTGAAATAAAAGGAGCAGAAGCAGTGCTCCTGCCAGGGAGATAAGCTTTTGTCTCCTTCGTGGCTTATGGTCCAAGGTCATTCCCTCAGCCTTAGCCTTGGGGTGGTTACAGCTTCTGACACCAGGCAGGGCAGGTCCCCAACATTAGGGATCTGCCCGAGGAGCCCGTGGTGGGGGCTGGGGGACTCAGGCCGTCCGAATCGAGCCCCGTGCTGGGCGGAGCCTCGTTGGTTGGAGGGGAGAGATCTGGGCCCCGGTATCGGAACCCCCAGCCTCCCCGGGCTGGGGGAGGGGGTCATGAGGACAGGCAGGCTCTTCCCGCTCAGAGACCCGCATTGCTACCAGAGCCGACAGGTCACACCCGGGCCCCGAGAGGAGCACTCGACACAGCCCCGGGTCAGGTGTGGCGCTCTGCGCTCTGGGCCTGCACTGCCCGTTGGGAAGACGGTCAGGGCCAGAATCCTAAGTCCAGCTTCTCAAGAAGAGGCAGAAAGAGTACAGTGAAGCAGGCGACGTTCTGAACACAGTGTGTTCACAGTGGTAAAGCCACGTGAACCGATATTAACGCCATTATGAGGGAGACGCGGGCACGCCTTCTTCGAGTGTCCTTGGTTCCGACTGGCTCCATTCAGCCCTCGGGTCGCCCCGGCCGGTGGCTGCCCTGGGGCTCGGCCCAGCCCGGCTTCCTGCGGAGTGTGGGGGGCGCCCCCAGGAAAAGGGGGGCCTTTCCCTGAGTCATGCCCGCCTGCCCCCTCGATCCAACACTCAGCCGGACTCCTTTACGTTTAAATGTAAATGTCTTTTCCTGTTTTCGACCTGGCGTCTGGGGCCAGTCCTCCCCCGTTTGATATCCCATCGCCGGATAAAGAGTTTCTACTCTCCGGAGTTCTCTGAGGAGCGGGGCCCCGTGCCGGGAAATACACAAACATGACTCCGGTGATCGGAGCGGCATCAGAAGGCTCCGAGGAGAAACCGCGGCTGCAATTTAACAAATGCACCTCGGCGACATCCACAGCTCTTGAGGAGCAACGTGGCTCTTTTGGGTTAATGTCAAAAGAGTGTGCTTTTACTTCGCGTTTCCCCTTTGTGTCATTCAGCTCAGACAGCAGGGTTGATTGTGGTTAGAAGCCACTTAGCTCCAGAAAGAGAAGAAAGAGCCAGAAAACACTGAAACTGCCCTTCCACTCAGTTATGCCCTAGTAAAATTACATAACAACTTTGATACAGATCACAAAGCAATTTTGTATTTTCCCCAGTCTTTTAGGGATATTATGAGTCCCATATCCAACATTTCATGGAAATTAATACATACCCTTATACTGCCAATCGTACGCGTCTATGAAGAAGTCCCCCAGCTGGCCAGGGTACGGGCAAGCGTGTAAGTGCCGTGGCCGAGGCGTGTGAGCGTGCGGAGGGGGCACCCATGCTGGCTTGGACCTCGACACACCGGGCTCTCCCCCCCTTGTCAGGAACGCTGCGTGGCTTCATGGCGTGGCTCGGTGTCCTCGTCGTCTAGTAATGACGCAGTGACACGAGCCACTGCCTGGCTCTGTCACAGCTCACCAGCAACGCCCGTGCAGCGCATGCTTTAGTCTGTACACGCCTCACTGGGCCTTATGCCACTCCGTCCTCCCAGCCGTCCCGTCACAAGCAGTAGCGGGAGCCCTGTGACTCCGTGTTCCTAGACTGTGTGTTTCTAGAGCGGGCATATTTGAGTTGAAAGAGATTTTTTTTTTTTACTTTTTAAAGATACTGGCAGGTAACCCTCTGTAGAATCAGCGCCTACGGACCCGCCCACCGGAGACATCTGTCCCCGGCCCCGAGCTGGGAGACTCGGTCTGTAGCTCTCCCTGGATGGAGGGCGCGGCACGGGGTAACACCGTCTTCTCCCGTTTCCCGTGACGTGGAGACCGAGGCTTCCCAGAGCCCTGCTGCCCTTCCCGTCTGCAGGCTGCCCTGCCAGGGGGGTAGCGAGTTTTAAGTGAGACGAATTCCGGGTGGGAAGCCCTAAGAAGAAGTGAGTCCAGGAGACGCGGGGACTCCCTGAGCTGGGCAGAGAGACCCCGAGGGCACGCTACGTGCTGGTCTCCTCCCTGGGGCAGCTCGAGCCCCTGGGACGGCCCCTGTGCTCGGAGCCCGCTGGGCGCCCGTCAGAGCCTGGTCGGCCGCCTGGCCGCGGCGGTGTTTCCACGGCGAACAGGGTCAGGCCGCCCTGTGCAGAGCTGCTGACAGTTATTAAGCACAGACCCTTGGACGCCCGGAGGGACACTGAGGGTCGATGGGCTTTTACTTTTACATTCCCGGATCCTTAGCTGGTCCGGGCCCAAACCCTCTCTCCATTCATCTTCACTCAGTACAGTCCCGTGGACATGGAGCATTTTCCTGTTGGTAGACGGCATCCGAGAAACATACCTCATCGCTCCACCGCGCGGCCTCTCCGTGACCTCTTCGGTGGCCGATGCAGGAGCTCCAGCCCCCTCTTTCTAGTTCAGTCCTGTGGTTTATCCCGCACGTCCCCTCTGGCTACACGCAGGGTTGGCTGTCCTGGAGTGGGCAGCGTTCCAGAACGAGGCACCCACAGTTGGCCTGCGGTACTCGGCTTTGAAACAGTGCCCCTTAGCTTGTGGGCCGCCTCCCTCCACGGAGGCGGGCGTCGGAGGCAGGCGTCGGAGGCAGGTGATGGAGGCAGGTGATGGAGGTGGGCGTAGGAGGCAGGCTTTGGAGGCAGGTGTCAAAGGCAGGTGATGGAGGCAGGTGTCAGAGGTGGGTGTCAGAGGCAGGTGATGGAGGCAGGTGTCGGAGGTGGGTGATGGAGGCGGGCGTTGGAGGCGGGTGATGGAGGCGGGTGTCGGAGGCAGGTGATGGAGGCGGGTGGTGGAGGCAGGTGATGGAGGCAGGTGTCAGAGGTGGGTGTCAGAGGCAGGTGATGGAGGCAGGTGTCGGAGGCAGGTGATGGAGGCAGGTGATGGAGGCGGGTGATGGAGGCAGGTGATGGAGGCGGGTGATGGAGGCAGGTGTTGGGGGCAGGTGATGGAGGCAGGTGATAGAGGCAGGTGTCGGAGGCAGGTGTCAGGAGGCCGGCGTGCCTGCAGTGGGAAATGAAACCTGTCGAGAGGCATCCGGCCACTTTCTGTGAGCTTGTTCCGGTGCCCTGGCCGTCATGGGGTGGCAGTGGCGAGCCAAGAGTCCCCCCAGGAGCCCTAGTGGCCATCCCCTGCAGAGCCTCAGCGGTCCCCTCGCTCAGCTCGCCAACTGTGCAGGTGAAGAGGCTCCCGGGACAAGCCGGACACCCTGGCTGGAGGCCTGCGAGTCCTCCTCACTCCCGGTCACCCCCGTTGGAGCCCGGAGGGAAACGCGCAGCAGGAGGAAAGCTGACGGACGGAGAGGGTCTAAGAGAACGGAAGTCTGCCGCACGGAATGAGGCACCACCCCGGCGTTCCCTGTGACTGTGAGGTTGAGGACCTCCCGGCTCCTCCTCGTTTTCAGAGGGTGGTCTGCCAGGTGGCCTCTGCTGTGGGTGCCGACACCCACCCAGCAAGGACACCGGTCACAGATGTGCGGGCCGAGGCCCTCACTGCCCCTGGCCAGGGCCCAGCACCTTCTCCAGCTCGTGGTGTTTCTCCTCTCTGCTCGCCCGGTGGGCCGGAGAGCCACTCACAGACTGGCCTTCAGCCCACGCACGGGCTCCAGGAACTGCGGCTGGAACTCTCGCTGTGATGTCTGTCCGGGAAGGTCCGGGAAACGCCCTCTCAGGAGGCGGACAGGACTGGCTGTGGTCCCGGGCCTGAGGCCGAGACCTGGCCCTCTCCTCTCCATGAGCTTCTCCAGAGGAAGTTGGGCCGCGTCGTCACCACCGAGGTCCCCACCAGGTGCCACCGCTCTCGGCTCTCCCCTCTCCCTCCTGTGAGCGAGTGGCCCCCGTGCCTGCGTTCCCAGCCTTCACCTTGGATACAAAAGACTCAAGTTCACGTACACGGAGGCCAGACGCTTGTCTGCTGAGCGGCTTGGAGCTTTGACAGAATCTTTTCACTCGCTCTGCACGGCATCGCTCCGAGTTTACTTGTGCGTGGGAAAAAGGCCGCGGTTATTGGGGAAAATTGGGTCCTCATTTATCTCGGTCTGTCTGAGCTGCTGCTGTGATCTGCCGCTTCGAGTTCCCTCAGCACTCACAATGGAGCCGAGTGGCGGGGGCCCGGCAGTCTGTAAATCTCAGAAAAGAGCAGGATTTATTTTCCCGTCTTCTCCTCGTCTTCTCCTCGCCTTGGGAGCAGACCTCAAATTGAGTGATTACCGTGAGCAGCGTGACAGTCCACGACGCCAGCGCCATCGGCGTGCTCGCTGACCCCGGGGGACTCCGCCCACTGGGGCGTGCGTGCGCCACTGAGAGGAGGCAGTCGGGGAGTCTCGGCGTGAACTTGAACTCGGACAGACGCGGCCCCCGGGGCTGTCTGGGGGGGCCCATCTCAGCATGTGTTTGTAACACGCTACAGCAAACATGGAACAGGAACGGATTAGAATTTTAAAGAAATTAAACCTATTCTGTATGGCTTTATGTTTCTCACGTCTCAGAAGTAATTCCTGTCACCGGTGTCAGAAGTTGTTAAAATCCTGCCCTCTCCAGAGAACACAGGTCCCTCACGCACACCGCACTGTCGCCTGTCGGGGACGGGCCTCGCGGGCCTGCCTGGCGGGTGCGGAGCTCTCAGGACTGCACGCCGACCGGGGCGCTGGGTCCCCATCAGAGGCTCGCGCCGCAGTTTAAATGTCGGTGCCTCGGGCGTCACGAGAGCACCTGGGGCTGTGCACGCTCCCTCTCCCGCGAGGGTCCCTGTGTTTACTGATGCACGCTCCCGGCGGACACGCGGGTTTCCACGGCTGCGGAGGGGCGGTGCCCGGGTGCAGGAGAGTCACCGCGAGGGAGCCTCCGGCTTCACCGTGGGGACAGTTTTGCTCAAGGAGACGTGTCCATGCAACGGTCTAGAGCGTGTGCAGGGCACGTGTGCTGGGAGAACCGGGGTGGGGCCTGTTCGTTCAGCGGAGGGGGCGGGCGTGGGACGCCGGGCTGGGGCAGCTGCGCGTCGAGGGGCGTCAGGGCCGTGGGTGAACGTTGCTGGGCTGCACCCGGGTCCGGAGGTTGTGGGCATGGCCAGGCCTCCCCGCCAGGAGGTCCAAGGTGGGCCCGTCGGGGGTCCGCGGTCAGTCTGATGGCAGCCTGGATCCCAGCACCTGGACACGGAGCAGGAGTTGGGGGTCGGAGGTGCTTCTCTGCTGCTGTTGCCAGGCGACCAGGCCCCGACCCTGCTCACCCCTGCTTCCTTGTCCGAGGGCAGAGGTGGCACCCCGGGCGGGACATGCCGGACCTGATGTCACAGCAGGTCACACACAGGGCAGGCGACTGCTAGTATTTACTGTGCTCGTATCTGCAGCACCGGCCACGTCCCGTGGATCGGGCTGCCCGGGGTGGCGGCGGGGGGCGGTCTGTCCTGCTTTGTCTCAGTCTGCGGGAAGCAGCCGCACTGTGTAAGGGCCGTTACCGGACCCCATGTCTCTCGCTCTGGGGCTTAGGGGTAATCCTGAGTATTTTTCTCGGGTACAGCATGAGACATGCTTTGGTACAAATGGAAAGTGAGCCCAAACTATAATTTTCGTTCATCTGTTCCTTGTGCCTTCCTCGCCGACGTCTGTGGGTTGTCAGACTCTGTGTGAGGCACCGGGGTGCACACACAGACCCCCCCCACCCCATTCAGTCCAGGGTGCAGAGAGTGGGCGCAAGTCACGGGGCCCTGGGGCATCTGGAGGGGGTTGGGGGGCGGGGTGATGTCAGGGCAAGGTTGGGTGGGGTCAGGGGCGAATCCGTGACAACGCCGTCACTGCAGGGGACAGAGACAGGGTGGGCCAGGGGGCTGAGCAGAGGTGGGGGGTGTGGTGAGGGGACGGGGTCCAGACCAAGTGGGGGACGGGCTCCGATCAGACGAGAGGAAGGTGCGTGTGATCCTGTTGCCCTGGCCTGGGCAGGTGGGTGGGCTGGGGGGCAGCCCTTCGCTGCCAGCCCTGGCAGCGGGCCCTGGGGTGGGTGTGGCAGGGAGAATGAGTGTTCAGACATGTTTCAGACGTGTGGAGGGTCCGGGGAGAGGTGTCAGGTAGCCTGTGGAGGGGGCACTGAGCAGAGAGGCTGGGGACCAAAACATTAGCAGCCACAGAATTATAAGTGGGTTGCCCTCATATCAGTTAATATTTTTAAAATTGCTGCACAATTCATCTGACCTGCAAAACTAGATTTCAGGTTCCTAAAAATATTTGTATGCAGCTATAGAAAGGTGGCAGTGATTTTGAAGGAAGGACAAGAAGGCAGTTGTTTTCGGATACCCCACAAAGAATGAAAGCTGGATGTTGATCTTCAGGGTCCTATGAAAAGTCTGTCTTAATTGCTAATGAGACAGTTTCGACTTTCACAGGAAGATAAAACACTTAATTTTGCTTATTCGAACGTATGATACAATCGTGGTGGCTTTCTTGTCTCGGATATTTAAAGACGAGCCAGCCGCTAGGCCTGTCCTCATAGAGTCCTGGGACAGTCTCCCTGCCCCGAAGAGCAGCCTCCTGCAGGTCGGAGGTGATCGGGGTGGGGCCCGGTCCCGGTCCTTTGGTGAGGAAAGTGTTCCCAGGTGTGCCTGGCTGCGGACGCTGCTCTCTCTAGGACCGGTGACAGCCCTGGGCGCAGCTAGGGCGGGGAGGCCGGTCTCTGCTTTGTTTTCAAATCCATTCCTTATTTGCGGGTGACACGCAGTTGACCTTGAGATGAACATACTTCAGGGTGATAACACACCTACACATGTATGATCTTTCAGGAACTGCACGAAACTTTTCTCTGTGGACATTGATCGGGAGCCCTTTTCCTGATGAGGCGTGGGACGGACCCGTAGCTCTGTCTTCTGTAAAGAGCACAGAAGGGAGTAGTGACAGTAGAGTGCGGGGCACAGGGGGCAGACACAAGGCCCTCGGGCCGAACCCGGCCCTCCACTGTGTTTTATCCAGCCCGGCACCTTGTTTCTACCCGGCAGCAGCACCCAGCTCCTTGCCTCTAGTTAAGGAGTAATTACGAGCCCTGGCTGGCGTAGCTTGGTGGATTGAGCACGGGCTGCGAACCAAAGTGTCACAGGTTCGATTCCCAGTCAGGGTACATGCCTGGGTTGCAGGCCACAGCCCCCAGCAACCGCACATTGATGTTTCTCTCTATCTCCCTCCCTTCCCTCTCTAGAAATAAATAAATAAAGTCTTTTAAAAAAGAAGTTGTTACATTTACACTGTCCTGCATTACGTTCGGCCCCTTGAAGGCAGCCGCGAGGCTGGTGTGGCCCCGGTGACAATGACTCTGACACCCCTGTTCTAAGGTAATAGGTGGCTTCCAGTATAGCCTGTGGCCTATAAAATTCGTTGGCAAATAAAATTTTACTACTGAGTCTCATTTACCAATGTATTTTAACATTGTAGATTTTTCAAAGTAAGAGAATTAGAGAATTATCTTAACAATTTTCTGAACAAATATAATCTATAGTGCATCTATTAGTTTTCCCTCATGTATTTATCTGACTGTCAGACGTCAGTGTTTTTTTTTTTTTAAGACAGTTTATATTTTTGCTGGGTAAACCCTAATACTGTGAACACACACGTCCCGGAGCCCCACTTCCCCGTGGGCATCACCACGTGGTGGAGGGGTTCGCAGGGCCCCTGCCACCGGCCACCCACATGCCTGGACGCGAGTGCCCAGCTCTCTGCTCTGGCGGCTCAGCGAGGACGGCGTGCCCTGCAGTCCCCCGGCGGTCCCTCGGCCTGGCCGCCTGCGCTCGGGGGGGTCTGCCGTAACGAGGCGATTTGTATTTGGTGACCAGTCGCGGATAATCCTGTGGCATTACTGAGTTTAATTCTCGGGGAAGACCTCCGGGCTCACAGAGGATTACTGGCCGTTTAAGAACGAGTAATTAATCGGGATCAGATGGGGACCTCAGTGCTCGTCCAAGCTGCACTGGGACCCGTGCTCCAGCCACGTGCCGCCCGGCCCCACGGCACACAGCCCGCGTGGCAACCAAGGTGGGGAGCTGGCCAGGTGGAGGGCCGGCCTCGCTCTCACCACGGTGGGGCCCAGCCCTGCCCTTCCGCCTCCTCACTGCTGAGGTTAGCAGAGCGAATCACGTCATTTCCTGGGGTCCTTCTCCCCTCACACACTCCCACCCCACACTCCAAAACCTGGGCTTCGGGGCTCGGTGGTTTTGTGGTGGGAAGATTGCTATTGAGAGCTTACAGGGGACGCAGGAGAAAAATGAATTACGTTGCGGGTTAAGGCATCAGGAAGGCACAGCTGATCCTCTGGTCAGCGGGCTCTGCGTCCCCTCCGCGTGTGCGGGCGGCGGGGGGGCTGGGGAGCCGGCCTCCCCTCGGCTCCCTTAGCCCGTCGGCAGCGGCCTCCAGGATGGGCTCGTTCTGAAAACCGCTTACTTGAAAGAACCCTCCTAACCTTGTTCGTTCAAGGTTATCTTTCATCTGTCGTCTCTCTTCCCGGATAGGTTGCAGGCCGAAGAGCATTAAACTATCTATTTTCTTAGTGGTTTTCTATCCCAGATTTGAATAATTCACTTGATTCTCCCAAGCTGCTTAGATAAAAGCGTGTTATCTGGGAAAGCTAATTTTAGTGCCTTTCTGTTTGAAATGGGAGGCATAAAACCCTTTTATTTTTAGTGTGGATTTTAAGTCCTCATAGCTCTTAATCTGCCCGTTTGGAGACAGTCTGAGTACGGCCCAGGCACCTGTACTTTGTGAGGTTAGGTGTTTACCTGGGCCACAGTTCCTTTCCCTTCCCTTTGCTGAATGTTTTATCGGAAACATGAAGTGGGTGGATGAGGAGAGACCCCTGAGTCCGGGCGGGCTCTGCCCCAGGGGCCCTCGCTGGCCCCATGAGTGAGCTGTTCCATGCTCCTCGCTGCAAACATTCTCACTGCAAACATCCCTCCAGCAGACGCATCAAATGACCGCCGTCTGTTACAGGAGGGAAGGTTTGTGACCCCGGCCAAGGAACCCACTGGGTCCCACGGACCTGCATTCTCACTCTAAGGTTCCGGGATTCTGTGATTGTACTCTATCTATTAGGGTAAATCTAAAACACGGTCATTTTCGTAGGTGAAAAAAAAAAATTCGTAGGTGTCCATTTTATACAGTTCGGCCAACATGAAAGCCTAGCTATTTATTCTTTAGGGAAAAAATATAGGACTCCTCTTTGAAAATGGTAATGAAAAGTAGCTCAAGTTTATTAAGACGCTAACTTCATTAAAAAATCACACAAAACGTAGTTATCATCATGAGTGCCAGATATTTAAAAGTACATTTTAAGAGTCGGTAAATCCAATGGGAATGAGATGTTCTTTGCACATCTTATTTCTTTTTACAGGGAGTGGGTTTTTTTATTTTTCTGTGTTTATGAGGCAAATCGCAGTCATTACGGCTCGAAATCAGCTTCATTGTTTTCCTCGCAGGCCCCCGCGGAGCTGCGGCACCTTCGCAGGAAGCTCCGTGACTAATGAGCTCGGCTTGATTACGCGTCGGTACCCGGAGTATCTCTTTCTGGCAAGGGGTGCATTCCGGCACGGCCTTGACAAAGGCGACGTGCAAATGCGTTGTTTGCCTCCGAAAGGATGCCAATCAGAGACACAGATGCTAAGGGAAATATTTAAAAATAAACAATTAGAATAATGGATATTTGCGGTGCGTTTTTTACCTGAAATTACATAACATGCTACACATAGAGCGCTTAGGTGTGCTTGCGTTCAGAGGCCAGCTGAATGTTCTGCTGTGTTAATTCCATGTCCATCCCCTGCTCTGTGTGGCAAAGCAGGCCAGGCCCTGGGGAGGCCGTTCGGACGATGACCTTGAGAACGTTCCCAAGGTTTCTGACCGTCACGTCGTGTCCCTGACCTTCCTGCCACTTGCCACACGTGATCGACCCAGGATTTGTCCCACCTCTGCCGTGATCTTCTTCCGTCTCTTTGTCACTTGTCACAGATCTGCTTACCTTTCTGCATCCGTTTCAGCTTCCGCCTGTCCACAAGGCCATCAGGATGCCCTGCCCTTAGCACTCCCTGCTCAAGGTCACTGCTCTCGGAGTATCCGCCCCTGCAGTGACCGCACCTTCCCTGTGCCCGCCCCCGGGAATGAGCACCCTGCCCCCCATGCTCCTGCCCTGCCCAGGATCAGGCTTCCCTCAGCAGTCCGGGCGTGTCCGATCGGACCCTCCTCCAGACTAAAGCTGTGCCAGACGGGCCTGTGCGGGCTCAGGCCCGGTTCCCCCACTGCCACCCCGGGGGCGGAGCCCAGATCTGCCCACCTTGCCCTGCACGAGGGTCCGCTCACCCCCCTGCCTGCTGCTCCGCTGGGTTAAGTCGTGTTCTTGGCGGAATCGGACGCCCCGCGTCTGCTGTGTGGTGGGGCCCGTGGGCTAGAGGCGGTGGGAAGCGTGTGTGGGGCTGGGAGAGCCGTGTGCATGGCATCAAGGAGCCGGAGCCACTCGGAGCCAGGTCACAAGGTGCTAGACTCTTCCTCTGGCCCTTCTTTCTCCACATCCCAGCGCCCGTTGAACATTCCTGTCAGCGACAGCAGCACCAGACTCACAGAGCACGCGCACCTGTGTGCCGAGGCGTGGTTGGTGCTCCCGGGGCTCCGTGGGGCCCTGGGGGGTGGGGGGGGTCACACAGCACTCACGCCTGGCCCAGGTCACCGGTGATGGAGCGTCTCGTCATTTTTCTCAGGCACAGACAGGATTCTCAGCCTTTCACTCGCCTTTAGGGTCCTGGCTCCCAACAGTCTGACGCCTCCTCTTTCTAGTGTGTCCTGAGACTCAGCCCAGCCCCCTGCCCACCTTGACTCTCCCATGCAGCCACTGCACCCTCCCGGTGTGCTGCAGCTGTGCTTCCGCAGGGCACGGGGCCAGCGCAAGGGGGCCCTGACCCTCGGAGGAGAGAGGAAGCTGTCAGTGGGGAGACCGCTTGGTCATCGCCTTTACAAAGGTTCCTTTGTGTAGCCCAGGTGCTGTTTCTGACATTCGCGTGGAGTAGCCTCCACAGTGACTGTGACTCTGGCCCCCAGCCCTGCGGGAAGGGCGGGCAGGGGGAGCATTCTTCAGCGGAAGACGATACTGGTCTGAAGGTGCGGCATCCTTGGCACAAGCAGGATCTGTGCTTGTCGTCCAGTTTTATGGAGAGATAGTCGGCGCACGGCGCCACGTCCATTTAAGGCGTACGGCACGGTGTTTGGTGCACGTACACCGAAATTACTGCCGTAGCAGGCGGGCCCAGTGAGGAGAGAAGGGAGAGAAAAGGGACAGACGTTCTCCCTGTGGCCTGCGCTCGGCGCTTCCCGCGCGGCGCGCAGCACGGCCAGCAGGAGGCGCACCGCGTGCGTCACGTGCCTGCCCCTCATTGGCCCGGGCGCCGGGCGCCTGTGCCTTGGGACCACGCCCGCACACCCGCCGGCGCACGCCCGCCGATCCACCGCGCGCGTCTCGGTGACAGCGCAGCACGCGAAGGCCGTGCGAGGAAGTGAAGGGAAACCACAGATAATGGTTCCCACCCACAGGAGAGGGGGCGGCGGCTGCAGACACGGGGGCCCCCACACCAGGTAGGACACAGGCGAGGCTCCGGGAGGGGCACAGAGACAGTCGTCGGGGGGACTGAGAGGAGGCAAAATGGCTTCCCCGGGGCGGGGGGCGGCCCGAGCGTTTGCTTCGTGACGGGACCGGGGAGGGTGTCGGTGGTGGGCGCCGTGGGCGGAGAAGCACGACAGAAGGGCCCGTGGAGGCGGACGTCCGGGGTTGGATGTCGGCTGGAGCGGAGTGGGCGAGGAGTGCCGGCACCGACTGGGAGGGAACGTGCATTGGGGTTGGAGCCCCGCTCCCAGAGTTCTGTGCTGTGTTCCAGAGGCCTCCCCTCTCGCTGGGAGGGGTGCCCGTGGATCCCCCGGGACCTGGCCCGCGTGCATGCACGGTCCGTTCTGCCCACGGTGCCTTGCGGGCGGAGGGGCCGCAGCAATCCCAGGCGGTGCCATCTCCCCAGCCCCAATAGAACGTCGAATGAAGTTCAAGAGAAACACCCGAACACCCAGTGGGTCATCAGATGCCACCGCAAGGGGATGAAATCGGGGGACGCCGACCTCCAGGACAGGTCATCTGCTGTCCTGCCCTTGGTCCGGTTGTCCCCAACAGGGGGCTCCGCTTCCCCGAGAAGGGGAGGCTGTCACCCCGACAAACACGGACTTAATGCCAGCTGACGTGGCTGCCTCTCGAGGTTGATGGCGGTGACGAGCGGCGATAGTTCCGGAATCAGTTCAGCGGGAAAACGGCTGTCTTCCTGCTTCTGGCTGACGTTGTCGTCCGGACCAGGGATTTCTTGTCGTGTTAGGTGTCTTTTGTTGATTAAAAGGCAAATGGCGAAGGACCGTGTTCTCCGAGATGCAACGGCTCTGGAGTGGGGCCGTGGGGCCGGTGGCAGCGAGCCGCTGCCCACGGGTCAGCTGAGTGGCAGCCGCTCGTCTGGGCTCTGGTGTGTCATCCGTGGGTGCTGTTTTGGGGACCAGAGGGCGGCCCGTGTCTGTAGAGGGGAGTGGCGGGGTGGGTGGGACCCAGGAGGTGAGGGGCAGGGCGTCCACCCACACAGACACTCTGTTCCCTCGGGCCCCTCGGGGCTCACCCATGGCCCCCTCCTTCGGGGCGGCTCCCTGCAGACGCCTGCATGAGGTTTGGGGGTTGGGGCCCTGCGGCCCTGGGCCCAGCCTGGTGTTCCCACCGGAAAGGCCGTCCCCAACCCCCCGTCCCTGAGGGAGTGTCCGCACCGTCCCTGCTCGAGCTCATGCCTCCATGGAACCCCCCCACCGCCCCCACCTGGTGTGCCGCATGTTCATCCCTTACCCGCCACCCGGGGCCAGGCGGTCAGCGGCCTGGGAGCAGGCGTGGCTGCGGAGGGCTGTAAACTGAGACCCCGGACAAGCCCCACCTGCAGAACCATTGGCGCACAGTGAGTCGCCATGGGGTGGCGGGGGCGAGTTCAGGGAGCTGGTCGTCACTCTGCACGCAGGGGGCCAGTCTCGTGCTCTGTGTGTTAAAAGGGAAGCGAGTCGGCACGCATTTGGGTCCAGAGCCCGTGAACTCAGGCGTTCTGGCTCACGGACGCGGAGGCTGTCACTGGTGTGCACAGGGAAACCGCAGACGGCAGACGGCCCGAGGGGGCTGGGACGGTGGGGACGCGCTCAGGTGGGCGTGTCATTGCGTCGTCACTCAGGGCACAAAGGCTTCAAGTCTGTTTGGGCGAAACCCCTGGTAACCACCGCGCCACCCGCCCCGGCCCCACCCACTGTGCGGGCCTGAGCAGACCCGGTCTGAAAACGCCCTGTTCGGAGAGGGAAGAGAAAACAGAACACAACCCCTCACGTGTGTTTTATGTCTCCGAGAGGCCGGCGACACTGGCACTCACGGGGCACGTGGGGCCAGCCGGAGTGTCGCACGCCTCACCTGGGCCGCCTGCCTCACGCGTGTGGTTTGGCAGCGGGTGTTCATCGCGCTTGGGGGCTGGTGGAGAAGCTGGAGCACTCCCTGCGGGTGATGGCAGCGTGACCCCTCGGGGGACTGTGCAGGGGGAGTGGCCAGACACCGAAGTGTTCCCCGACAATGGAGAGCCGCGAGGTCTGTGTGGGCCTCGTGCCGTGAGGCCGGCGGACCGCCGGGTGACCGCCGGGTGATGCCGGGTCGGGCTGGGAAGTCCGGTGAGGAAGGCTCAGCCCCCCTGGA
Source organism: Phyllostomus discolor (assembly GCF_004126475.2). Taxonomy (NCBI): domain Eukaryota; kingdom Metazoa; phylum Chordata; class Mammalia; order Chiroptera; family Phyllostomidae; genus Phyllostomus; species Phyllostomus discolor. Next base: position 1,815,519 of record NC_040909.2, read on the forward strand.
CCTGCCCCGAGCATGGGGACCTTTCTGTCGGGACCCAATGGGCCAGCTGCTGTGAGTGGCTGCTTTATCCCCTCTTTGTTCTTCGGGGCCTTGTTGCTGCTTCATTAATTGATAGCGTTTGGGTGTTTTCTAAACAGGTCTCTCTCAGTTTCCGGGAATTAAATATTAATAAAAATAAAAATGACTTCTTTCTGTTTCCTTAATTGTCTTGCACATTCACGGATGTAAATTCCATGCGTGTGAGGCAGAAAAGGGAAAAGGCCTAAAAGACACTCCTCGGGAAGCTCGAGGCCCGGGCTGGCGGTAAAGGCCCGACTGCAGGCTGTGCCGCGATTCCTTTGCTTGGCCCTGGCGGTGACATGCGTCCTCCTTTCCTGGACTAAACGGTGGGTTTGGTGTGGCTGACAATGTAAAGGACCGTCCGCCGGGAAATACCTTACATACTGCAGGAAGGCGATACAAATCCTGAATTCTTTTAAGGGTACGGCGGCTTGCTAGTCCCGTCGGATGACCCCGTGGCATGTCTTCCGAAGCACGGGAGAGCGTCCCTCCCCCACAGGCGCCCGCCCCGCCGGTGCCCGGAGACCTCCCATGACTCGGGGGTCCGGAAAGCTCCTCATGGCTGCTCTGCCTGCGGAGGTGTGTGGTCTTCTTACTTATCAGTCTGTAACCTTGTGTGCCAGTTAAGCTTATTTTTTAGTTACATTCCTGTCTTCTAGACACTTGTGTTTGTGTAAAAGCATAGTGGGCGGGGCGTGCGAAGCTCAGGAGCAGACCCGGCTGTAACGGGTGCTGGTTCCTTTGAGCAGCGGGACGGCCCCGCACGTGATTAAGGCCCGGAGAGCTCCGCGGGAGGCCGACTGTCAGTCCAGCCCCCTCCTCACTGAAACGGGCGGGGCGAGCAGGAGACCCCCGTCTCCTGCAGTGCACTCCGGGCCTCAGGGCCGTTCGGGGCCGGGGGGAGGGGGGAGAAGCGGGTCCATTGGTCAGCGTTCCTGCAAGCGGCCAAGCCGCTTCCATTCCTGCCGCCTCAGCGTTCTGCCCATTGCGACGAGCGGCAACTGCATTTTAGATACAAGCACTTACTTCCTTTTACAAATGAGTCTGCGATGGGGCGGATGTTTTGGTGAATGCCCGAGAACTCGGCTCAGAAATGCAGAAGCGGTCGGGCTGACGTGGGGGCAGCACAGTGGGGCCGCCGGCAGTCCGCCACAGTGGGCTCCCTGCGGCTCCCGGCTGCCTTATTCCCTGCTGAGTTCACCACCCAAGGGCTCTGCTCCCCAATCCTTGTTCAGTCATCTCCTTGAAGGAGAACTAAAGGTTCCCACTCCTGACTTCCTCGTTGGGTGGGGGGGTCGGTTTGACCCCTCTGTGCCAAGGGTTCCTGTGGGTTACGTCCGTGTAGGTGACACACCTGTGTAGGTGACATGTGTCATGTCACTCTCCGGGGCTCTGCCGTACGAGGCGTCCTTGAATGAGCCCGGAGGTCGTCTCCCTCTCTCTGGCTCAGCAGCCGGTTAGGAAGTCACCTCCTGGGACGGGAGGGGTGGGCCCAGACAGCCGTGGGGCAGGGGGCGTTCCCAGGAGGAAGCACAGCCCGAGGGGACGGAGCTCAGGGTCCTGCCTCCGGGAGCCCTGCTGCTGCTGACGCCTGGTGGGCCTGTGTCCCTGACTGTGACCCCAGCCCCGCCCTGCCCCTGCCTGGGGACCGGCTCCCACCCCCTGCAGCACGACTCCGCTGCTTAACGATTCCGCCCACACAGCTGCTTCTCACATCATTTCTGGAAACTCCAACCTTAGCTTCACAGACGCTTTGAACCGAATCTCATGTCTTCGCCTGACTTCCTGACCTTTACAATTTTTATTTTTGACTTTTTAAAAATTATTCGTGTCTTGATCTTTTCCTTTCCCACATTGGAGTGTCAGGTTTTCGAGGGCCGAGACCCTGCCCGCCTCATCTCCCGTCGTTGCCCTGGTCCCCGGGGCCTTGACGTAACAGGGACTCTCAAAAAAAAGAGAGAAAGAAAGAGAGAGAGAGAGAGAGGAAGGGAGGAAGGGAGGGAGGGAGGGAGGGAAGGTAGGGAAGGAAGGAAAGAAAGGAAGGAAGGAAGGAAAGAAAAGGGAAAAGACCTGTCATGTGAGGGTCGTTAGCGTTAGGTCCTGCCTGAGGGTCACCGAGCTGCAGCCGCTGTCCCCTGGCAGCCCCACCCCTGCCCCCTGGTGGCCCCGCCCCTGCTCTCTCACTGGGTCACTTCGGCCCTCCAGCCCTTGGAGGCGGGGTCCCGTGGGCCCCATGAGGACGTGGGGCCTCCAGGGAGCCTCCTGGGTTCGTAAATGAGGTTTTATTAAAATGCACATTTACACATTATTTCTATGAAGGCTTTGGCGATGGCCATCTGAGGAAACTTCCGGAAGAAGAATGGAGCATCTCGACGGTTCAGGATGTCCTCCCGGTTTATGTTCGTGGAGCTCGCTCCATTCACCATCCGGGGTGGGGGCTCCGGCCTCAGGCCCGAGTCCTGCGGGCCGCGGAGGGGCGGAATCGGTTGGAAAAGAGGAGACGGTGCCAGGCCTGCTCGCCCCCGAGCCCGGGCACTCCTCCCCGGGGAGGGCGCTGGACGGAAGTCCGGTGTCTAAGTTTCAGCCCCAGCCGTGTGCTGGAGGACAGCCGGCGTCTTCCATTTGCACTGCTCTTTGTTACTGTCAGAGCCACGGGCACAGCCGAGCGTCTGTGTTTGGGGCGCCCGGAGAACGTGGTTTCGCTGTCCCCCTCACCCCAGAGCCCCGTCTTGATGTTGGGCCCCCTCTCCGACCCCCCGAGCGCCTTTGGCAGCCCGTCTCACCGATCCTGGCGTCTGCTCCTCACCCAGGCTTCTCCCCAGCTGCCGAGGGCGTGTCTGCCTTTCCTGTCACTGTCACTGTGGCAACTGCAGACAGAAGGCTCACCTCCCTGGTCCTGCGCTCCCTCCAGTCTCTGGGAGCCCACCCCGCACAGAGGGATGGAGGGGGGAAAGCTAACAGGCTTCCTCTCCTCCCCGCTCTGGGCCTTTCCCCACCTGGGCCCGTTCTCCCACGTAACAGCCCCTTTCTCTCCAGTCTCCTCCGCAGCGCACCTTTTGGGACACTGAGGCACTTTCCTGTTTCCCGAAGAGTCACCCCGAGCTGCAGAGCTGCAGCCCTCCAGGGGCGCTCTGGTCCAGGGCCCCGGGGGGGGGAGGGGGTTGGCAGACTCAGGTCAGGGACCGGGGCCCTCAGCAGCGGTCCCCAGGGAGCGCAGGGCCGTTCAGACTCGTGGGCCTGTCACATCCTTGCGTCCGAGGGCCCAGCTACAATGTCTGTCTGTGGGAACAGGCTAACCCCATTTCCCCCAAAGCACTGAATGTAACAGGTTCTACATTTAAAAATGGAGTGTTTTTGAGTGGAATGTGAGCTGTACGCGGGCAGGGGCCTGGTGTAGTATAATAATTCTGCGTCGTCCGTCTTGACTTACGGGTAACTTGAAGCAGCGAGGGAACGCCCACTGAAAATGTCCGTGGGGAGAGGGTTTTTCGTGCAATAAGACTAATGACAAGGCTGTTTTTTAAAGAATTGAAACGGTTGTGCCCCAGCACTCCTCCCGTCGCCCGGGGCTCCCGCACACCCGTGCCCTGACCCCTGCAGCCAGATCGGGGCAGCTCTCCCCTGGGTGCTGGGGCGGGGCCGCAGGAGCAGGTCCCGCGGGCTTCTCCTCTTCGGAAACGGCGTTCCCACTTCGTTCGGAGCACGTAAAGGAATACTCCTCTCCACCGCTAGTTTTCCTCCCGACACCTGCGTTTTACATGTTTTGCTCCGACAGCCCTCTGACTCTTCCTAAAATGCCTCTGTCACTTGTGGGACGGGGACTCGGTGCGTGGAGGGGAGCTAAGGTGGGGCCGAGCGTGACACAGCCCCTCACAGCCCCCTGGAGCCCCCACATTCCGGGGGCAGATCGGTGGGCTGCTTCCCTCTGTGAGCACTGTTGGCGAAGGACCGTCGGTGTCCTCCGTGCAAACCGCTTCATCGGGAAGGACCAGCGAGGCTCCTCGCGGTGTTCCAGAAATGACCCCCCCCCCCACAAGGCTTCTTTGAGGGGCGGCAGGTGAGGACGGCCAGCAGGGGTGGCTGCCCCCCCCCCCCGCCCCCGCTCACGCAGTCCGCCTGGCGTGCGGTGTGCAGATAGTGAGCCTCAGGCCTCTCCGCTATTGACGCCGAAGATGAAACGGCAGGAGTTCTCTTTACGGCCCTTCCAAGGCAAGCCGGCTGCGGTGCCATCCACTCTGTGGCCACAGAATTTTAGAGGGGAGCCAATTAAGAATTGAATGCGTTTGCTGGCGTGGGTCCCTCGTCTCTCGAGGAGACGGAGCCGGAGCCAGGGGGAGTTCTCTTTCAGGGACGCGAAGCTTCCGCGGAGTGGCCTTGGCCTGCGTCCGGGAGATAGCATTGTGCCCGCGCCCGGCTTCTGCGCCAGACGCCGCGGCAGTGGGGCGGGCGGTGCCGTGCTGTGGCAGCCCCAGGAGGAGCCGTTGCCTGAATTGCCTTCTCCCTCGGGGACGAGGGGGCCTCTCTGAATCAACCCACGCGTCCCAAGGAAGCGTGACTGTCCCCTGTCCTCGTAGGAAGAGGGCTATTTTCCAAGAGCCGTTTTCCTTCCTGACAAAGACGTTCCCCTCTGCAGACGATCAGCAGTTTCGCAGCTGGCTCGCGGAGCCCTGAGGATGCTGTCTGCAAATCCAGGCAGGGGAGACTCGCTGGGAGCGAAAGGGACGTTGGAATCACGTCCCAGTTTGTGATACAATGCAGCGCCGTCTCATGCCTCTGCAGCGTTGTTAGCCACGTGCTGTGCTTGTTACACAAGGACAGTCCTCGCTCGTCCGCCACTCGTGAACTCGGTGAGAAGGTGCCAGGTCGAGAGCCCGGGCAGGCAGGATGGGATGGAGCCGTGTCCCCCACCCCATCCCTCCTTGTCCGCTCTGAATGGACCACGACCACTCCCCTCAAAAACATTCCTCGGTAGCTCCGGTGACCTAAGGCGACCTCTCGTGTTGCTGCCGAGAACCGGATTTTCCCGCGTGCATCGAAGGACCTCCCTCTCCGCTGGTCCTGACTCTGCCGCCCAGAGACCCGAGGGGCCCCAGGCTTCCCGCCTCACACACGGCCAGGCTTCGGCGTTTCTGTGCGGTAGGAGGGCTGGGCCATGGGCGGTCGCCGCGTGCGTGGGCTGCGGCTGGAGCAAGGGGAGAAGTGGCCGAGTTCTGAGTGTGTCCGCTGTCCTCGGAAGCTGCGGCCCAGAGGGTGATGGGTCACAGGGTGGAGGGGGCGGGGCCGATGGTTGGGGCCTGAACAGGTTCACCCCGAGCTCGGGACGGTGTGTGTGGGGTTGAAGCCCGATTAGATGTCCATTCAAGGTGGTCCGTTCCGCGGGCAGGGCTGTCCTCCATGCCCAACAGAACGTCAGACTGGCCGCCTTTAAAACCTGTGGTTTCAAGTTTCAGTGATTGCTGTTGACACTCATTGTTACACCAGGGTAAGGCGCACGGCATGGGGATTAGACACTGGTATGCTTCCGCAGCGGCCACCCGTCTGACGCCATGCGTAGCGGTTACACCCGCCTGTTCCCGGTGCCGTGTACACGCCACAGCCCTGCGGCTGCTGTTACGTCTGGAGACGTGCACTCCGTCTCTTTGACCCGCCCCCTCCTCCCCCCAGCCCTCGCCCACCTGGCAACCCTCAGTTTGTTCTCCGTGTTTATGAGTTCGTTTCTGCTTTGTTTGTTTATTTATCTTGTTCTTTAGATTCCACACGTAAGTGAAATCTCACGGTGTCTGTCTTTCTCCGTCTGATGTATGTCCCGCAGCGCGATGCCCTCTGGGTCCGTCCGTGACCTTGCAGATGCCAAGGTTCCATCCTTCTACGGCCGAGTCGTATTCCCGTGTGTCTGTGTGTCTGTGTGTGTGTGTGCACCGCTGGGTCATGCTCCCGTGTATGTGTGTGTGTGTGCACCGCTGAGTCATACTCTGTGTGTGTGTGTGCACCGCTGAGTCATGCTCCCGTGTATGTGTGTGTGTGTGTGTGCACCGCCGAGTCATGCTCCCGTGTATGTGTGTGTGTGTGCACCGCTGAGTCATGCTCCCGTGTATGTGTGTGTGTGTGTGTGTGCACCGCCGAGTCATGCTCCCGTGTATGTGTGTGTGTGTGCACCGCTGAGTCATACTCTCGTGTGTGTGTGTGTGCACCGCTGAGTCATACTCTCATGTGTGTGTGCACCGCTGAGTCATACTCTCGTGTGTGTGTGTGCACCGCTGAGTCATACTCTCATGTGTGCATGCACCTGTGAGTCATACTCTCGTGTATGTGTGTGTGTGTGTGTGTGTGTGTGCGCGCACCGCACCTTCCTCACCCACTCGTCTGGGGGCGAGCGCCGAGGTGGCTCCCATCCCTGGGCCGTTGTGAACCACGCCGTGCCCCCCACGGGGTGCAGGTGCCTGTGTCAATGCGCGGTGTGGATTTCCTCGGGCAAACTCCCAGAAGTGGCTCTAGTCAGGCCTCTGTTACTGCCAAACAGGGGTTCCCGTCTCTCCCCACCCTCCTGCTTTCACCCCAGAGAGCAGTCCCGGGTACTCCTTATGGGTCAAGGTTAAAGACAACACTCAGCATTGTTTTCTAAGCGCAAAAACCTCTGCATCGTGCACCCCCGGTATTCAGGCGAGTGTGATTCCCCAGGACCTGGAGAGAGACAGTCCTGATGACCCACCGGGGGGGAACGTCCTCAGTGCAGGGATATGACGTCCCGGCGAACATCACTCAGTTCTCAGCTCCGCCGAGAGCAGAAATTCGATTCCTTCATACAGATTCCTTCCTCTAACAGGAACTCTGTCCGTGGAGGCCGAGCTGTGGTCCAATCCCAGTCCGAGTCTCTGAGTGGATTTGTCGTATAAATTAGATTGGAGCTGCTGCGAGACCTGCCTACATCTCTCTCTCTCTGCCTTCCCCCAGACCGGTGCGTCCACCTGGGGGGCAATGAGCGTCTTGTCTGGAAAACCTCAGGCCTTTCTGAGACAGTTTGCACCCCCTTTATCTCCCCCCTCAGCCACGTGAATGCAAACGACATGCCGCGTGAAGTTAAGACGTGTGGGACAGCAGCAGACGGGCGTGTCGGGAGCGTCTCCACCTTAACCTCGCGTCTCCGGGGTGAGAAGCAGCGGCTACTTCCTTGTTGGGGGTGCAGAGAGGAAATGGGGCAGCTAATTAGCGTGTGATAAACAGGTGTCGCCACCTCCCGGCAAGGCGGGAGGATGCTGGTGGTGCCGCCGGGACGATGGAGGAACGGCGGAGCCCTCGGCCGCCGTGTCGGAGGAGCGGGCGCCCTGGCTGCAGCCGGGCTCGGCGTCTTGGGCGCACGGACCCAGGGGGCTCCCTGCTCGGGCGTGTCCCCGGGACTCTCGCGGTTTTCAAAGACGTGCCCGTCCAAAGGGCGGCAAGTTATAGGACTTTCATGGCGCTTCTCACCACCGAAAGACCCGCCGACAAAGTGGGAGTTTAAATCACAGTGTAACACTGGTTTAGGAGCGCCTTGCATGCCAGCGGCCAAGGCTTCCAGTCGACTCACTCGAGTTTTCCAGGCTCGATGGGAAGTGCCAAACAACACCCCAGAATACCCAGGGTGCTTGGTGATTTGTGTCTCAAAAGAATGTGGGACAGGCCTTCTCCTTAGTTTTATGTTTAAATCTCCATCAGGGGAAATCAAATCATCCGTATAAATTGTATTGTGGCGTGTCACCGGATGTTAAATATGTTGATGCTTTAACAATCAAAAAATAACAGAAAGCTTCTGTTGCCCTTCTAAAACAATTGCACTAAAAGAGAAAAGACACGAGTTAGAGCCCTGGCTGGCGTAGCTCAGTGGATTGAGCGCGGGCATGCAAACCACAGTGTCGCAGGTTCGATTCCCAGTCAGGGCACATGGCTGGGTTGCAGGCCATGACCCCCAGCAACCGCACATTGATGTCTCTCTCTCTCTCTCCCTCCCTTCCCTCTCTAAAAATAAATAAATAAAATCTTAAAAAAAAAAAAAGAAAAGACACACATTAGATTCACCCTCGACGTCCTGCCCACCCGGCCCTACGAGTGTACAATCGCACCTTCTGGCCGGAGCCTCGGTCCGACTCTCACCACCCGCGCAAGCCCCGGTGTGCGTGTCTCAGACAGAGAGTGCGGGGTGCTCTCCCCACCTGTGGCTCTGGTCTCCAGGCCGCCCACCCAAGGCTAAGGGTGGCACCCGCCCAGCGACATCTGACCCACGTTGGGAGGTGTGTCCTCAGCTGCTTGGTGCGCAGTGAACACCGAGTAGTTTTGAGTGGAGGGGCAGTTACGTGGAGAAACGAATGCCTGATCCTCCGATCGTGGTTAGCAACAAATTATCTTTAAGTATGGGTCTCATTTTACGTTTAACAACAGTTACGTGGCCCGTTTTACCTCTCTCTGACAGGGCTGTCTTCATCTTGTCAATCAGAATGCAACCCAGTCCCCGCCTTCTGGTGTCTCTCAGGCGTCTTTGGAAACCGGCTCTGGTCCCTGCAGTTGGAGTCACTTCCTCGGTTAGAATTAGTGCACTAATTTTTCCGTACGCCGCACCTCATCTGTTACACAGGGCAACTAAGTGTCTAATTAACCCCGCGCCGGAGAAGGCAGTTCCCTAATTAGGTTCCGCGTGCGTCCCGCGCCCTGGGAGCACACGCACACGGGGATCGGAGCCGTGCGCATCCCGCCCTCCCCTTCCCGCCTTCCCCCCACACCGGTCCCATCCGCTCCCGTTCACGTTTCAAAAGCGTTCCCAGTAATCCGGCAGCCAGGCGCTCTTGGTGTTTACCGGAAAGACTTGAAAACTCACGTCACACGGAGAGCCTTGCTGCTGGACACTTGTCGCAGCTTTACTCCCGACTGTCAAAAGTCTGGGAGGGGCCGAGCTGTCCCTCAGCAGGTGCCGGACAGCAAACTGCAGCGTGTCCACCTAGGGGCATGTCCCTCGTGCTCAAAACAGGTGTGCGACCCAGCCCGCAGCGCCGGGGAGGAACCGTCAGCGCGCACCGCCACTGAGTGGCAGGTCTGTCCACCGAGCCTGCACGCACCCTGCCGGGTTCCAGCTCTCTGACCTCCTGGAAAGGGGGCCACATGGCGGGGACCGTCACAGTCAGGGCCTGGAACCTCGGGGCAGGTCTGCTGGCGGCGAGCCCTCAGAGCCGGCAGCAGGCTTCCTCGGAAAGTTTTACCGCTTGCATTTTGGACGCTGCCTCTTCCTCGAAGCCCCCGGCCCGGCAGGGGCAGCGAGGGGCTGCCGATCGTGGGCGCAGGTGGGTGGCAGCAGGGACATTCTCCTTCACGGCTGTCCGCTCTCTCCACTCACCCCAGCGCGGGGGTCAGGGTAGATGTGGTCAGCAAACCTCCTTCTTGAGATAAACCGTTTTACCAGAGGAACCTGAAAATAGCACGGAGACTTGCCCTTTTGGGGGCTTTGAGGTAGCCGCTCGGTCCGCCGGCAGGAGGGAGCAGCTCGGGCACATAATCACTCTCCGAGTGTGGCCGGTGTTATCCCTCGCACCGGGTTCCGGCTAAGCCGCCCTTGACGTGGCCTTGACCCTGCACTGAATTCCCTGCAAATTGAAATACAGAAACCCCTCCCGCGTCCTGGCGTTGAGCGGTAGCCTGCAGCCGCGACGTGGAAACCTCAGAGGCATGCGGAGGAGGTATCGTTAGTGCCGATTACCGGAGAATAAAAAACTTTGTAATCACACACTAATTACTTTTGTGATTAGGAGGACAACAAAAATCCATATCAATTTAGGTTATTATGGTCTGCATTATATCTGCTCATGAATAATCCGTTTTAACCATTTATTAAATTACAAATACATTTTTGTAAATCTGGCTGACATTTAGGTATTTTATAAAACACAATAAATGCCAGAGCAAATCGAATTAAGGACGCTTGTAACAGGCTCCCCTACTAGTTAGGCAAGAGGCGGGGCCGGCAATGGCCCTGGTCTGTATCGGGAATAAATCTGATCACAGACCAGAGGATAATTTTTTTTTTCTTTTTCTTCGTGCCGGGGGGCGTGACCTTTACGTTGATAGCGGTTTCTTAACAGCTTCCCCTCGTGTTTTATTCCTTTTGATCCGAGAGAGATTTGATTGTCAGCCTTGAGCAGAAATCCAGAGCAACCGAACGTGGCCAGCCACTTAGGAACCGAGGCGGCTGTCCGTGGGCACGCGGTGTGACCTCGGGCAGCTGGCGAGGGTGCCCCTCACGGAGCCCTCGCCTCGGGCTCCAGGCTGGAGCCTTCCTCCAGCTCCTGGGACGCCTGCACTTCTGTGCCCCTGAGGCCACCAGGTGTGTGACTCCGGCCGCCTCTGCCTGTGTTAAAAAATATATATATTTTATATGTATATAAATATATATATTTGGTAATAACTAAATGTCCATGTTCACTTCTACTTGGCACAGACTAGCCACCTGCTGGACAGAAGCGTCCAGAAGCGTCCAGCTGCGGTCTGAAATTGAGGAGGGGGGTGTCGTTGGAGCCTCTCGCCCTTAGCCATACCGGGGTGTGTGTGTGTGTGTGTGTGTGAGATTCTGTCCGAACTGGAATGGAGCTCATTCATGCCAGTGTCCTGGGTGTGGGAGAAACGCCGTGGGGCGGGTCCGTGGGGAGGATGGGGGGGGGGACCGCTGACCCGCCCTTTGTGAACCGGTGTGCGCTGTCCGGCCGTGCGATGCAAGAATAACTTATACCGCGGGTCTGGTCTGGGGACGCCGCGGCTGGACGTCGCCGGCGTGCCTGACCCGGAGTGCTCACGGCACTTACTTCTGGAGGGCAGCCCCGTTGGCCAGACCCGTGCTCCTGCAGGGACGTCCGGGAGCCAGCCCCGTGGGTCGTGGCCGGCGGCATGCAGCTCCCGCACTGCGCTCCTCCCTCTCCTTCCGTCCACCTCCCCGCCGGGGGAGCCCGGAGACGAAGAGCCCGCTGCTCCCTCCTGCGGATGGGAAGGGTGTCGGTCCCCTTGTCCCACAGGAGGCGCCGCTGGTGGAACTTAGGGCGTCGCGTGCCTCAGCTCATGGGTCCGTCCAGGGGTCGACGTGTCCCCGACGGCACGGAGCCCCTGGTGTGTGTGCTCCGTGGACGTGGGAGCACAGACGTGTGGGCGGGGTTATGAACAGCGCCGTGCCCTCTCGGCGACGTGTGTCCCCCGCATCGGTGGCGGGAGGCGGCGTCCAGAGCACCTCCGTGTGAAAAGCCCTGGCCCTCCACACTGGGAGGCGCGGTCCCGTGCGTCGAGATGGCCTTTTCCCTGCCTCCCGCGGCGTCCGCCTTGGCAGCAGTGACGTGCATCTGCTGCCTCATTAAAAGATAGCAGTTTTTTTAAAAGATTTTATTTATTTATTTAGAGAGGGAAAGGAGGGAGGAAGAGAGTGAGAGAGAAACATCCATGTGCGGTTGCTGGGGGCCGTGGCCTGCAACCCAGGCATGTGCCCTGACTGGGAATCGAACCTGCGACACTTGGGTTCGCAGCCCGCGCTCAATCCACTGAGCTACGCCAGCCAGGGCTAAAAGATAGCAGTTTTATTGGGGGATAATTACCTACCATTCACTTTACCTGTTAATGTGTGCAGCTTGGTGGTTTTCAGTGCATTCCCGGTGAAGGACACTTGTATTGATTCACCACCACAGTCGATTTCAGACTGTTCCTGCTGCTGCCCCCCCAAACCCTGGCACTCGCCCACACACACCGCTCTTTCGCCGACTTGCGGCCACCCAGCCCCGGCCGTCGTGACCTGCTTCCCGCCTCTGTGGGTTGGCTGGCGTAGCTCAGTGGACATTCCGTGTTCCGGACATTCCGTGTCCACAGGCTCAGAAAGTATGTGGGCCTGGTGATCGGTTTCTTTCGGTCAGTACAATGTTTTCAAGGCTCACACATGTCACGGCGTGCGTCGACAGTTTTTATTGCGAGAGTGTTTCGCTGCACGAATACACACTTTATTCCATCATTCACAGGTTGAGGGGTGAGCGCCCACGCTCCTTCACCTTCGGTTGGCTCTCCACCGCCTCCCTCCCTGTCCTTTGGGCGTGTCCTGACCGCGGGCGGCGGGCACGGGGCGCCTGGCAGCGGGAGGCCTCTGCCGGTCACTCAGCACTAGCTCCGAGGGCGGCCTCAGCTACAATGTCTGTGTCCCAGAGGCACCCCGGATCTGGCCCGGCTGCGGCCCCTGGGACCCGGAGTTGGCACACAAGCCTGGCGGGGGGGGGCGGGGGGGAGGGCAGCTGCGTGTCCCCTCGGTCCGCCCTCAGCTCCCGTCACACTACCCGCGTTGCAGTAAGGGAAGAAAAGTATTTTCAGTAAGGTTTTCAGAGTAGATTAGGTCCTTGGACAGCTGTGTGACAAGCATAGTTATTGTAACAATGAAATGTCGCCATCGGATTATTTCCTTTTTAAAGGCATAATTAGATTATGGCACCTTTAGGTGAGTGCGATTAAATTTTCTATAAATCTAGATTACTTGTTAATAGGCGAGATGCACAGCGAAATTAGAACAAAATCATCTGGCGACCTGACCGTCAGCTGCAGCGGAAGGGGGTCTTGGGAACCTGTACATCAGGTAGAAAGTTTATCTTACAAAATATTGTTTTAAGTCCAGAGTTGTACATCCGTTAGTTTCATCAGTCACCTTAAATTAAATTTGTTATTTTATGGCTTACCTAACGATGACGTACTTTGTTGTTATGCTAGATGTTAGGAATTGTCTGTTACTGTGGTGTGTCATCTGTTTAAAGAAACATCAGAAAGACCTCGCTGGAAGGTGTTAGTTGGAGTACTAATCTGCACTGTTTACGTTCAGGGAAACCTGGTTACAGCAGGATTCCGTGAGTCCTTCTGTGGATTCCGCAGGGCCCTCGGCACGGATTGTAATGAGGATGGACCGAAGGGTGGGAAGGGGTGTCCTCTCACTCAGAAGCCAGACACTTACCGCCTTCTCGCTTGGAGTCACAACGTAATTTGTATGGAACACTGCTGGCCCCGGTGATGAGGAAGATGATGAAGGCAGAGAGTCAGCTTTATCACACCGTGAGATCTGACCCGGCAAAGAGTGTGTCGCACACGCTGCGTGGCCCCGGGATGTCCGTGTCACGGGAGTGAGTGAGCCGCCGGGCCTGCGAGGTTCTGATCCGTGGTACTCGGCTCGACGCCACCGTGTCTCTTCCCGAGAGAGAATCTGTGGGGATCGGACGTCTCAGAGGTTTCAGAGATGCTACAAAAAGGAGAGGGGGTGGCTGGTGGGAAATCCATGCAGTTACTTATTGATTCACAGACAGCTCACAGACGTGTGACCAGGGTCCTAAAACACGCGGCAACAACTAGTGAGGATGGTATTTCCACTCCCCGTGGGCAGGGGGAATCATTCATGAGGCCGGTTCCTAGGGGTGGCCATGGCCTCGACCCCGTGTTAACGCTCAGAGCCATCGGGTGTTCTCACGGATCGTCACCGGAGAAGCAGCCGTTGGAGTGGGGCGAAGTGACCGTGAAGAGCCACAGCCGTCGGCGCTGGAAACCTCTGCCTCTGGGCGGGGCGGTTGGCAGCCCAGTGTGGGGCCCTGGGCCGGGGGTGCGCCCTGCTCACAGGAAGGGGACGATGCATGCCGGACGGCCGAGACCAGGGGCTCCTGTCTGGGAATGAACTGAAAGTTGTCTCACGATAGCGTTGCTTCAGGCAAGGCTTCAAGAATGGTTTTGCTTTTCTTTCCTTTTTTTTTTTTTTTTTTTTGGTTGGCCACGACTTCTTCACGTATCGATTTGCATCATTTTTTGCTCGAACTTACTCCTGGATTTCTGAGTGCCGCACTTGACCGACGTGCAGGCCCGGCTTCCCTGCACCCTCCCGCCAGGGCCGGCTTCCCAGGCTGGGGTGCCCCCCACCCCCGGCCCCCGGCTGCCTGGCTCTCCGTCGAGGCCGATCCGCGCCTTGTGCCGACACTTTCCTGACAGTGTCCCTGCGAGTGCCTCTCCTCTTCTAACTCAAAATGCGTGCCCTGTACCGTGAAGGCCATCTCCTCACAGTGTGCAGTCCGGTGGTTTTTAGAACGTTCACAAGGTTATGCAGCCATTACCCCTACGGAGCTCCAGATGAGGGTCAAAGCCAACAGGAACCGGGGTCCATCACTCGCCACTTACTGTTTGCCCCTCCCTTAGCCCCCCAAACCAGGAATCTACACCCTGCTCTGCGGATCTGCTGCTTCCGGACATTCCGTGTAAACAGAGTAATAGAGTGTGCAAGGTTCGCGCCTGGCTTTTCACTGAGCGAGACGCTCCAAGGAGCATCTCTGTTGTAGTGAGCTGCAGTGCCTTATTGCTGTTTTTGGGGGGGGGGTCAGTATTTTATTTTTTTATTTTTTTATTTTTTTATTTTAATCATTGTTCAAGTACAGTTTTCTCCCTTTTACTCCCAATCCAGCCCACCCACCCAACCCTCCCCACTTCTCTCCCATTACCACCCTCTCCCTAGTTTTTGTCTGTGTGTCCTTTAAGTTTGTTCCTGCAAACCGTTCCCCTTCTCCCCTGAAATTCCCTCCCTTCTCCCCTCTGGTCACTGTCAGCCTGTCCTCTGTTTCAGTGTCTTTGGTGATATTTTGCTTGTTTCTTTGTTTTGTTGATTAGGTTCCTGTTAAAGGTGAGATCACATGGTATTTGTCTTTCACTGCCTTTGCACCCCGATGTTCACAGCAGCACAACTGACAATAGGCAAGTGCTGGAAGCAGCCTAAGTGCCCATCAGTCAATGAGTGGGTCAAAAGACTATGTACATTTACACGATGGAATTCTGTGCAGCAGAAAGAAAGAAGGGCTTCTACCCTTTGCAACAGCTTGGATGGAGCTGGAGAGCATTATGCTAAGGGAAATAAGCCTTATTCCTTTTTATACCCACCATGTGGACACACTGCAGTCTGCTTATTTATTCATCAGCAGATGCACATCAGGGTGGGTCCATTCTCTTACTATTACGAATAGTGCTGTTTGTGAGCATCTGGGCACGAGTTTTTGCATGGACAGGTGTTTTTATTTCTCTTGAGTCTGCACCCAGGAGTGGAGTTACTGGGTCACACGGAGACTGTGATGAACTTCCTGGGGGACGGTCAACACAGCTGCTGTCCCAGCGGCTGCGCCGTTTCGTGCCCCCACCGGCCACGGCCCCCACCGGCCACAGACGAGGGCTCTGGTCTCTTCCCGTTCTCGCCAACACTCGTTATCGCCTGCCTTTTCATAGTCATCTGAGTGGGTGTGAGATCGGATCTCGCTGTGGGTTTTTAGGATGTATTATTTTTTATTGAGTTCACTGGGTGACCTTGGTTACTAAAAGCGTACGGGTTTCAGGTGTGCCGTTCTAACGTGTCACCTGCGTATGCTGCTGTGCTTGCCCTCCCCGAGTCCAGCCTCCTCCCGTGGCCGCTCCTCACGGCGGCCTCGATCCGCATTTCCCTCATCACTGGGGATTTAAGCAGCTTTTCATGTTCTTGTCGTCCGTTTGTACTTGTTCTTTGGAGAAATGTCTCTTTGAATCCTTTGCCTACCTTTTGTTTCAACTGGGTTATTTTTTTTATGGTTGGGTTGAAGGAGTTCTTGATGTACCCTGGATATAAAGTTTGAATCCTCTGACATGTTTTTTCAAGATTATTTTAGCTACTTAGAGCCCCTTGCATGTTGATATGAATTTTAGGACTGCTTATTAGTTTCTGCAATGAAATCAGCTAGAATTTGATAGGGATTTGCATAGAATCCCTAGATAAATTTGGGACTTTGCTGTCTTAATATTAAGTCTTCTAATTCGTGAGCATGGGATGTCTCTCCATTTATTTAAATCTTTTATTTTTATGGTATTTTGAAATTTTCCGTGTACAAATCTAGTACTTTCATTTAGTTTATTTCTAAAGATTTTATTCTATTTGATGTGATTTTAAATGGAATTGTTCATTTGCAGACTGTTTACTGCTAGTGTGTAAAGTACAACTGGGTTTTATGATCAAAGGACCAACTTTTTTTTCATTAATTTTCTCTATTGTTTGTTTTTCGTATTTGGTTTATTTTCTCTCAAATATTTACAATTTCTTTCCTTCTGCTAACTGTAGCTTTAGTTTGTACTTTTTTTCCTGTGTGTTAAGGTGGAAGGTTGGGCTATTCATTTGAAATATTTCTTTTTTAATATAGGCACTTACAGCCATTAATTTCCCTCCAAGCACGGCTTTAGCTGCATCCTATAAGGTTTGGCGTATTATGTAATCATTTGTGTAATCAAAGAAATTTCCTATTTGCTTTTTTTTTAGGCTGCGTACTCATATACAAGTGATTTTTTAATTTTCTAAATATTGGGGAATTTCCCAAATTTGCTTTTGATCTTAATTTCTAATTTATTTCACTGTGGTCAGAGAATATAGTGTTTATGATTTCAGCTCTTTTACATTTCTGAAATTTGTTTTAACAACCTTTGCATATTCTGTAGCCCATACCATATGCACAGCATATGGGCACTTCATAGTCTAACTTAGAAAACGTGTCTGTTTGCATTTTAGGAGAACATGTATTCTGTAGTTATGGAGCGTAGTGTTTAATAGATGTTTGTTGCTCTGGTTTGTTTATAATGTTCAAATGTTCTACTTCCTTGTTGATCTTCTAATATTTTTCCACATTTGAAAGAGGGGTAGTGACGTCTCCTGCTTTTAGTGTTGAATTGTCTGTTCCTCCTTTCAGTTCTGTCAGGTTTCCTCTGTGTGTTTTGGGGCTCTGTTGTTAAGTGCGTATGTGTTCACATTTATTAAATGTTCTAAATGTTCCTTATGGATAGCCTGGTTTTTTTTTTCATTATAAAGTTTCCTTCTCTATTTCTAGTAACATCTTTAGCTTCGAGTGTTCAAGTCTGATGTCAGTAATGCCGGTCCAGTGCTCTGATTACCTTTTGCACAGCTTATATTTTTCCATCCTTTGAGTTTTAACTTATATGTACCTTGGAATGGAAACCTACTTTTTAATCTGCTCTGCAAATCTCTACCTTTTATTTGAACTGTGTAACCTACTTACATTCAATAGTATTATTGATAAGGTATGGCTCATATCTGCCTTTTTATTGTTTGTTTTTTATGTGCATTGTGTCTCTCCTGTTTGTGACTCTTCTCACTTCTCCATTTCCTTTGACGCCCCTGCGGTCCGGGCCTTGGGTGGCGGGACCCCACCGAACACCTGGACCAAGGAAGCAGTGGCCAACACAGAGTGGAGCTGCAGGGCTGCCAGGTCTTCAACACACAAAACAAAATCGGAATTGCAGGGGGTTTTGTCCTTCCTCAATTATTTTCAATTGTGGAGCTAATGCAGATTTTTAAAAATATTCTCGTGTCGTGGACCAAATAAGCTGTATCTGATAGGTGAATAGATCTAAAGAGGAACCCCTGGACGCCCCCGCTTCCCGCATGTGTAGGGTCTCCGGACCGGCTCGGTCTGGCCGGCTTGTGTTTATGTTGCCCCGCCCCCTTGCACGGGTCCTGCCCACCTGTAAATCAGGTGAAACGGCAGCAGTAGGAGCTCAGGTGTTAAACACTTCGTAGCGTTCATGTCACTCTTTCCACCTTTACTGATATTCCAGGTGTCAGGTGGGCTGTGTGAGAATCTCACCAGATGACAATTAAAGGCTCCAAGAGCTTCTCAGTGTGAGCGCGCCTGGGGCCACGTGCGTGGGTGGGAGACACACGCCCTCTCCAGGGCGAGTTGCTGAAGGGGGAGTGAGGGGAGTGTGGGGAGTGAGTATTAGACAAAGAGCACGAATGAAAAGTGTGGGGGCAGCGAGCGGCCCAGGGCCTGGCCCCCGCCTGGCCGCAGCTAACGTGCCGGGTGCCCTTCCGGTTTCCCACTCGCATGGACTTGCGTCTTCCCCCTCACAAAGCGGAAAGTTCTTCCTTGGTGACCATGAGGTCCCCGGTGCACAGGCCAGGGTCACCCGGCTGCGGCCGGTGCTGGGACGCCGTGCACTCCACCCAGGAAGTACGTTGCTATGGTCAGTGCAGCACGTCTGAGGGTGGACCCCGCAGGGTGCCCGGCACTCACTGTCCTAAAGGGGGTGTCCCCTGTGACTTCCACAGTTCCCTGGAGAGACGTTTAAGACATCAGGGTGGCATTCCTATGTCTTCACCCCAGCACGCTCCGCTTTATCCTGCACTGCCCTTTGTTTCAGCCTTCCCGTCATCAGCGGTGGCTGACCTCTGGCCTGACCCGGCCACCCCTGCTTGCTGTCTCTAACCGTGGCCTCCTTTGCACCCCGGGGGCTTCTCTGTCACCTGTGCAACCTTGGCTGTTCCTTGGTGCTTTAGCTGAGCTTGCCTCGAGTCTCTGTACAGAGGAGAGACTTGCAGCCCTTCACGCAGGACCTGCTCCCTCTCTGCCCCCACTTGGTTTCCATCACCCCGTAGACACAAAAGGGTTGCAATTGGAATGCCAGCAAATGCTCTCGCCGCAAGTGCCCGAGCGCACAAATCTGGTTAGCTCGCCGGTGGCGGCAGTTCCGCCGGCCTCTCAGAGCCGTAGATGTGCTTTGAAATTTTCACATTTGATTTATAAACAGAAAGTCTCCCTTGACTTTATCCTCCTGTTTTCCACACTTGTTTTTCTTCCTAAAGAATGAGAAATAGCAGTGGAGGAATGTAGCCGAGACTGAAATAGCACAGACAGGGGAGCAGGCTGAATAAAAACCACGTGCAGCGGTTCCCCCTGGAAGTAGCATGAACGTCTCACTGGGCCTGACACAGTGCAGTGACTCTCTAAGTGAGGGCCGTCCCCGGCCCCGGATCGCACCTGCCCTGCCGCCAGCAGCCCCAGGGGCAGCGCGCAGTCTGTCTGGGCAGTGAGGTGCCCTGGGGTGACTGGTCAAGGGATGATTTCCCCCCTGATCTGAAATGCTCTCGCCGCCTCTGTCTTTCTGTCGGCCCTAGAACAGTACTTTCATTTGCAATTTCATATGGAGTTTAAGTTACTTCGTTGTTTCCTGGGGGGCCATCGAAGGGGTGTATCATCAAGCAGAAATGTACGTCACGGGGAGCAGGAGGCCTTTCCCTGACACCCGGCCCGGTGGGGTTGATTTCTGCTGACGCTTTCAATGGTGCTGCGCCCCGCCCGCTGGCCTGGGCTGTGTCCACCGTGGAGGGGAGGGGAGGGCGGAGAGCGTTCCTGGAAGTGATCCTAATGGGTGTTCGGGGGAGCACCTGTGCGAGCGAGTGGCTGATGCCCACCCAGCCCTCCAGCGGGGCAGCCTCGCGTGGGCTGCCCAGTGCCCCCGCGTGCTGCGGGGGGGGGGAGGAAGTGGGCTGGTGTCCTCTGCTGTCCACACGGCCCGCTGTCACTCCAGAAGGGCTTCTGCATGCGCATAATGCCCCGGAAACCTGCACGGCCAGGCAGGTACTGATTCCGTTACTTGTGGGAAATGGAGCTGAACGAATAGGTTTTCCAAGCGATGCATTTCCTCCCTAAAACACATGGCCCTTCGTTAAAGGGGAACAGACCTTCTTAGGTAATCAATGCTTCGGTATCTTTTTGAGGTATGGAGTCTAGAAGATTCTTAAGGAAAGATGTGTATCTGGTGTACCGTCTTTGTTTAATAAGTATTTATTGAATGGATGAAGAAAACTAACTTTAACAATGGAGGGTTTTGGGGTTTTTTTTTTAAAGATTTTATTTATTTATTTTTAGGGAGGGAAGGGAGGGAGAGAGAGAGGGAGAGAGAGAGAAACATCAAGTGTGCGGTTGCTGGGGGTTATGGCTTGCAACCCAGGCATGTACCCTGACTGGGAATCGAACCTGGGACACTTTGGTTCCCAGCGCGCGCTCAATCCACTGAGCTATGCCAGCCAGGGAGGGTTTTTATGATGTGAGAAAAACACTACTATTTTTTAAGCTAAAGGTAAAGGTCAACAATGAATTTTGGGCAGTATTTTTGTGTTTATCTTCTTCTGAGTGCACGATAGGGCTTTAATTTCCCCAAAATGTGAGGCCAAAGACATTGCTGTGGCCAGTGGCATGTGGAAGGTTCCAGAAGCATTGCCTAGCTCCTCCCCTCCCCTCCCACTGTTGCAGAGATTTTGGAAGTGTTTTTTGAAACTCCTTTTCACCCGCTGGAGCAATTGCAGGAAGCAAGCATTGCCGACCAATTAGACACGGAGCATGGATGAGAAGACACTGCTCTAAGGCCCTGGCGTAGATGCTCACGCTGGACCGGAACCGCACATGTTCTGGAAGCTGCAGACTTCCAGAACTCCGGGCCATCAGCCAGCTCGGTACAGAGACCTGCAGGGAACTCCGCATCCCGGGGAGCCGGGAGGGAACCGTCCTGGGAGACCCTGCCATTTGTGCGGCGTAGTCCTCGTGGCTCTCCTGGTGAGCGCCGGGGACACCCCAGGGATTCAGCCCCTTCAAGTAACAAAAATCGCGCCTCCTGGAATATGTATGCTTTGTAGTACAAAACACCTTGTCAGCACAAAGAGCATACTTCTTGAAAAATACATGATGTTTTCTTGATGTGAGAGAAACTGTGTTTTCAGATGAGTTGACCTGAGACAAGTGTTCTGGTGCTCCTGGGGTTCTGATGGGTTGTGTGTGCGCGTTTCCGTGCACGCGTGTGCCGGCAGATGATCTCCGTGGGCGTCTCATGCCCATCGACACGAGGAGAACCGGGACTAGAGCCCCACGCTCTTGAGCACAGGATGCAGCAGAAAGCACTGCGTGCCGGAGCCCACGGGGCGGGGCCGCAGGCGTACCTTCGGGCCAGCAAGCCGTCCTACAGACAGTTATGTCACGTGACACACATAAATAATGTAGACTGATGTTCAACGTGAAAAGTCAGAAAAGATACGTCAAGTCTGTAAGAGTCATACAATGATGAAAAAATTAGTAAGTGACACAAGCCCAGACAATAGGTAAGTCTCAGAGCTGCTACCAAAAACAAGACGCTACTTACCGCTCACAGGCCTCGGGCGGAGAGATGAGGAAGTCACACTCACTGACTTAGTGATGGTGACTCCCTGCGAGCACATGACCAGCACGAGCCGCGCGGGTGTCAGGGAGAGAGAGAGACACTGTGATGGGGGCCACCGACGACCAGCTGACGGACACACGCTGCAGGAGACGTCCTTGGTGCCGTGGGGCCGGGCTCCCGACCGAGAGGAGCTTCTGTGCCCAGCGGGTGGTGCCTAGCTGTCCCTGGTCCCAGTGCTCCGGGTCAGCTCCCTTCCGGCTCCCGCACCCCATGTCCCCACAGTGCAACGCACAAGGACTGTGCGTCCCAGGCCGATGCCCCCTGTTGCAGTTGACCTTCACGGTGCAGCGTTATCCGTGCAGTGAAGGTCAGTGGCAGGTTCACTGTACACAAGACGTTAGCCAGTGTCCCATCGTGTAACTTGCCACGGTAGTAAACATCCCTGTGGTGAGTTCTCGTGTCAGGTTTGGCTGCCGTAAATTATCCGGAAGCCAAAATCAATGAGAACTCAGGAACCGCGCACACTGCCGGCTTCCAGGAATTGTTACCGCCGGTGCAGCGTGCAGAGGAAACGCGGCGGTCTGCGCTGGGCTGACCGTGTCTTTGCAGATGACGGTCAGTCGGTCTTGCCTCTGAGCAAGCGGCGTGGGCTCTGCCCGAGTTCGCTGGCTCCGAAGGGAACAGCGGTTTTAGTTAAGAGTGATGACAGTGGCGACAGTGAAGCTCTTTAGCTATGCTGTCGTTCTTAGCATGTTTTCATTTCAGCCAAAGCGGCCAGCGCTGGAGTCTCGGGGGAGAGGCGTGGAGGCATCTGGGGCCGCTCAGCTCTCAGAGTGGGAAGCGCCAGGCCATTGCGCCCTTCTGAGACAGCAGGCTCAGCCGCCCCACCGACAGCTCCCAGGGGACACGCTTCCTCGCGCAAGGCGGGTTCGCTGTCACCCCCTTCATCAGCGCGTGTGTTTGAAGCACTGCCCCCCCCCCCGTGTGAAACGGGGCTCAGAACAGTCCAAGATGGCTTGGCCGATGAGAGCTCCAGCACATCAGGGTTCCGGGCTCGCTCCTCCTCGGTGAGCCGCGCGTGCATGGCCCCGGGAGAGTCATCAGTGACAACGGCCCCTCCTTCTGTGTGTCCCCACAGGGCCGCCCTGGGGCCTCAACAAGACGGTCTGACCGGGGCTCTGAGGCTCAGCAGACATCTGAAGCCAGGGCTGGGGCTGGGGGGGGCATCCTGCGATGGTTTCAGTGACGAGTGTGCTGTTACGGAAAGTTTCTAAAATGCCGCTCTTTTGCACGTCACCGCTGTGATTTCAGTAACCTGTGTTCTCGCCCCCTCCCTGTGGTGTTTACTCACATCCGCTCTAGACGTATTTGTCTTTGTGCCGAGCCTCGCGGTAGCTACGTTGTCTCTGAAGTCCGGGTTCCGTCCGAGCCGCCCTCTCCGGCGTCCTCTCATGAACCGTGGCTGAGAAGGACGCCTGTGGCCGTGTCACCCTCAGAGCCATGCGCATCTAGGCCTGTGCCGCCACTCGGCTGTCCGTGTTACGAGAGAGAAGCGCCTTGTCATCTGTAGTGACACGACTGACCTTCATTTCCACTGAAGCGGAGACACGGCGAGCTGCTTTGAAGCCGAGTACTATCTGTTTACTCAGCGTCCATGCCCACGGCCTGTGACAGGGACTGGGTCCGCGGGGAGGCCGCAGGGGAGAAAGGGTGGGCGCAGCGCTGGCGGCTCCTCGTTTGACGTGCTTTGTAAGACAAGTCCGGCACCCACGGGACGGTGGTCGTGTTTGGAAGACGGTCTCCGCCTTCGCCACAGGGGCACACGGGGCCGCGTGATGAAACCAACGTTAGACCACTTTATTCCGTGGCACGCTGCAGCTGTCAGCCGGGGCCCTCACTCGGGGAACAGTGAATCCGAGTGTAAATCCAAGGCCGGCGCTCGTGCCTGGGCACCGATCAGAGCGGCATTATCCCCAGGCGCCCAAGCAGCGCACGTGCTCGTCAGCAGCTGAGGCCACTGGCAAAATGAAGGATGCATGTACACAGTGACAACATCTGAGCCTTACACAGGCAGTGAAACTCTGATGTGTGCCACAGCACGGGTGCAAGCATCGAGGTCGAAGTAAGGCAGACCCCAAAGGACAGATGTTGACATAAAATTTTATCTCTGCAGCGTACCTAGAGGAGGCAGATTCGAGGCAACAGAAAGTGGAGGTTCCCCAGGGCCTCGGGGGGTGGGGGTCACCAAGTGAGGGTGTGGGGTCACTGGGGGGTGGCAGCTGCTCTGCAGCTGGGCGCTGGTGAGGGTCGCGCAGCAGTCCGAGTGCACTCAATGCCACTGGACATCCGAAGATAGGTAAAGTGGTGCACTTTTAAAAATCCATTTACCACGGTGAAATGTATTAAATATATTAAGATTTTTTTAAGGAACCAAGATTAATATCCTAAAATACTGAATACCTAATTGAGACACACCACCAGTGGTGTCTCCTTCTTTCATTGAGTAACGAGCTGTGTTTCTAGAATGTTCTCTCTGGGTCAGAGCTTCAACACGGAGATGCATTTGAAGTCTCAGGGGAGAGGCGTTCAGATTGACCGAGGTCCTTGTCCCGAGCACCACCCTCCCTCTCTGGCTGTCCCCCTGCGGGCCGGAAGTCTCCAGACCAGCACCCTGGGCCTAAGCCTGGGAAGCAGAGGGACTTCCGGTGCTGGAGCTATGCTGCCTGGGAGTGGCCGCTCTGGAGTGGCGTCAGCACCAGCAGTCACACCCCCACAGAGTCCAGACAGACACGTGACCTCCCAGACCTGCACCACTGAGGCAGTGACAGTGACAGGACAGAGCCCCCTGCAGGAGTGCTGGCCTTGGGGACCGAAACCGGGCTCCATCGAGTGTCTCTGGAGCCCAGACTGTCGGTGGCAAAGGGAGGGCAGGCAGACAGGACGAGGGAGGGGTGCGGGAACCAGAACCGGGGCAGCCCCTCGGCCCCGGGGTCTGCGGTGTCCACCCGGTGGTTCCCGTTGCTCCACGTGGACAGACTCTTTCCTGTCTCTCGTTCCCCTCTGCCTGGGCGCCATGGTGGAAAGGATCTCCCGTTCCTTCCGAGGTCAGGGCGCGCCTCAAACCACCGGGACAGTGTTGGGAAGCCAAACAGACCACCCACCCATTGGGCTGAGATTCTTGGGGATGTCTTCCATTTTCCTGGCACGTCACTCTCAAGGCAGCGATGGCATTGCCGCGTGGATCTGAAGCACGAAGCACACGCATGCTTGTGGGCATGTGCTCTCCTGTGGGCTGTGGTAGGGCTCGCCTCCGATGGAGTCCCGTCCCACGAGCAGTGGGAGGCGAGTGTGGGCC
Source organism: Phyllostomus discolor (assembly GCF_004126475.2). Lineage (NCBI taxonomy): Eukaryota > Metazoa > Chordata > Mammalia > Chiroptera > Phyllostomidae > Phyllostomus > Phyllostomus discolor. The sequence continues at coordinate 1,839,940 of NC_040909.2, forward strand.
GGTCCAGGAAGTGGTCCCCCGGTGTTGGGTTCCTGGGGCTCTGCCCAGCTGGGGCGAGTCAAGAAGCGTACCGGCTGTCCAGAGCGGGCTGGCCCGGAGCACGCACGCGTCTCCAACCTCCAACCAAGGTCAGTTCCTTGCAGGGCCTTGGCCTCCCCAGCGCTGTGGACAATTGGTCCGAATGCTCTTTTGCTGCGGGGACCTGTCCTGTTGCACCTGGGCTGTTTGGCAGCATCTCTTCCCCACGAGATGCCAGTGACATCCCGCCCGAGTCTCGGTGGAGCGGCGGCGGCCACCGTGCGGGAATTGGTCCCGAGTGCCAGACCCAGGGCCCCCGGGCAGGGAAGGTGTGGTGCCCGCAGGTAGGAACTCGGACCTGGAGGCTGCGGGAGCGCTGTGCCTGCGGCTCTGAACTCTTGTCCCTCTCACCTGACTCCTGACCCCTCCTGCCCCGTCCCCTGCCCCCCGGTCACCGAGCCTTCTCGGACCTGGACGTTGCAGGACGGCTCCCCACCCGCAAAGACGTGGGACACCAGGGTCATTCTTCAAACCTGTTGTTGAAGGCGGCGCTGCCTGGCTGCAGCGCAGTTCCGCCTCAGCTGGTTTACATGCACGAGGGAAGTTCCAGGTGCCCTGGACCGTCCGGTCCCGGGAATGAGTGTGTGTGTGTGTGTGTGTGTGTGCACGCTGCGAAGGGCGAAGTTCCTTTCCCGGAGGACCATGGACACTGCCCGCCCGGCCGGAGACCTGTGCACACTTCACGCACTGGTGTGTGGGTTTCCAGATGGACGGCTGTTTACTTCCCAAGCAGACAGCAGATCAATCCTGCACGTTATTGTGTGTGGAGCTCAATTCAGTCCATTGTAAAATATTATTTCCTTCATTTGCTTTATGCGGCTTCATTGCTGTTTCATTCTTTGTGGTAATGGCAAGAGGCTCCGTGCCGTTGTAAACACGTGCCAGCCTTTCGGGGGGGCACCCCGGCGTTCCGAGGCCTCGGTCCAGGAGGCCTGTGCCTGCAGAAGGACACCGAGGCGTGCAGTTCGCCTCTGGTGCTGGTGGGCCCCCTCCCGTCACGGCGTCCGTGCTGGTTCCCACGTAAAGCGAGGCCTGCGGCAGGGCTCCCTCTGGCCCGGGATGGACCGTGGATGTGGAGGGGACTCGCATTCCCGAGCGTCACGGAGCAGACTGGTGACCCTCCCCGGAGCAGGGAAAGGATGTCCCAGGGGACTGCACTGTGGGGAGGGGGTTTGGGGTCTGCCCCCCATGCTGCACTTCAGATCTCCTCGCTCACGCAGAATTGCCCTGTCCCAGACCAGCCCTCCCACGTCCTGGGCATTTTCACACCATCTCTGCCATTGCCTGCTTCACCGTCATCCATAAACCAGAGGGGCTTCCTAACTACTTGCGGATACGAGGAACATTTATATCCATAACGTGAACAGAAGAGAAGTCGCCCTAAATGAAAATAAACGTAGAATAAATACACACATACCTACAGACGCATAAAATAAATACGCATAGATTCAAATTAAAATGTTCGGAAACTGAAAGCGTGTATGTGCCCCCAGGAGACCCACGGCCACGATGGAAAGCTGGGACCCCTGCGACCCAGGTTTCCGGGGTTGAAATGTCAGTTTCCCCACAGTTTCTGTCACGGTCAAGCCATTCCTGGTCCGGAGCAGCTTTCCTGTGGAGGGACAGGGTGAGCCCCGCAGGCGTCAGGCTCCTGAGGTCGCCCCACGTACACCCTCATGTCCTGCGTGTGGGGCGAGGGCTCAGGGGGTGCGCTCGCCCTGGGGAAACGGCCACCCTGTGTCTCGGCCAGCATGGTCTCTGGCGGGCACGGTGCCGCAGGGTTCCAGGGTGCTGGCAAACCGCTCGTTCTGTTCGGTGCTCCCAGGGACTCCGAAGGGGCTTTTGGTCCACCCATCCCACTGACCAGAACTCGGGGAGCCCCGGAAGCATGACTCTGGTCTGTTTCCTGAGCCAGGGAGACTGGAACACGGCCCACCGCTCCACGTGGTCTCGGCCCGCAGGGCTGCTCGCTGACCGACATCCTCAAGGACCGCTGTCGTCTCGCCGGTGAGACTCAGTTTCTGCCTCCTGCCCCCCTAAATCTAGCCCCACGCCCGCTGTCGCCTGCTGTGATGTCACAGGAGGGGCTCGTTCCTGGAGCCCGTGGAGACGGGTCTCTTCCGTGACCTGTCCTCGTGACGGTGGCTGAGGACAGTGTGCGTGCAGCTCAGCACCTCGCCTGTGTAACCTCACAGGTGACAGGCGGCGGGAGCCATCAGTCCCCTCCCCGTCCTCAGTCGGCTCACGGACCTGCACCTGCAGGCTGTCACGCTTCTCCCAGCCCCATGCATCTTGCAGGCAGGGCCCGGAAACCAGTCTCCAGGAGGCAGCTGGTCAGGCCGGACTGTCCTGGCGATGATGCCTGGGCCACTGGCCTGGGAGCCTCCCACACCGTGCGTGCCGCCGTCCCGGGCAGAGAGAGCCTCTCCTCCGGCCGACACTGTCGGCTGCGTGTTGTGGTGGGATAAGCAATGTGTTTCTCCACAGTCACGACTTCCTTCTCACTGAGTCTGTGTGGACAGTTGTCCCTGAGTCCACCTGCGCTGTCTGAGCGTTGCTCGCCAGAGCTCAGTGCCGTGGGCAGCAGTGTGCCGCAGGCAGCGGTGTGCCGCACTGAGCACCCGGGGTGCACTGTGTTGTTTAACCTTCAGTTGTTCCTCGCGGCTGAGGAATGGCACCGTCCCCGCTGTATGGGTGACACTGAGGCGTGTGTTAATTAACGAACTGCTCAGGATCACACGGCCGGTAAATAATGGAAGCCGTGTCTCATCCCCGGCCCCCGCCCCACACCGTGTGCTTTCAAACCAGAGGGACGGAATTACTATTTAATTAATAAAGTTGGAGTCTGAGTTTTCATGTCAAGTGGGCAGCATTCCCTTGGAGAAACATAACATCTACTTCCGTTCTGTAAGAATATCCGTGTGTGTGTGTGTGTGTGCGTGTGTGTGCCTGTGTGTGCCGAGTGCCCAGGAGCAGTGGAAAGGAAACAGTGAAACCCTGACCGAGTTTTCTCTGTAGGATTAGCGCCGTTTACACCGTGGTTACTGCTGTGGAGGTTGGGGTTGGGAACGGTGCCGAGAGCTGTAGACGGAACTTCGCCTCCTCACCAGTACCTGTCCCCAACACAGGAAAACCGTGATCAGGTTCAAGGTGTAGAATGACCGTTTGCAGCCAGTGCACACGCACGGAGCTGGTGACCGACCACGCGAAAGTAAAACACGTGGGGGTGTATTGGTGACTTTTTTGTTACCTTGAACACGGGACTCTCCTTTATGGCTGTACTTCTTCACACGATCCTTGTGGCCCTTTATTTGGGGGGCGGGGATATGTAACAAAGGAATGAAAAAGGAAAACTATGTTTCCGAATATATTAGCAACACAAAAAGCTCATGTGTGGTCCTCGCCTTCTGGAACTCACCGACAGGAAGCGGGGATGCGGGCGGCTGGGTGCCCGTCGTAGTGATGCGTCGCCGTGCTGCTCAGCGGGGCACCGGGGACGTGCGTGATCGGCTCATCAGGGGAATGTGACATTTCCATCCCAATCAAGTGTGCTCTATTTAAATGTATGCTAGAGCAGACTTGTATAATTATAGGTAGTTCTGAGTGGCCAAGCTGCATATATATAGACCTACATTAATATTGTCCTTTGTAACAATATTACAAGACGGTGATGTTACCCTGAAAGCAAAGGTATAAACCGAGCCGCAGACTTGGTTAGAGGACACGCACGGACATGTAAACGTGAAGACATGAGTGTGCACATTCCTTCTCAGGGATGTCGTGTCGTGTACGTGTTTCCTTAGAGGGAAAAGCTACCGCCGGAGGAAAAAACGCTCTCAGGTACAAACTGCTTTTGCAATTAAAGTTTAACTTTACAGGCTGCAGAGAACACACAGTGCCACGTTTGTGGGAACGGTTTATTTTTTTTTCTTTTGGTCCCGTCACCCTCGTTTTCCGTATTCCCATAAAGAGCGAGCGACAGGACGCCTTCTCCTCCACGGCTCGCCATCTCATTGCGTGGAGGCCCTGTGGGAAAGGGCTTTCTCCAGACATAATCACCGTGTTTCTGACTCAGCACCACGCAGCACGCTGGGCTCCGGGAGCCTCACACTGGCACAGGCTGGAGCGCGGCCTGTCATGGGTGACCCAGCGGCAGGTGGGCGGGCGGGCGCTGAGCTGGGAGGAACCTGCTTCCTGGCCGCGCCCCGGGCGCTTCTACCCGCGGGGAAGTCCCACCACCTGTCGCTGATCTGCATTTCCTCCTCCTCCTCCTCACTCGGGTTTAAATGGGAAGAGCTAAGCACCACATGCTACACATACAAGCCCATTTATACCTGAAACCGTATGTCATTGCATGTTTCTGTTCTTATTCTAGGAATCGCTGACGTGCGGCTGCTCCCCAACACGGGCCCCGAGATCCGCCCCAGCAGGTGCACCCCCCCAGGACCAGTCTCCCTCCAGGTGCGCCCCCTTGGATTGGTGTCTGTCGTGTCCACGGCAGCCTGGGGTCCTTTTGTTACAGGTGGGTTCCATGAGATCGTTTCTGGAAGTGTGTTCCTCATGGTTGAAGGTCAAGAAGGCAGTGGCGTCATGTACATTGAGACCCAAAAATAGGAAACCGAGGCCTTTGCCCCAGTCTCCCCAGAGGAGGGTGCTGGCCGTGTTTCCTGTGGTTCCGATGGGTTGGGTGCCTCACGACCTGAGAATCTGGGGTCCTGGGAAGGGGGTGGGGAATCGGGTCAGTGGTGCTGCAGTGCTGCAGGTGGTTTTTGGGAGAAGGTGTTTATCAGTCACACCAGCACACAGATGGCGTCCAGGAGGCCCTGGAAGCCCTGGGCGGGGGGGCGGGCCATCCCACTCACTGTCTGCCGCCTGGGCCACTGTCCGCCCCCACCAGCGACCCAGGCCCGAAGGAGGGACACCGGCCTCCGCCCCTCCCAGGGCTGCCGAGACGAAGTGCCGTGACGTGGGCGGCTCCCAATGGCAGGAGCCCACGCTCCCCCGGCCCCGGGGGTCGGAGTCCCGGATCGCGTGCAGGCGGCCTGGCTCCCCCGGAGGCTGTGTGTGTGTGGGGGGGCGGGGGTGGCATCCTCGCCGCTTCTGGCTCCCGGGGTCGCCCGCGGTTCTCAGTGCCCTTGGTGTGTGGTTCCGCCGCTCAGGCTCAGCTCGGTTACATGGGCAGAGCCCTCCGCCAAATAAGGACCCAGTATGGGCTCTGGGAGCTGGGGTTCCGGGCTGTCTCTCCGGGGGCCACGGTCCGTCCGTGACAGCTGTTACCCCGCAACAGCTGTGCGTGCAGGGTCGGCCACGGTCCACGGGGCTTGCACTCGGAGGGCACCGCCTGCCCGGGGCACACCCGGCCAAGGCTGGCATGCTTCTCGGGCGGTGACGGTTACCTGGCCATGGCCCCCTGACCTCCCGCGCAGGACAAAAGGATCCGGTCAGGACGTGGACAGATGGCATCATGTCAATGTCCGTGGGCGATGTGGACTCTTAAGGAAGATTGTTTTTAACACCCTCCATTTTAAAAAAAAGTTAGAAAAAATATTTCATTTATTTGTTGCATGGTGTTCTTACGAGCCAAGATGAAGTTTTGCTGTTGTTTTACCAATTAGTCGTCGCTCTGTAACACACCGCCCCCACTCGGAGGCTGCAGCCGCCTCGCACCCTCAGTCCCGAGGGTGTGGTGTCCCCCGCTGCGGGGCCCAACCCGAGTCCCGATGGGCCTCGGGCATGTGCAGGGGTCAGCGCCGGGGTCAGCCCGCAGGGTCCTGGTGCCACTCGCCCACCCGTCCCTTCCACAGGAGCCGGGCCCTCTCGAGGGGCTGGCGTCCTTCCCGGCGCTTGCTCGGACGGGACGTTAACCCCCCGCTTGGCCCCCTCCGACTGCTCCGCCTGCAGCCGGCCCACGCCAGGCAGCGGGAACGGTCTTCCCGAGTCCGGTGGGGTCACTGCAGCTGCCCCAGGGTCCCGCAGAGCGATCCCCGCGGAGCGATTCCTCGCTGAGGCCGCCGCCTTAGGCTGCGCCGTAGTGTCTGCCCCCACTCTCCTCCACCGTCACTTTTTCCTCGTCCCCTCCCCCTCCTCCAAATAGGTTCTCCCAGCCTGAATTTGTTTACATTGCTTACGTATGCCACCTTCTCTGTTGGTCTGGCTCATTCTCTCGGTGCCCCTCTTCCTGGAGTATGCTGTTTCCTCTCCTGCTTTCTTCATCTTGTGCAAGGAACTCGTCCCATCTGTCATAGACGCTCGCTTCCTCCAGGGAGCCCTCCGTGTTTCCTCTGGCTCTGATGCCGGCGTGTGTGGGTGCGCCGTGATACTGGCACTGGGCTGTCGTCGCTTGCCGGTGACCTCACGCTCTCACTGGCCTTCAGGAAACCAGTGGCTGGATAGTCCTCGTCCTGGAATTCCTGGAATCTAGCAGCATAGGGACACGCTTAGGCACGAGCCGTGGACAACACGAGGGTTTGATGTCATCTGTCCCAGTTGCAGTTCCTCTGGGTCTGAGGAACACGTCTGAGCCGTGGCAGCGCCCCAGCCCCCAGGCGGAGGGCAGGGCCTAGCTGCCTCCACGGCCCCACGTGGGAAAGGCCACAGCCCCTCCCCCACAGGCTGCAGAGGCGCAGCGTCCAGACGGTTCCTTTGTCCACACGCTTGCTGTGGTTTAACCTCAAAAGGAGAAACGGAGTTTGATGTGCTGGCTCCACTTAGAGATTAGATGTCTGGTGTGATGGTGAGGGACTCCGGGTTCTCCTGGGAGCGGTCAGGAGGCGCTTGGCCCCGGGCCTGCACCCCGGCGCGGGGAGGCTGAGCCGAGGCACGTTGCGTCGTGGGCTCCGGGACCGGGGCAGAGAGGAGCGGGGAGAGACCGCTGAAGGGGAGGAAGGTGTTCTAGGACCAGACGGTGGTGACGGCTGTGCGGCCTGTGTGTCCGGCCGCCGAGTGCTGCCTGGACGCCCGGCCGGCTCGGGGGCCGCCTGTCCTCCGCTGCCCAAGACAGCTGGGAGGCGGGCCGGGACTCCTGTCTCCGCCAAGCACTGACCGCAGGTCCGGGGCCCGAGCGGGCCCTTTCACATGACCATCCCCAGCACGTAGTAGCAATAATTCAGGGTGGGTGTTCACGGCCCTGTGTTCGAGTCCCTGCTCTAATATCTGGGAAGATAAACTGATCTCATGGATGTTTTTCTCCCCGTCTGTGAAAGGGAGACTGTGGTGCTACGTGGGCTCGAGGGGTTGCCGTGGCTTTGTCAGGACCACGAACTTCAGTGTGACCACACCACAGGGAAAGTGCAGTAGGACGGTTGCGTTCCTCTGTCTCTGTGTCGCCACAAATAACTTTCATCTTTGGTTAGGCCGTATTAATCAATTAAAGTAGATTGAGAAATGAGGTCCTGATGCACATGGCAACTCATGTGGACCTGTAAGATATGATACTAAAAGACGCCAGACAGGCGAGGCCACCTGTTGCATGGAACTGTGTAGACCAGGCAAGGCTGCGGAGGCCGAGGGCCCACTCGTGGTGTCCCCGGGCCCTGGGGCGGGGACAGCGCAGGCGACCCCTTCCTGGGCGGGAGATGCAGTCCAGCATTACGTGGCAGCAATGCCGCAGAGCCTGGGGGATGTACTGAGACCCACAGAATCATACGGTTGACGGCGAATTCCGTGACGTGTGAATCATATCTCAGTAAAGCAATGCACTGAGAAACCCGTGTCTTGGGCAGACAAAACTCCTGCTCCAGACGTGGTGACTAGAGAATGCAACACCATAAGCAGACTCCTCGGGCCGCCGCTCCAGTCTGCCCACGGTTCCTGGAGGTTCTGCTTGAGGCCCCGCAGGAGGGCTGACGGTAAGTGAGGACCGCGGTCCCCAGCACAGGGCGCTGAGTGACGGGGCCACACAGAGGTGGGCTCCCAGTTCGGGCTCTGCACTCGCCAGCTCTCTCAGCCCCCGGGTCCCCCGGCCCTGGGGGAAGGGGGCCGGCAGCCACTGTGTCGGGCTGTCGCCGTCAGACTTGGGAAGAGCAAATGTCAGGTGCTCAGCCGCGGTGCCCGCGGCGGAGCCGGCCCTCTGAAATTGATCCTTTCAAAATTGGTGTTACCGCGCTTGTAAATATTAGGCCGCAGCGTTCGGCTTTTGGCAGCTTAACTGTCCCAAGGTTGGCTGTGCTTCCCCTGGCATTCCGCCCCGGGAGAAAAGCACGGCTAGAGTTTCTGCTTGCACTGGGCGAACTGAAACGAGCCCTGCGGGGCCTGTGATGCGGCAGGGAGAGGGGGTTGAACGGGGAAGCAAGGGTCTCCCTCCCCTGCGCCCCGCAGACAGAGCCGCCCCAGCGGGGGCCACACCCCTGTGCGGAGACCAGCGCGGGCACACCTGGACCTGGGGCGGCCCCGGAGCCGGGAGGACGCGTCCCCGCGGCCCCATGCCAGAACGCGCGGGCTGCCCTGCGGCCAGTGAGAAAATGAGCCGCTGCCCGAGGAGGCCCACTTCCATCCCCCATCATTTCTGTTATTCGTGGCCTTCTTTTAGAATATGGGAGAGATTACTTTTTTAGCCTTTGCGTCTGTCTGTGACGACACAAGGTGGGGATAGAGAAGGTAATCGAGTGACCGGTGGAGGGCGTTCTACCCGGTAGCACTAAGCAGACGTTTGTAATTGCAATCATGAAACAGCGGGACCTGCTCCCCCTGACCCCGAGGCCGTGCCGGCTGCCCCCTGTGGATGGGAACGAGGCGGGCTGGGTGCGGGCCGGGCCTTTGTTCACGGGCATCTCGCTACCTGCCAGCCTCCGTGCTAGGGTCTGGTGACGGGGTGGCCGGCCCGTCCGGGAAGCACCCCGAATTTCCCATTTGACGTCGGATCAGGCAACACACTGAACAGGCCCAGGCATCACCATGTGTGCGGTCCCAGGAAGAAAAGGAAGAGAACTCAGACGGTGGGGGCGGGGGGCGGAGCCCGGGTGTGGTCAGCCTGGGGGCCAGCCTGTGTGCCGTGGGGGCGGCGGGTCACCGGTGGGCAGCAGAGCCCGTGGCACTTGACGGCTTGAACTTGGATCCCTAAGGGACGATTCCTTCTGTTTTCTGTGATGGTTTTTGATGTCGTGTTTACTCTGTAGGATGTGAACGTTGCCATGCCTGCTTTATTTAAATGCCCGTTTCCCTGGGGTCCGTCCCCACGGTGTTCTCCACCCGCACACGCCGCCTCAGGCGTGTCTCCCGTGTGTCCCGTCAGCGGCGTTGGCCGTGTTTTTCCGTCCCACTGTATTTTTTCTCTCTCATCCAGGACATCAAATTGTTTGCACATATTGTGAATCCTGAACTATTGGAACGTTCTCTCTACCACTTGTTTTGTGTCAGGGTTCCCGTACCTGCACAAATTGTGTTAGTTTTCTGTGTGTCTGCGTATTTTGTGTCTTTTTGGGTTTCTGCGTATTTCTTCTTTCTGGCCTCCTAGTGGACTGGCTTTCCTCGTTGCATCATTCCTCCTGCTGCTTCCTGTCCCTCACTCTGTCACGTCCAGTGGGTCCCCTCAGAGTTTGGACGGACCAGTGCCCCATTTAATCCTGTGCTCCAGCCAGACCCACAGGCTCTTAACTCTCGTTGTACTATTCGAAGTTCAAAGTTACAGTTGTCCATAAAACGTTTTAGCTCAACTTTACTTTCTTCCAATTAGTAATACGTATTTTTACATTTGGTATAATCAAGGCTTAACTTACACAGATCTTCCTGTAATTCACAAGTGTATTGTTCATCCTTGCTTCCGGCTCCCTACTTCCTTTGAGTCCAAGTTCATGTTCCCCAGTGTATCCATATGTTATCTTAACAGTGAACGGTTTAATATTTGCTTATCAGTGAAAGAACATTCTTTTACTATTATTTTTGTATCACGTTAAACTAGATTTGGAATTCCTGGTTGACAAGATTTCCCCCCTAGGTCCTTTGGGGACATTGTTACATTGTTTCCTACTCTTTGTTCCTGTAGATAATTAGTCTTCTGTTCGTCACATTGATAATCTTTTATGTGATCTATCTTTTTTTCTTCTGTTTGCTTTTAAGATTTTCTCTTTGTACTTGGAGTGCCGAGTTTCATTATGATATGCTTAATTAGACATTTATTTTTAGTTTTTCTCGTGTGATACTTTTCAGTTTGAGGACACAGTTTCTTTCTTCGGTTTTGGAAAGTCTCTATTCATCATTTATCCGAGTACCGATGCCGAACATCGTTTTGGCTGTCCCTTTCTGCGTATCTAATTACACCTGTTTTGAACCGTTTATTGATCCTACCCGTAACGTCTAGCTATCATTTTATGCTTTTTTAATGTCTTGATGTCTCCATTTTGCATTTCGGGCAAGTTTTTCAAAGTCCCGCTCCCAAGTTCAGATCCTTTCCCAGCAGCGTCTACTCCGCCACGTGACGTTCTGTGTCGGCCCAGATGGCTCGTTCGTGCTGCACTCGCAAACGCCGCCCCACGTCTCCTGGGCTAGGGTGGCCAAGGTCACTTCTCCCTCCTGGTGCGCCCCCTGGCACCAGTTCAGGGGGGGTGTGGGGGCTCGTTGCATTTGCTCAGGGACCCGTGTGGGCGGGGCCGCCGTCCGGGAACGATGATGCCACAGCTACTGAAGCTGCGTAAGGAGGACCCGCGGGCTAGTGCCCTGGGTCTCAGAGCCTCTTCCCGGAATGTGCACGGCACGCTTGCTCCCATGTCCCTGGCAGGAGCAGCCCCGTGGTGGGTGACTCTGGGGAGGGCCGGGGAATGACGGGACAGTGACACCCGCAAGGGAAATGCGAAGGACCCGAGTGTGTCTGCGAGGGGCTTGTCGTAACAGCCCCACAGGTCCCCGGGGTCAGGACTTTCAGGAATCGTTAAAAACATCTCCAGCCCTTCCGTTCGGTTTTCCTTCCTCCGTTCCTTTCTTCATGACGTTACGTCGTTTCTCTGCGGATTTGGTTCCTTGCTGCCTGCGGCCACCGGCACGCGCTCACTGCCACCCACGCGTATCCTCTTCCATCTCGAGGGCTCACGTCGCCTGTCCTGTGTGCTCCCCGGGGGGGGGGGGGTTTGTCCGCGGCGGTCTCCCTTCTCCCCGGATGGTGTTTAACTTTATGCTGCCAGCTCACGCGGGGTTTCTTCCCCGTGTGAAAGTGTGGAAGGCTTTCTTCCCTTTTGCTGCTCTCGGCGCCCTGGACAGGAGGTGCCCGGTCCAGTTTCCTGTCCGTTTCCCACATTTCACGCGTAGCACAAGGTTCCACCCTCTTCCCTCGCCCGCGAGGCCTGTGGGTTCAGGTTGCGTGAGGGGTGCACAGAGCCAGGGCGGACGGCACGGTTCCACACTCATTCTCAGGGCACCGGGCACGGCTTTCCTGGTTCCATTCTCGGATCTAGGGGACCCCTGACTTACCGGGGGCTGGGTCTGCTCCCCTGGGATGGTGTCTAACGTGGCGGTGGTGATGCCCGGCACACAGCCCTCAGCCCTCCAGCAGGGCCCGCAATCTCTCGGGCCCGGTGGCCTGGACGCAGCCTGGGCAGCCTCGTCCCCTGTGTGTCCTGCACGCCACCTTCTGAACACACTCTCACTTTTTCACGCTTGACAGAGTCTTCAAAAGTTTAGTTACATTTTATTCGTTGTTTTCCTGTTTGTAGGTGGGCGTGGGTCTGCATTAGCCACTCAAAACCAGTCTCAAGTTCTCAAAACGAGACGCTTCCACCATCTGACATTTAAGAAAAGCCTACTCAAAACCTCAACGATCTCATGACTCTCTGACTTCTGTCCCTGCCGGGAAGAAGAAACAGACTGGGTGTCTAGTCAGGTCACGTGGTTTTGTCCCGCTCTGAGGGCAAACCGACCGAGCGTACGTTGGAGAAACCGCTGGCCCTCACTGGGCCGAGCTTTCTCATCCTGAACATGACCCGTTGGGGCTGGTGCCTTACATAAACGGATGCTCTTCTGTGGGCTAGGCAGATTTAGAACTGGAGAGTTTTCAGGAAATACCCTACTCTGTCCCAATATTCTAAAATTTAATTATTCAGTTATTTTTATTGGTATTCTCTCTAATTTACACTACTGCAAAAGTGTTGTGTTTACCCTTCTTGGTTGGTGATGTATTACAAGTAACCCTGGGCAAAGAACCGTTTTATCAAGCCTATGGACTGAGTGAAGTCAGGTTTGCTAACGTAGGGGTCTCCAGGGGTAATGTTACAATAAAGTGCCAGTTGCTGTCAGATACTTTTTGAGAGGCCTTCCGAAGGAAGCCTGCATGGTGGTTCTCGTCGTAAGGAGAAGAGCAGTGAGGGCGCATTTTATTTCGTCGTGTTTGCTGTGAGACACGTGGCAGGTTGTCAAGACCGCAAAGCACGGTCTGCAGAGCATTTGGCACGGCGCCCTTCCGACCACACAGGTCATGGGCGATAGACCCGTCGTAGCCCCCCCTGCCCCCAAACAGAGGGTCGTTCCTGGTGGAGTCTCCTCTTGAACCGTGGTCCTCAGACCACGGACCCCGGCCTTGGAGCATCACCGTCAGGGATGCACGAACAAGTGGTACCCACGGGCCAGTTCGGCCGGGGCCGTGTTACAGAAGAAGACAGAGACACACCCGTCCGCAGACGGTACGGACACGCACTGAACATCCGTGCTGCCGGGGGCCAGGTGACTGCTGCGGGCTGTCGGGGGGTGGGGGATCTGCTTTCCCGAACCCGTGCACTTGGACGACACCCCTCAGTGCAGACATTCGGGGACCACATGGAATAAGCTCTGGGGGGGAGTGCTGGGGGGCCCAGTGCCAGGACCCGGGCCCACGGAAACAACCCAGAGGAAGCTGAGGGGCTTACACTCGGGGATCAGTGCAGGGAGGTTGAGGGGCAACAGCAGCCCACCTTCTCTGAGAGGGATGGAGTACCGCACGCCTAGGAGGATGTCACCGCGTGGCTGGCCAGCCAGGGTGGGGGTGGGGCGGGGGGTGAGGGCGGAGCACGCATCCCTGAAGGTCCAGTTCCGAGAGAGACAGGCCCTCGTCTCGGCGGTCCGGGACCCACTGGACCTCAGAGGAGTGGCGGTGGGGACCCCAGCGCTCAGTCCGCCCTCGACACAAGAGACCAGAGGCCGAGGGAAGCTGCCCGGATCCTCGCGGGGGGGGGGGGCGAGCGAGGCCTGCAGAGGGCAGTCGTGCTGACCGCGGTCCTCAGAGCAGGTGGGGGCTGGGTCTCCAGGCGGCGCGGGCTGACCGCACCGGCGAGGACAGCGGGAAGGTGCCCCCTCCCCCCGCAGCAGTGCTCTCGCGGGGGAGGAGAGCAGGTGCGGGGCGCAGGTGCCCGCCGAGGCTCTTGGCCTTGTCTGGACCCTGGGGGCAGCCGGCAGCAGCAGCGGCAACCCGGAACCCTCCACCGCGGGGTCCGGAGCACTGAGGCACAGGTGCACTGGGCAGAGGGGACGGACACATGGGAGCACGGCCTGCACGCCCCAGACCAGACCCTTTGGAGACGGGCGTCCACAGGGGGCGCGAGCGCGAGACGAAGGCCCCCGACTCCGCCCGAGTGGGGACTGAAATAGAGGAGAGTTCTAGGGGCCGGTCCTGTCTTCAGGGCACTTCGAAAGCTCTTTTCCAATAACGGCCCACGTCCCTCTTAATGTCTCTTTATTAATTTTTGCTCATGAAATAGCTGCGAATGAATAGCCCTCAGTCAATATTTAATTGATGCCAATAAGTTGGATTTAATCAGGAACTATCTAGAGTCCCACCGACCAGAGGAGATTTAAGCCCGGCCCGTGCACCAGAGGAGGGGAGGGGGGGGGCGGCGGCGACGCCCCGACTTTGTGGGGAGGAGATTTAAAACCTCGCTCACCACCTGACGCCATGGACCTTCCTGGACTGTGACCTACCGCAGGCCCCGGGCGGCTCGCTGCAGGCTCAGGCGGACCTGCCTCCCACGCACCGTCCTTTCTGTGCTGGGGGCGGCTCCACGTCTTAGCAGTTACACGCGTGCACACTTCAGTCCCCGCGGTGAGTCCCCCTCAGACAGACCGGCTGCGGAAGGTCGAGTCCTGCTTGCCGCGCAGGGAGCTGGGTAGCATCACGACCCCCGGGAAGGAGGGCTCCGGAGACGCCGCGCGCGTGCAGGGAGCCCCGGGGAGGGGGCGGGGCTCAGGCTCAGAAACGGTCCGTGACTTAGGTCCAGAGTCACATGGTCAGACATGCGTGCGCGCGTGCACACCCACGCCCATTTCTGAGTTGTGCCTTTTCCACGACTCCACGGAGTGTCCGTCGCTCACGCCCGTGGTGTGAATTCTCTTCCCCAGAAGCTAGGTTTTCTCCCTCCAGGAGGACAGGCGAGGGCTCTCTTCCTTCCCCTGGAGAACTCGGGCTTGCACCCGGCTGACACCGGAGCGTGCCGCGTTCCGAGCGCGAAGCGGCCCTCCCCCCACGGAGACGCGGCACAGCTTCCGCGTCTGAGCGCTTACGCTGAGCCGGCACTTTGCTATAAACACAGTGTCTTCGTTAATGTGTGCATCTGAGCCCAAGGAGCGGTTCTGACTCTTTCTTTGCTTTGCTTTCCCCAAAAATAAAGACGCTGCAGTGTAAGAGTATTTGTTGTGTCTCAAGGTCTCGTAGCAGGCTCTGTGGCGGAGCCGGGATTCAAACCCAGGTCCTTCTGAGTTTGCGTTCCGGCGGCCAGGATCCAGGCGCTCTGCGCGCTCCTGCAGGTGAGCAGGTGAGCTGGGGCGGATGCTCTCCATCGTTCCTTGCGCACCGGGTTTGGAACTGCACCCGCCGCCAGGTGGCGCCGGAGCAGCCGGTTGCCGCTCGGAGCGCACCTCCCGGGAGCTGGTGCCAGGGGACCCGCCGCGGGAGCGGGAGCGCGAGCAGGAGACGCTGATCTCAGCAGCAGGCAGCGGCGCCGGGCGGCGGGGGGCTGGCGCAGCAGAGCCCTCGCGCTTGGCTGCGGAGAGGCTGTTGATTGCTCCCACGGTTTCGGTGGCGTGCCAGCCGCCCGCGCCAGCCCGCGCTTCTTACCCGAGAGCCAGGAGCTCCGAGCGAGGTGAGAATCCCACTTGACAAGCAGACAGGAGCCATTTGGGGAAAATACAAATTAAAAGGCTCTAAAATAGAAGTAGAGGCCTTGGCAGCAGGCGGCGTCTGGGGGATACATTGTGTCGGATGACACAGGGGAGCGGCAGGCCCCCCTCCCAGGGGCGGAGCCTGCTGTGTCCAGGGGGCGTGGCCTGAGGAGCTGTCCTGGGCTCTACAGTGGCCAGGAAGCCCCCCCGCCCCACAGCTGGCACCTGCCCAGAGCCTGGAATCGTGCACACGGGCCGGGCTGTCCGGCAGCCCTGGCCTTCGTCCACGCCTCGGACTTGTGGGACGAGGGGTCGTGATGGGATTTCGTCCATAGTTGAAGGGTCAAGACAGAAATGGAAGCAATTAGAGACATTTTGCCTGATACCGCCCAGCGACCCAGGGGATGAGCCGAAACTGACAGTGCGGCTCCCCAGGAGTAGGCAGTCTCTGCAGACGGATGGGGGAAACTCGGGGGCCAGGGCCGCAGGGTCCTGGGGGTCCGCGCCGGGGCCGGGGACCTCGGTTTCAGGAAACAGGGACTGGCCCCTCCCCAGCCCTTCTGCTGGCCCCGGAAGAGACTTGGGCCCAGGAGGCGAATACAGGGCACCCCCCACCACCCCCGGCGCCGCTAGGCCGGGGCACAGGTGTGACTCTTTCTGTGTCCCCGGGGCCCTGTGGTTTGTCTGCACCCGTCCGTCCATCCATCCGTCTGTACGTCCACCCTTTCTCCCTGCCATGCTGCTCCCTTTCCCCTTTGCAGAGTTGTCCTGCTGCGCCAGTGTGGTCGGTGAGAGTGGTCACCCCAGCCCAGTATTAACGTGGCCCGCGGGCTCCCGGCGGGCTCAGGTCCTGACTCAGCCCCTGCGTGCTCCTCAGAAGTTCCGTAGAGAGAAACACCCAGCCCCGGTCACTCTGTGGGGCAAGGAGACGCCCAGCGTGCTTGTCTGCTGCGAGAGCTGGGAGTTGGGTTCTTCCAGGAGACAGGGCGCCCCCCCCAGGACTGCGCTCCCCTTCAGGAGGCCGCTGTGAGGGTGCGGTTCTGATGTAGCCACAAGTGCAGTCCGGGCGGGCCTGGCCCAGGCGACCTGTCATGTCAGCACTGGCCACCAGGGGCGCCGCCTCTCTCGCTGCGGAGAACCCCGCTTAGTGGGTGTCGGGAGCTTCCTGCCTGCGGGTCCTGCACCCAAGGACACTCAGGAGGAGACTCGGGGCCCACTCCCCGCGGCCGGCGCCATCTCCTGCTACTGAGAAGGAAGGGGCAGGGTGGCGGCGAGCCCTGGACAGTTTGAGAAAAAGAAGTGGGGGAGGAGGCGGTGCGGTGGTCTCCTGCGTGACACCTTGCCCTTAACGAGGGCCGCGGAGAAGACTTGGACAGGACGCCCCAACAGCGTTACGGGCTTGTGTACTGTTACTAGAGGTTCCACGTCGCCGGATGGTTCCGCGGTGGGCAGCCCGGGGCCTGCGGTGTTGTCACACTGAGACCCAGGCCAGCGCGTCTCCAAGTTACATGTCCTCACCTGGGGCCGCCGGGGAGTGTGGTTAACACTGGGGATTCTGCCGCCCCACCAAGCCTGGGAGGGGCCTGAGGGCTGCGTCTCTCCAGGGTCCCTGAGGCCGCTGGCCCGCCCACCGTGCTGTGACGCTGGGACACAGTTTCTGCACGCAACTCCACCCCCCCGCCCCGCCCCCTGGCTTCATCCTCCGGAACTGGCGTGAGGGGCCGCGGCGCAGAGAGGGGCCTGTTTAGGTAAAGACAGTCCGAGCGCTGTGGCCGGTGGGATCCAAATCAGAACCCTGCTGGCCCCGCCGGCGTCGGCGACCCGCGTGTTCACGGCGTGCACTCTGTGCTCGCCCCCTCGGTTTCAGTGCGAGTGGCTGCACGGGAGGCCTTAACTCACCCTCCCCCCCGTCTGGCTGCGGCTCGAGCAGGTGCCGCAAACATAAACATACGGGCGGAGGGCAGATTTATCTGTTTACCAGCCAAGCTCTTTTCAGAGCAAAGCCCAGGATGCGGAGAGGCTGTTGATTGATACTAAATTTTTGACAGCTGTGAGTATATTTTCAGGAACAAGATGAGTAACTTGGGCTCAAGGGGACCGATGAGAATAAAACCCAGATTTATTAGGGACCTTTCCAGGGAGTGGGTTGTGCTCCTGCTCGATGCAGAAACGGTCTGTGATTCCCGTTGCGGGATCCTGCAGCGCGGAGCGTGGCTCTGGGTGACTGCCGTGGATGGCCAGCGTCGTCTGACTGCTGTCTGCGTGTAGTGTCACGCAGGGGCATCTGCACCTTTGAAATACTGCGATAGGTGCCTCACCGCTGCAACCGCGCAGAGTGGACCGTATTTCAGCGAGAGGCTGTTGCGCATCACACGGAGTAAACACGCATCTCCCGTTCCGCTGCCGCTTCCCGGTGATCGCCGGGGAATGGCGTGTCGATGGCAGGACGGGGTCCGGGGCGTCCCCACGGCCGCCCCCGTGGGAGCTGTGCTGCAGTGCGGTGCCGCAGCGCTCCCCTGGGGTTCCTGACCTTGCGTCGTGTGGGCAACATGGTCAAGATCAAGTGAGCTCATTGGGGTATCCGACGGTCCTGCGTTCGAACTTGAGCGCGGAAACTGGCTGGCTGCGTAACTTGAACTTGCTGACCCTCCGCGTCCCCTTTCCGAGTGGGAATCCTTCCCTCTGAGTGGTCGTTGGGGTCTTTGCAGGTGCAGCCTATCGGACAAGAGGAGCCCGCCAAGGTGGCATGTGCCCTCCTGTCGTCAGAGCCAGCCTGCTGTTCTTCTTCCGTCTTGTTCTCTCCTGTCTGCACCCCCCCCGAGGCCACCGAGTGCAGGGGGCGTCCCAGCAGGAAGAGTGGTGACCAGCCGCTCTGAAAGGGATGACAATGAGGTTTCCATTTTCAAAACTGTCCAGTGTTAGCCTGAGTGGGATCATCTCCAAAGGACCTCTGGCATTTTTTTTTTGACACAATGTAGCCATTCCAGGTCTTTTAATCTAGTTGAACCCCCAGAGGAGTTAAATAGTTACAGTTTGGCCGGGCGAAGAGGCCCGTGAAGTCAGGAACAGTGCATGGCAGTTTGTTTTGGAAGTTGCAAGGAAAAGGAGAAATTATGCAAAATTTGATCCTATGAGTCCCGGTTTCCTGGTAATTGAAGCACCTATTAGTGATTCCAGCAAAGTTAAGGGGAAAAAATTCTATTGTTGCTATTTTTAAGAGACTACTCCCTGGTGAATCTAGGTCATTGCCATGGCAACACCAAGTCCCTCCCTCCCTTCCTTCCTCCCTCCCTCTCTCTCTGTCAGTCCTTCCTTCTTTCCTTCCTTTCTTCTCCCTCCCTCCCTCCTTTCCTTCCTCTTTTTATTTCTGTGTGTTTTGTTCTGTCCCAAGTATCTTATTTTCATAGTTCACAAAATAATAATGGTGCAATTTCACTTTGTATTGGAGACATTTTTCAAACCAATTATTTTTCCCTTGGGGATAAGGAAGTTCCTATACAATATTTAATATATTGTGTGACTTTCACCTGGCGACTTAAGGACATTTCTAAATTCTCACTTTCGAGGGCGTCTGCAGCCGTGATCGGTTCTGTCCCCGCGTCCCGACGGGAGAGGAGGGTGCGGGGGTGGGACGCACGGGAACGAACCAGCACCGGTCACAGCGCCCGGCCTCTCTCCTCCCCTCCTGGCGCCAGCTACCTTCTCTGGTGCAGGCCGGCGTGTTCTTGCACCTGCAGTTCCTCCGTCGTTTCTTGAGATCCGCGTTCCTGAAACGCAGCTCTTCTCGGCTCCTCCCGTGGCTAAAAATACCCGCTGCCTGTGAGGCGGAGAGCGCTGTGCGTGCTCAGCATCCTCCCCGCCCGCCCTCAGTTTACCTCTCTGGTCTGGGCTCTCACTGCCCCTCCGTGCCCGTCCAGGCAGCCGTGCCGAGGTGGGGTTACATCGTACATGCGTGTCCCACCTGCCAGGAAAGGGGGGAGGGAGTGAAAGGAGAGACAGGGGCGTTCCGTGTGCTCCTCGCACCCCCGGACCTGTCAGCCCAGGCGAGGCCGGGGTGGGGTGTGAGTCCCCAGGGGCCTCTCTCGTGCTGACATCTCGCCGTGCCCACGTGGCTCTATCTAGAGCTCCCGTGTAAGTGATGGGTGCACACTGCACCCCTCAGTGCAGGCAGGTCGGCAGCGACAGAGGTCTGCCCCGACCCCGGGGGCACTCGCACGGAAACACAAGATGCCGGGTCAGGCCTGTCCAGAGAAGACCAGGTGTGTCCGCCCCCAGCCTGACCGGGAGGTGCCTGGAGGAAGGGTTCCCGTCCTCCCAACACGCCCAGTCAGGGCGGCAGCGGAGTCTGGGTCCCAGCGTCTCATCCGCGTGTCCTGGGAAGACGTGGGGGAGACGGAAGGAAAGGTCCCAGAGCCGTCTTGAGGGAACACTGGCCAGGGGCGTTGTCATCTGCCCCTCCTGGAGGAGCAGACCGCAGGCAGGCAGGAGAGACATGAGGGGGGAGGGCCGCTGAATAAGCATCCGAGGGCCTGAGTCTGGTCGGTGCTTGGCCCTAGAGAGGTCTCTGCATCCCTAACGCTCCCCCCGCACCCCGCCGCCCTGCCCCACCCCCGCTCATTTCCCCAGGCGGGGAGGAGGCACAGGACAGCCGGGCCCAGAGCGCGTCCGCCAGGCTCACGTGCTGACCAGGGGCCAGGACGCCGCGGTGTCTCCAGTGCAGGGGGGAGAGCTGGGACTTGGGTCCCACCCACAGGTCCCTCACTGAGGTGGGGCTGGTTGGAGACAGGGGGCTGGGGTGGTGGCCCGGCCCCCACCCGTTCTGTCCCGTCCTGTCCTCTCACGGAGGCTGAGGGCTCTCCACACCTCCCCGGGATCCACCGGGGCAGGAACACCGAGTCCCACGGGAGGGGCTGCACAGCGTGGGGTCCGGTCCTCGGCCACCGCCGCTCCAGAGCAGACGCCCTGCTGAGAAGGTGCCCTGTGTCCCCCACCTCGCCCCATCTTCACACGCCCCGCCTCGCCCTGCCCCCCGGCCCACCCCCCAGCCCGCCCCCCAGCACAATTTCTGGCGTTAGGCAGATTTTCCGCCGGCTGTCAGCATGTATTAAATCTCCAATCTGCTAATGGATTCCAAAAAGGACTTTGAGTTTTGGCAAGGGGAAGTAACGAAAATAGCATCTGGCATGCAAAACAGAAACGAAGTGGTGATTTTAAAGCTTTTTACCGATCACATTCGGACAGACCGATTGATGGCATGTGGAGGCAGGTTGTGGAGCACGCTGAGGAGCTGCATGCCGTTCTAGGACAGCTCCGAAAAGGTCGCCCTACCTGGGGCCGTGGCTCTGACCCCGGGTGAAGCGCGCACTCGCTACTATTAGACATCCGTGGCAGCAACCAGAGCGGCGTCTCGCTTTCCGTTTAAACTTGGGCGGCTCGTTTGGAGAGCAAAAGCGACCTTCCTGGTGGCTCCCGATCTCTGACTGCGATGCCAGTCTAGTCAGTAACAAGGGCTTCCGGGCGGCCATCGGGAAGCGTCTGTCCCTGGGCAGGGACCGTCCATGGCCCCACTCCGGAACCCTGCCATGGAGGGGTGCCCCTCCGTCCCCTGCGTGTCCCCTGATTCCGCAAAGGAGGGCGCCCCCCGGGCGGCAGGTGCGGCTCCCAGACACTGACTCACAGTGTTCTGCCCCTGGGCCGGTTGGCCGTGGGGTCGGCAGGTCTGCGAGGGTCTGCCGGCCCCCCACGCCTGGCCTCAGACAGTGTCCGGCTGCGCCGGGAGGGTCAGCGGCCCCTCGGACTCCCACAGGGAACCTGCTTCGTGCTTCTGCGAGCAGCTACATGGGCACGCCTAGAAAGAAGGGTTGTTCTTTCCCTCTGGTGTCACGTCCGCCGTTGGTATTGGGTTCAGCTTAAAAAGACTCCCTCCCCAGCAAGGTGGCCGGCGGCTGACGGTCCCCAGGCTGTGTGCTGGCTAGAGCACCCCTCCTGGGGCTCCTGTCTGCGTGGTGGGGTCGGGGGGGTTAGGGGGACAGCCCACCTTCCTCGTGGACCCTGAGGGTGGCCTTCCCAGATAAAACTCATCTCCACGGCTAAAGGGAAATCACGAGGAACGGCAATGAAATATGTATATGTTAGTCATTCAACGTGTTTCACCACGAGGGAATTAAAAGAATCTCATGTGCCGGAACTATCACAAATGGAGAAAATAGAAATGCGTGTCTGAATTCTTATTCAGTGAGGAACCGAAAGAACGGTCCGGTCCCATCCTCCGGGCCCGGGCACGCCGCTCAGGCGGGACGGGCTGAGCCGAGGGTGAGCTGGACGAGAGAGCCGCGAGCGGCTGTGGGAGCGCCAGGCCCACGCATCACGGGGCGCCGGCGCTCCGAGCCCCAGGCTGCCACGTGCTTCAGCACCGTCGCAGGAATTTGCTGCTGGTGACCGTTGGCGACCTCCTTTAAATACTGTGAAGTCCGCCCGACGCTGGGCACAGAAGGGGACACCGGAGAGGTCCCCGTGCGGGTCTGCCCCGGAGGGTGGCGAGACCCTGCGTGAGCGCGGAGGCGCATCGGCATGTTGGCGATGGTGGACACTGTCCAGCGCTTCTCAGCGGGCAGCCTCTCTTTGTTTTCATGGTGGACGCTGTGGTCGCCGTGGCCCCTCTGCCCCCTCTGCCCCCGCGCCCCGCCCCCGGCCTTCCCCACGCTGCGCGCCGTGTCCGTGGGCTGCGCACACGTGTGCTCTCTGGCAGTGTCCGAGGCGTCGTGTGGGGCTGCGGGGGCGTCAGAGAAGTGACCTGCGGAGGGACGTTGCCTCTGCCCAGAGGTCACACACTCTTTGTTGCCCTCAGCTTGTCACGGGTCTCTCTGCCTCCCCGCAGCTAGTTATCGTTTTGAAGATTTTATCTATTTATTTTTAGAGAGAGGGGAAGGGAGGGAGAAAGAAGGAGACAGACATCAGTGTGTGGTTGCCTCTCGCGCTCCCCCTGCTGGGGATCTGGCCTGCACCCCAGGCCTGTGCGCTGACTGGGAATCAAACCGGTGACCCTTTGGTTCGCAGGCCGGTGCTCAGTCCCCTGGGCCCCACCAGCCAGGGCTAATTATTTTTTTTAGTTCTCTACTTTTTCTTTTTTCCCTCTCCATACTGAAGGCGATGGGCCATTTTGAAGATAAAAATAAACTACAGAGGCCTCATTCCTCTCGGGGCTTTTCAGTAGTCAGTAGCAGGACTGCCCAGCCTCCCAGCGAGAACCGCTCTCCGCTCGCCCCGGGCACACGAGGACAGTTTCAGACCCTGCTCTGCTTTTTCTGGAGGCGGAGGACACCGGGGACGGACGGTGAAACCGAAGCACCTCCCGCCGGGCCCGGAAGGCTCCGGAAGGCTCCGGAAGGCTCTGTGGCTGGAGCGAACCTCCCCGACCCTCCCGGGGGCCGGCTGCCGGGACCGTCTGCAGACCAGGGTGGGGGCCCTTCCCTTCCCTCGGTCTCAGCCCCGGGCCCTGTCCTTGCGTCGAGAAGAGCCGCCGGATTTCTGGGCCTGGCCACCCTCCCTGCAGGGCAGGGACACCTGGTAACGCCTGAGAACGGCCTTGTCTGTCGTTCACGCCTCCGCGTGGCTCGGAACCGTGGGGCCGGGCCCTGGCCCCAGAGGTTCGCCCAGGTCACCGGCCCGACGTCGTCCAGCGACAAAGCCAGGCCAGAGCAGCTGGCGCTGCTAAGCCTCTGCCGTCCGCCTTCCGCTCGACGTTTGCTGAGCTTCCCTCCCTGCCCTCGCTGGGCCGTCACTGAGGCACGGAGGGGCCCACCCTCGCAGGACAGCCGTCCCCAGACTGTCAGGACACACGAGGACGTGGGGGACAGGGCCCGCCACCGGGTCACCGGGTGACAGCCGAGTGCGACTGGCTGAGTAGCCGGCCGGCCCAGGGCCGTGGGCCGGGCGCCCCGGTGCACACGGAGGCCTCGGCGATCCTGCGTGGGGAGAAGACGGTAGCTGCTCTACTCCTCCGACTGCTCCTGTTGAGCCGTGCGGGAGGAAAGAGAATAATTCTCACCACGCACTCCCTGGCCCGGCCCAGAAGGCGGCCCGGGTGGTGTTCCCGGGGTGTCAGCGAGGATCAGAGGCGCAGCAACGCCGGCAGGGCGGGGGTGATGGGGGACACAGGAGCCCGGCTGCGGTCCTCTGGGGACAGCAGGGGGACAGGGCAGAACAGGGCAGGGCAGGGAGGGCGTGGGAGACCCGCGGCATTTGCGGTGGGCGTCAACAGGTCCATCCTTGCTCACCTCCAGGGGGTCTCCTCGGGGTGCGGGGCAGGGTCCTGGATGGATGAGGCCCTCTGTCGTGGGCCCTGTTTCACTCGGACAATTTCCCTCACATCTTTTTTGTGTGTGTTTTCTAAGTTTCTGTGGAATTCGATGGGGGGGGGCAAATGCTCGTTGAAAATCGCAGTGTTGGCATTTCGCTTATGGTGGAGCCGGCCCAGTCCTTCCGGGGAGGGGGTTGCTGCCACGCACGGCTCCTCCGTCCGGGGGGCCTGGGCCCGCGACAGCACCTGGTGCCCTCCCTGACCACAGAGGGACACCAGGGGGCCCTGCCATTTACAACATGAGACGCTGGGGCGGACGCAGGGCACGTCTTTTAGGGTTGAAGTCTGGTCCCTGCTGTGAGACCGAATCTGTTGTCACCGCCCCACCCAGCTGCCCGACCTTGGGGACCACGTGTCAGCTCCCCAAGATGCCGTCTCCTCATCAGCTCCAAACGTTGTGGGTTAGAAGAGCGTGTGCCCCCAGGGTTCGGGCGGGAGTTTAGTTAGACGGTGTCTGTCTCACAGCCACACTGTCCGAGAGAGGCCGGCCATCTGAAACAGATACATACGCCCTTCTCTTTCCCGCGTCTGCCGTGTCTTCACGACAGCCGGGGAAAACGGGGTGAGGTTTCCCAGGAGACCCGTCTCCTTCCTGTGGAACGTGGGCATTGCGGTGGACCTCAGCCCGCAGCCGGCCGCCTCCCCAGGTTTGCGTCCAGGCAGGTCAGCCCTGGCATCTGCATTTCTCTTTCAGTTCTTCCAGGCGTTTGGATGAACCAGGCGAGAGCCCTGAGCGCAGGCGTGGGAGCCGGGAGGCAGGAAGGCGCAGAAGGCGAAGGGAGGGTGCTCTGCGCTCACCTGGCTCCGGGGACAGGTGAGGTCTGCGTGATTTCAACAGTGATGATGCTCAGTGCCACTCGGAGGCCCCTGTATTTTCAGGACAGTGTGCAGACTAATTGGTTCATCTGAACATCGCTCCCGTGGGCGCAGTGAATGGTCTCACTTCACACCTGCGGCAGCACCGCCACGTGGCCCGTTCACCTGAGCCGCTCTCCGCACCGACTGTCAGCAGAGTAGGTGTGCAGATCGGGCTTGCCGACCATGCACGCTTGTCGGGGTTTATTTGTTCTCCTTCTACACCATTTGACAGTTGCACTGGACAACGTGCTTGCCTGTGGGATTCAGGAGCCTCACCTGCAGAGTGGGGCCTGGAGGGGAGAGGGGCAGACCAGGACCCCTGACCAGCGTCAGACTGCCGGTGCCCCCCAGTTTTGGGGTCGCTGCGTCCACGGGCACCAGCTCCATGCACGTGCCTCGGGCATCTCCCCCTTCCTGGAGCCCCGCACCGCCTGTGCTCCGCCACCCCGAGTCCCAGCGGGTTGAGAATTGTCGGACCTTCGAGTCTTCTCTTGTCCAGGGAGAGATGGATGCAGGGTTTGCCTCGTCCTAGCTCCCGTCTCGGCCAGAGTCCAGACGAGGAGATTGAGCTTGTCCCTCTTCATCCGGCCTCACGTGGGTTTCACGGGCCGGGGGGCGTCCCCGCCATTCTCGGAGCGTCCCTCCCTCTCCTGCTCTGGGGCTCAGTAAACCCGTGCCGCGGGGCTAACGTGAGAAGCCCACGATGCAAAACGCGTGAAGAGCTCAGGGGAGTGCCAGCAGGCACCAGGGACGCCTCCACCTGCCTCCCCGCCGGCAGGTCAGGGTGGGTGTTGGGCGACTCCGAGACTTATTTTATCCCTGTCCAGAAAACGTTTTTGTAGATGACGACCTGGAGGTCAGCGCTGTTCTTTAATAACAAATCTCGACCGTAAGTGTTTTGATTTTATAATTTAAAAAAAATGACACACTCCTCATAAAATAGCGCACATTTTGAAAAGTGCGTTTAGCTCACGGGAAAGACTCAGGAAACACCACGCAGCGTGGTGTTTTTTGGCGGTACTTTTACCGTTTCCCTGCAGGGCTGGGCCACGGTAAGGACCACGGTAAGGGCCGCAGTTCTCAGACCACGTTGTCTCTTCAGAGCTGGGTAAAATGTTAGAAATGGAATTTCCAACTCTCGGGAAAGTTCATTGTTGCCCCTAAACGTGTGGCGGCCACAACGCAGACAGGGCACGGTGCCGTCTCACCGACACACTCACAATCGCCCCAAGTTGCTCAGGGAGGCCGTGCGTCCGCGGCTGTGAACCCAGCGAGGGGAGTGGCGAGCCCGGCCGCCCGCCGCCTGCCGTGCAGCACCCGGCATGCACTTGCTGGCCGTGGCGTTGCTCCCTGCAGAATCTCGTCGGGCGCCTGTAGATTCAGTCGCAACCCTTGACTCTCCGGCGTCCCTTGTCTGTGTGAACACACATGCACACACACACACACGCACAAGTGACAGCCACTTGACACCTGGGTCCAACCGTCATCCTTGATATTGAATGTGGGCACAAAGCCCCCACTGTGGGCCTCTGGAAAGCCGTGCAAAGCCCCCACTGTGGCCCTCTGGAAAGCCGTCTCCCTTTCCCGAGGCCGGTTTCCTCCACAGTAGCGCGGGGTCAGGGTGAGGGGCCTGGGGTCGGGCGCGGACCCAGTGCGAGAGCACAGGGGTGCCAGCATGGAGCCAGTTCAGCCTTTTCCCTGGGATCACTTTACGGCAACCGCCGCAGACGGTGAAGAATGCTCTCATCACCCGGGGCCGGTTCCTGGAACTGGCCACATGCTGGCCCTTTGGAATTAGTGCAGACCACCGTTTGCCCCGTATGCTAATGTCTCAGTGAAAATATTTCTTGGAAAAGATGTTTGCGTCTCTAGCAGTGAGTTTTTGAAAGGCGTGTATATTAGAACAGGGGACATTCCACATGCTGGAAGCTGGACCGTTTCTAAGGAGAAATGCCAAGCTGTTGACCGCTGCCAGCAGCTCTAGCCGAAGGAGGAGGCTGAGGGCGTGGCTTCCGCTTCAGGAAGACAGAGGGGCGCTCCCCCGGCCAGCTGCTCGTCGTCGGTCACCTGCCCCCTGGACAGTCCCGTGGGGAGGGACTCCCGTGGGGAGGGCCGGGCTGAGGCCTCGGGCGCGGCAGGGGGAGGCGAATGGGGGCCCAAACTCTCGCCGCACGCGGGAGGAGGTTGCCGCCGGGCCTGCGGTGAGAGGCGGCAGCAGCTGAGCCCCGAGCCGGCCAGCGGCCTGGCGGGTGGCACCGGAGCAGGCGGACTTCGCCCGGGAGTCAGGGGTGTCGTCTCGGATCCCCGAGCACCTCCCCTGCCCTTTCCCCCTCCCCTGCCCCCCAACCCCCAGCTGGCTCTGCACCTCCAGTTCAGGGAGAACGCCTAGGAGGGCGGACACGGCGTCTAGTTTTGAACCTGCTGACCGTCAGTCACACCGTGGCGTCCGAGGCCGGTCCGTGAGTCCTGCGGCGGCACCGTGTTTGCTCACTTCACGTGTCGTCTCGGTCGCTCACACTGCGTGGAGCCTGTCCTTGTGTTCAATACACCTGCCCACAGGTGACCCGACCGTCGCAGCAGTGTCCGCAGTTGTGTGGAGAATGACTCCACGGCGGCGGCCCAGCCCGCCCGCCCTTCGCTGGGCGTCCCCCACGCGGGGTGTGGCCTCCGGGAGCCGCGCTCTCCTGGCCGTGGGCGCTCACAGTCCTGACCTCGAGGTCACGGACGCTTCTGCAGGGCGGGCCTGAGGAGCCACCTCTCTTGCTTTCAAGCCGGAGCTGCGTTCACAGGGTGAAAGGGGGACATTTACACGTAAAGTCGACAGGGCACACGGACGCTGCCGTGGGTTGCTTTTCTATAGAAGGAAACAGGGTGATGCAGGGTTTCATGTTGACTGTGACGTCAGAATACATCCTGAAACTGCAACAGTGATGCCGTCTTTCGTTTTAAGTAGTTGTCTGTTTCTTTTAAAAGATTTTATTTATTTATTTATTTATTTTAGAGAGGGAAGGGAGGGAGATAGAGAGAGAGAGAGAGAAACATCAATGTGCGGTTGCTGGGGGCCATGGCCTGCAACCCAGGCATGTGCCCTGACTGGGAATCGAACCTGTGACACTTTGGTTCGCAGCCCGCGCTCAATCCACTGAGCTGCGCCAGCCAGGGCAAGTAGTTGTGTTTTGATTGACGGAGATAATTGGCTCAATTACTCTTTGACGAATAGGTAAAAGAAATACTTAATAATGGAAATATTTGAAAATGTGTACAACCCCATTGTAACGAGTTTAATCATCATAAACCTGGAGGTAGACAGTTGGATGAGCCTCACTGTTATGTTTGCTTCTAGAAGCTCCAACTCCAAAGCCAGGCCTCCAAGGTTTTCCTGCTTCACTCTGTCCCCGTCCCCGGGAGTGCGGTGGGGCCAGCCATGTGGGCTGTGCGGTCCACTGCACTCATGGCTCTTCATTATTTCTCGTGTCCCCTTGTTACCCCTGAACCGTGCGTGTCACCGAGGACAGCAAACAAAGAGCCGGTCTCCCCGAGAACAAAGTGGGAACCAAATTGGTTTTAAAACTGCCACACGGCTGCGCTGTGTCAGAAGACTTCTGCCCGCGCTGGACACGTGGCCGAAGCAACGCTCAGAGATGCCGCGTCTGGTTTCCATGGAATGACAGTTACGTGCGCTGCTGTGGCTCGGGGGACGGCTTTATTCCAAAGGCAGTCAGCAGAGCTCATGTTATCGTACATAAAATAAAGCAATAGGTGTTTTGGAGAAGCAATTTTTAAAATTTTCTCTCTGTGTGTAAGGCACTTAGCACGGAAGGTTAAATGCTAGGGGCAGGTTTTGAGGAAGGTAGGCGTGTGTGGGTGAACCTGTCCGGGTGTTGATACAATGATACAGTATATACGTGGGGTTAACCTGTCTCATATCGAGTGTTCTGGATACAAAGATACATAATAGGAGATGCATTGTAACTGTTTTCTCTTGCCATGAGTGCAGCGAGTGACGAAGGACAAAGAGTGGAGGTTTGGGACCCGGAGGAGCCCCGTCTGTCTCCCCCTCCCCCTGCACACCCTGCCCGTCCATGTTCAAGGAGAAACCGAGTTCTCTCTCTCCTGGGCCTCCCCTCGGACCCGACCCCAGAACTCATACCTGTCGTGCACAGCATGGATGTGCTGGGAAGCCCCCACTGACCCGTCTGGTCCTGGCTCCCGCCGCTGGTTCCTGCCTGTGTGTCTCCTTCTCAGTCCAGCCCACCCTCCCCCGACGCAGCACGTGGGGCCAGACCCCTCTCGTGTTTGCAGGGTCCGTGCTCGCCTCGACCGAGAGGCCTCGCCCCCCGTCCGTCCTGACTGTCCCCGCTCGGGGGCCGGCAGCCTCACTCTGGGTTTCTGACCGCACGGGTGGCGTGCACGTCCTTCCTGTGCCTTCGTGTGTGTGTGGTCCCCCTCCTGCCCCTTCGCTGTCAGCCTTCTCTGTCCCCTTCCCTCTGCTCCCTGCGCTATGGCCACCCCCGGATAAAAGGCACACCCCGTGAGGGCACGGGCCTCACCCGTCCCGTGCAGTGACGTGTCCCCAAGGCCCAGAGAGGGAAAACCAGAAACCGCACAAGGGAGGGAGCTCTGCTGGCCCCCATCTGAACCAGGTGGTCAGAGTCGTCAGGGTCAGCAACTGGACAGGCGCTCATCAGGTGCCTCGTGACAGGTCGAAGTGTGGAGGGCAGGTACCCGGTGACAGGCCACAGTGAGGGCGTCAGGTACCTGGTGACAGGCCACAGTGAGGGGGACACGGACAAATCACAGAGTGTGCTCAGGGGAAGCATCAGGCGAACCCAGCCCCACGAAACAGGCACCCACAACAGGAAGAGTTTTCAGGTCAACAACAACAAACAAGGGACGGTGGAGGAATTGGCCCAGATCCAGCGGGACTGAGGGGTCGAGTCAGGCCCGAGGCGTGCACCTCGGAGACTCGCCCTCCCGCTGTGGGTCCAGGGAGCGCCATCGGGTGCGGCCCTGAGGTCGGACGGCCCTACTGTGTGCGTGTGCGTGTGCGCGCCTCTGGATTCACAGAGTCCTTCTGTGATCGTGCACGGACGGGGATGTCCCTGCTTTTGAGAAACGTGTGCCGGATTATTTGGACTTCGATCGGTGTTACCTCTGCACCTGCTGTCCGTGGGTTCAGAAAGAGGCGTGTTTGTGTGTTTGCAGGCAGAGTGGTGGAGGGTGGGGGTGAAAGAAATGGAAGAGAAAAGCAGTAAAAGCTTGAAATTTGGGCAGTTGGGGAATTTGAAGATACAGTATTTCTTTGTACTATCTCTACAGCTGCTCTCTCAGTCTGAAATGACCAAAATTGTAACTTCAGAAAAGTGCCCCCGAGGGAAAGTGTCTGTCTGCATAGCTGGAGAACAAAATTGCCACGAAAGAACATTTTTAAATATTGATGTAGCCCTAATTGTGCTTAGGAAAATATGCATTGTAACATATTAAATGTGCTACCTGTTAAATGTAAACATGTTAGATTCTACTTGCTCATGAGCTAAATCGATGTGAAAAGCAGGGATTTGTGTTTTCCCTGTCTGACGTCATCGTGAAGGTCAGGGTGAAGGGCCACAGGTCCCACGCTGAGAGCAACGTGCAAGCTCCGTGTGCTCTAGGCCGTTAGTGGTTGATGAATGGCCTGGAAGGAATTCAAGGGTTTTTTTTTTTCCACTTAACTTCTTTTCATGTCCATACTATTTGTAGAGTTAGTATAGTTTAAAAAAAAACACCAATGCTGGACATATAACTCAGACTTCATGAAGCCACTTTGGTTTTTAAATAATGACCTTTTATTTATGTCCCGCGCTGGGAAGTTTGGGCCAGAGAATTGCAGGGCCCAAGCTTTTACCTGAATGCGTTTTAAATAACACTGACCTCCAAGAAGGCAGTGCCTTCTTCGGAGGGTACATTGTTCTTCAGGTCCATTTTTTTTAAGTGATGAAAGGTACAAAATCAAAGCTGAGAAGCAGAATTCATAGTGGGGGTCGTCTGGGTTAAAATGCGAGTGACAGGCACCCTGTGCAGACTCTGACAGCTGGGCTGGAACTCGGGGCCAGATCGAGTGTGTGGGCCCCAGCAGATGGTGGGCAGGACACGTGAGGGGCCGAGCGAGGAGAACCGCCTGCACGGTGGGCGGGGGGGGGGGGGGGGGGCCTCGGGGCCGCCGGCAGTCCGGGAGGGGGGAAACGGTGCACCCAGGACCGTGGCTGTGTGAGCGAGAGGTCCAGGGTTTGTGGACGGCGGGCATCTGCCGGCATGAGCACCTCGTCCTCAACGGCGGGGTTCCCTCTGCTGATGGGAAGGGGGGGCCGGAACGTTTGACCCCTCCAGCTCCTTGCTTGGGTTCTCGGCGCTAAGACTTGACGAGGCCTCCCCACCTTGCTTGGTTCTCTCTCTAACACGTAACGCCGCTTTACTTGAAAGCCTGCTGCAGGGAGACGTATGAGCCTAGAGCCTGTTCCTGCTTGTGAGGACAGGGTCTCTCTCATCGCGCGTGCAGTTTTCTGTTGCGGTTGTTTTGTTCCGTGCCAGCAGCGGGCGAGCGTTTCAAAAGCGCGCTCTCCCCATCTGACTCCGTCACACGCAGACAACGGGCCCCCAGCTGATACTATAGATGTCACGCTGCGTAGCGTGACAGTCCGAGGGAGGGGAGGACGCCAGGGCTCCGCCCTGCCCACGGACTCCGGCTGGTGACTTCGTCAGTGTCAGTTCCAGCGAGGTGGAAATCCGTGACGGGGTTCACGCTGCTAAGATAAACAAGCGTGGTATGTTTCCGTAGCTCAGCCGTTCTCCGAGATTATTTTAGAAACAAATATTTTGCTAAATCTCTGCAAACTCTCTCCTATTAATAGACATCCCAGCAGCTTTGTTCCTGGGAGCACCCAGCGGAGACCCTAGTTCTGTCTGACTTAAATTGGAAGGAATACATTGTTAGGAATAACTCTGCAGGGTTGGAAGGGAGGGTCAGTCCATTCTGTCTGCGCGACTGAGTGGGGGGATGAGACGGGGACGGCGGTGCCTCCATTGTGTTCTGCTGCTTCTGTCTAAGCAGGATGAGTTAGAATTGTGCATTTTAGAGCCCTCGCTGGCGTAGCTCAGTGGATTGAGCGCGGGCTGCGAACCAAAGTATCACAGGTTCAATTCCCAGTCAGGGCACATGGCTGGGTTGCAGGCCATGACCCCCAGCAACTGCACATTGATGTTTCTCTCTCTCTCTCTTTCTCCCTCCCTCCCCTCTCTAAAAGTAAATACATAAAATCTTTAAAAAATTTTTTTTGAATTTTGACTTGAATCCTACACACTGTCACAACGCTGGAAGCAGCGCTGGTTTTCCGGGTCCGGCGAGAGAGGCCAAGGGCCGGCGGGGAGCACTGCAAAGCTCGACGGCAGTGCATGGAGAGTCACAGGGAACTCCTGCAACGTGGTGCGTGGCTGCACAGCGGCGTGCGTGTCCACAGGGCCTCCCGAGGGGAAGAGATGGCGCCACGGAGTCATGGGGTGTATTAGAGCAAACAGACAGACAGACAGACAAAAAGACGTTTCTGCTTTCTCTGCTTCGGGCTGAAACAGCTCAGTTTTGCTTTAACTCAGTCCGTGCAGGCACGACTGGGGGAGACTGGGCGTTAGAGTGGCCGTCGGAGGAAGTCGTTGGATGGATGGATGGGTGCCCGCTCATTCCCCTCCACGCGGTCGGCCTGCAGCTGTCCTCAAGAAAGACAAACTAACATTGTCCTGCCGGGACGTCCTGGTGTCCCCCAGGGGGAGCCTCCGTGGACGGGGGTCTCCGGCCGGCGCGGCGCGGTGGGGCTGTGCAGAGCGGCCTGAGCCTCGGTTCGCTGTGGACACAAAGCCGTCTTCCTGACCAAATGTTTCCAGGATCGGTGTCGGGCAGAGAGCGTGTCACCCAAACGGGGGGCGGGGGGTTCGCTGAGGCTCTGGGAGATGGAATTGGGTCCGGACTTGATCACAGACGAGGGGCTCACCCCCTTTCGTTGTTGCCCCCCCGTTGGAGGACGCCAGCTGGGACGTCCGTGAGAGCCGGGGGACAGAGCAGGCACTCTGGACAAAGGGGTGCACAGAGCGCATGCTCAGGCCTGACCCAGGTGCCACCGGGGCAATGGGAAGGGCTACAGAAGGTGGGAGAGGGGAGCCTCACGTCTGGGTCAGGTTTGGGGGGCTGGCATCCTGCTCCCACTGGCCCCCGCCTGCCGCGGGCTCCCGGGTGTCTCCGGGTCTCGCGGGGCCACGCCCAGCCACGGTCAGCAGTGGGGGCTTGCCCACTCCCCCGGCCTCGTCCGGGTTCTGTGCTAGGTGCTGCTCTGCTCCTGTGAGGGCGGAGCCCTTGCCCCGTCAGTGGGCACAGGTTCAAGGCCGTTCTCGGGCCGTGGGTGGTTTCCTTTCCCTGTGGGTTATGGGAGGGTACAGCCTGTGGTTGCACACCGTCGGGAGAGAGCTGTTTCTGAAGTCAGCCCGGGTTCAGCTCTTTCCGGTCACGCGCACCCTCCGGGCCCCTGCTGTCCCCTGTGTCTAAATGAAGGTGTTCACGCCGCCTCTCTCGTGGATCACGGAGGGAGCCCCGCGGGAGAAGACAGGTAACGGCACGGAGCGCTCGCCTCGCAGGTAGTAAGCGCTCCATAACTGTGACCGCGTCACGCCCTGTATCAGCAGGGCTGGTGCTTTTCCCACACTCACTGCAATTAATTCTCGTTCGGGGTGATAATGGATTTTTGCCTGTTATATGGATTGTACGCAGAGCACCCACGAATCTTATTTAAATGCATATTTATTTTTAATGAAGAGTAAAAATAAAACGGTTTCTGTCATTACCAGCTCACCGCATAATCACGCCGCGGCACAAACCTATTTGGGAATAGGACCCTCTCATTTCTCTTCAGATGCAGTCAATACATGGGAGTGATTTTACCGGTGATGAAACGCGTCATGGAGAAGTCCGAGTCTGCATCACGCAGCCTGATTTACTGTGGGCGAGCGGAGGCTGATGACGGTGTCTGGCTTTCCCAGGAAACTTCTAGATCACTGACTGGCGCAGGGCGGAGCTGGGTCCTGCCGGGACCCACGGGTGCACCGCCTCCCCTTCGGGACCTGAACCGCCTGTAGGACTTCCTGACGAACGCCTCCATGAAATAACACTTCTCTTGCTGTAAACACTTCTACTGTCGAGAAATTAGAAACGTATTCCTGAATTATTTTGAACTGTGCTCAGTGTTTTCGTTATCCCTTTTCCGCCCCCGCTTGCCCTTCGTGGGGAGATCTGGGAGTGACTAGCTCGCCACCCCCCTCCCTCGCCCCCCCCCCCGGGCCAGCTTGTGCTCCCGAGACAAGTGGGGAAGGAAGGAAAAGGAAGGAAAAAATGTAGCCCAGCTCCACCTTGCTGACCCAGTGAGGCGATGAGACCCATGCGAAGTGCAAATGTGGTGACGAGCTGATGTTTCCAAAATGTTAATAAAGACTTCTCATTTTCTGCACGACCGGATCTGATTTCTGGTGCGAAAATCGTGGCTATGGTAATACAATGTCCAGAAGGAGATCTTTGGAGGACCCTGAGCCCGTGAGCCACCACGCACCGTGTCCTGGCCTCTGTCCCTGGTCTCCTGAGGCCACTCTCCTGTCCTCTGGGCTGGGCCGTAGGCTGAGCTTTCTGGCCATTTCTCTGTGGTGGAGGCTCCCTCGCCCTGAGTTCAGGGGGAGGAAGGAGGAACGGGGGCCGATGGGAACGGACCGAGTGGCACAGGGCAGGGCACACAGGCCGGCATGGAGGTCGCACACCCGGGGTGCAGTCCACACCCACACCTGGGCCCCGCCCCCTCTGTGAGGTTGCACAAGCCGTCCCACTGCCCGACGCCCACTGGTGTGTGGTCAGAGGCAGCAGCAATAAGGTCCCGCCTTCTCTGAGGTCCAAGGGTTTGGCGGGATTGCATGTGCTCAGGGTGTTTGAGTGTTCTCTCAGTGGTCCGCACCCCAGGTGGGGTGCCCGTCGCTGCGGTACTCCCTGTGTCTCTCTCTCCCGGGTGAGGGGCTGGAGTCGTTTGCTGGGGCTGCCGGAGCAAGCCGCTCCCACCGGCGGTTTGAACAACAGAAACGTGTGGTCTCCGTCCTGGGGCCAGGAATCGGAGCTCAGGGCGTCCGTGGGGTCAGTTCCTCCTGGAGCAGGAAGGGAGAGCCTGCCCCAGGGTCCAGGGGTCGCTGGCCACCCTGCCTGGGCTCTGTGCTGCGTGAGCACCCCCGGATCGCCGCCTTCACCTTCATCTTCCCGTGGTGGGGAGTGTGTGTGTGTGTGTCCGCCCAGACTCCCCCTCCATAGGAGGGCACCGGTCACATTGGGTTAGGGGCCCGCCCTGTTCCAGGATGACCCCATGGCACCTGATCAGACCTGCAGTGACCCTGTTTCCAGATGGGCCGCCTCCGGTTATGTGGGGGGGTTAGGGCTTCCACCTACGACTCTGGGGGGCACAGTTCAACCCGTGACAAGGGCCATGGGGTGGAAGGGTTGGCATTACTTTTCTTACTCAATGTCCTTCCCACCGACTTGAGACTTTGGGATTACCGTGTTATTCCAAATCTCCCCGATTGTGGTCTCTTCCAATGACACCCCTCCTCCAAATGTATGCCATTCGTTTTATTTGTCTTCCATTGCATCTCGGGAGAAAGTCCATGGGAAGGATGTTATTTTTACTCGTAACCTGTTTGGCTCAAAACAAAGAGGGAAAAAATGGAGATTAATCAGTTGTCAGGCAGCTTTGGAGAAACACAGATATATCTGAGGAATCGTGCTGAGATTTGACATACTTCAAGGGCTTTCTTTTTTTTTTTCCTTTGCAAATCCATTTTATATACCACTTGATCTATGGATCAACCAGGATTTGATAACTTTCGGAACATAACTGCCATAAATCTATCTCACTGCAGGGCAGGAGGCCCTAAAACACAGACACGCCGTGAAACAGGACGGCGTGGAGAACGCCAGAGTGGGGTCCGGGAGAAGCGTCGGTGTTTCAGCGTTCCTCAGCTCAGGCATCATTCGGCCACACCTGGTGGCTTGTCTCCTCGTCTGTCATGTGGGCTGGCACCTCCGGGCCCCCCGAAGGTGGAAATGCTGTGATGCGTTGCAACCGATCACCCCCATCAGTCAGCGCGTCAGATGGGGCGTCTGGTGAGCGAGCAGCAAACGTAGGTGTGCCAAGTCCCCATCGCCGACCGCAAGGCCGTGCCTGAGAAAAGCCAGCATTTCCGAAAGTGGTGAATTAAACAGTCACTCGCTACACACGACAGACCTTCCTGAAATAACCTCTAAGCGGTGCATCTGAAGTGTCGACTACCATCCCGTTAACAATACATGTGTGTAAATACACACACATTGCTCACGTGTATGTGTGCGTGTCTGGCTACGTGAGAAACACTGCGACGCGTCTGTGTAAAATCGCTTCGTTTGCGAGCAGCGTGGTAGTCCCAAGATATCCGACTGGACATCCCATGAAAAAACATGGCTGTTAAGGGGGGAAACCTCTGAACTCAGGCAGCCCTTACGTTTGCTTCGTTTTCTGCCTGGTCACGAGGAACGTGGTCGCAGAGCAAGTCCCCGGGAGGCGCTGCCCCTCGGTGCCTCGTTCGAACGAGGACACGCCCGTGCGGGTGTCCCCGGAGCTCCGAGTCTCCTGGGGCCAGTTACCAGGGCTCACAGGGTGGCTTTGATCCTGCCTCCTGCTCGATGCCTTTGTAATAAGGCCTCCCCCCCCCCTCCATAAACAGTGGGCACCATGCTTTCTCGCTGGAAACCTGTCTGCCGCCTCCTACCATCTCTTACCCATTCATCTGGGAAACGGCCTATAAATTAAATATTAGGAAAATGTACTTTCGAAAAAGAGGCAGTAAGAGGTGTCATCTGTGATTCTCATTTAGGGAAAGTCAGCCAGCAATCTGCTAATGGAAGGAGGGCGGGGGGGGGGGGTCCCTCTTGGAGGCAGCCACGGTGCACGTCACGAGACTGCAGACACAGTGGCTGCTGTGGGGGGGGTCTCCAGCCCCCTCCTCCGGGGCCGGGGGTCCGTGTCAGTGGCTGGTGAGGACAGACGGACAGCTTCCATGTCTCCCTTAGGAGAGCGGGAAGCGGTGGAGAACGAAGCTCACCTGCTGACACGGGTTACCTCAGTCCCTTCGCACGACACATGCGTGCTCAGCGACACGGACTCGGGGCGGAGAGCTTCCTCACAGCGCAGGCCGCGATGGCGGCCGGCCGGGTCGCTGTGGGTTCGGTCTGGACCAGACTCAGAGGCCGTGGCACACGGCCTCCTCGTTGTACAGATCGGGGCACCGAGGCTCCACTGGCTTGCGACGTAACTCTCTTAACTTTCGGAAACACTGAGCTTTGGAGGTCATTTGCGATGCGCAGTGGAGATTCATTTTTGCCCGCACGTGGCGGGTTTTGTGTGACGGGGGACCCGGCGCCCGGCTCCTCGGTCAGACGAGGTCCGGACACTGCGAGAAGGCCTTTCACGCCTTGGTTGTTAAGGAAGTGAACCGTGGCCGTGTTCCTGCCTCCATCTTCTCAAGTGGAAGGACCCTGGGGTTACAGCAAGCTGATCTTGTCGGCTTCGTGCCATCAGAGCGCTTGTTGTTCCCTGTCACGACCGTGCGGTTGACACGCCGCACCACGTCAGTCCAGGCGCATGGCCGTGACCGGGGGTGCCTGCGCCCCGTCTGTGGTGGTCTCCACAGGACGTCCCGTGAGCAGCCGTCGCTGCACGGAGCTGGGACGACATGACCGACTGTGTTCTCTGTGCTGAGCGTCACCTCCTCGCGGCTCGTGCGTTTCATGGTCAGACGTTTGTGTCTCTTACCCTCCCCCCGCCCCACCGCCCTCCCCCACCACCCCCCGTCAGCCGTCAGTCCCTTCTCCCTGTCTGTGCGTCTGTTTCTGTTCTGTTTTTGTTCGTTCGGAGTGGTTTCCGATTCCACACGCCTGTGGAATAATACATGATTTGGTTTTCTCTGTCCGGCTCATTTCACTTAGCATGATACCCTCTAGGTCCCTGCATGCTGTCGCAGAAGGCAGATGTCACTCTGCTTCACGGCTGAGTCACACTCGTGTGTGTGTGTGTGTGGGAGTGAGTGACATCCTCCCCCACCCGTCTAGTGGCAGACCTGGGGTCACTCCCGTGGCTCGGCTGTGCTGGCTGTGGTACTCGGTGCCGCAGTGGACACAGCCGTGTGTGTGTGGGTCTCTCCAAATCAGTGTTGGCATTTGCTTCGGGTAAGTGCCCAGAGGTGGCGTGGCTGGGTCTCGTGGTCGTTTCTGTTTTTAATTGTTCGAGGCACATGGGGTCCCACAGTTGCCTCAGCCCACGCGGGCTCCCCCCCCCACCCCACATGCCGGCTAGCACCTGCCGCTTGTCCCTTTTCCGACGGCGGCCGTTCCGCCTGGGGCGGGGTGACCGCTCCCTGCAGTGTCCACGGGCAGTTCCCCGGCGGGGAGTGATGCCGGGCATCTTTTCCCGTGCCTGTCGGGCGTTTGAATGTCTCCGGAGAAGTGTCTCTCCAGTCCGTGGGCCCATTTTTAAATTGGATTGTGTGTGTTTTATGGCATCGAGCTGTGTAAGTTCTTTCTATCTTTTGGGTATTAGTCCCTCATCAGGTTTATGGACGGCAGGCATTCCCAGCGCCCAGCCGCTGGTGGGTCCCGGCTCTGTGCGACAGCTTTTTAGCGGGAAGCAGTTCCCTTTGTTCATTTGTGCTGCCGCTGCGGGCCGAGGCCGGGGAGACGGGTCCGAGAGACTGCTGCGGGGACTGATGTTTCCTTCCAGGGTTTTATGGCCTCCAGCCGTACGCGGGAGTGTGCGGCGCGCTCAGAGTGT
Organism: Phyllostomus discolor; assembly: GCF_004126475.2. Classification (NCBI taxonomy): domain Eukaryota; kingdom Metazoa; phylum Chordata; class Mammalia; order Chiroptera; family Phyllostomidae; genus Phyllostomus; species Phyllostomus discolor. Next base: position 1,878,187 of record NC_040909.2, read on the forward strand.
ATTTCTGTGTCCAGTGTGAGAAGCCGGTCCAGCTTCACGGTTTTGCCCATGTCTGTCCGGCTTCCTCTCCAGGTCGTTGAAGACGGTGTCCTTCCCCGCTCAGCACCCCCGCCCCCTGGGTCGCAGGCTGATTGGCCGCGCACGTTCAGGTTCTTCCATAGGCTCTCGGACCCGGCCCACTGATCTGGGGGCCCGTGTTACATGTGCCAGTGCCGTGCTGCTCTGACGGCTGCGGCCCGGCAGCACCGGTGACACACCGCGCGGCGTGGGGAGCACGACACCCCCAGCCCGGTTCTTCCTCCTCACGCGTGCTGTGGCTGCTTGGCATGTTCTGTGGTTCCATTTGGTCCTTTCCTTCTTAATGTTCTGGAAAATTTGAGATATGTTTGCAATACTTCTATAATGGCTGCATGTAGTCATTTCAAGTATTTAAGACATAAATTCATAACTATATCATAAATTAATCATGAAGGTTTATTTTCAGATCTCATGTCCGTCTCCCGTGCCATTGTGAATTTCAAGGTCATGACGTGTGTCGTGATGTCTGTCCTCTCTGTTTGAAAGAAACATGCGTGTGAATGTTTAAAATACGGTCACATCCGCTTTTACTGTAGTTTTACGTGTTTGCACGACACGTGTTTCTGTCTGATTTAACACACACTCGCGCACGCCACTCCTGCAGGGACGTGTCCTCCTGCCGCCCTGGCCTCCGAGCGGAGGGTTGCTGCAGGAACGGCTCCCGGGGGTGGCGGGGCCGGCATCCAGCGGCCGCCGCGCCAGGAGAGGGTCGCTCCGGATCCCCGACAGAAACGTCGGCGTGGGGGAGGGTACAGTGCACCAGCAACGGCGGAGCTCAGCTACAGTTGTAGTTTCATCTGCAGACACTGATCTAGGTCCGTGCTGGCTTAGGAGGAGACTCGGGAATCAGGAATATTCCTCTAGATGGTCATTTTACCTGCTGTAAGCTTTCTGTTTCTCGTGAAACGCTGTCTTGTACATGTAAGGAGACGGGAGACCCTCACGCCAGCCTCACGGGGCAGACACTGAAAATCTGCGTGGACGGCATGTCTCTCTGTCACCCGTCTGGCGGCCCCAACGGCCAGGAGGGGACCGAGACTTCTCCGGGCGTCCGGGTCTCTACCCAGAGGGTCTCAGAGGCCCGGCACTCCCAGCGCTCTCTGTCCTGCCAGCAGCTCCCGAGACTGGGGGACAGAGACAGCGGCCTTTCATTCCTCGGCCTCACCGCGTCCAGCGGGGACACGGGAATGACTGGAAACGAATCCCTTCCCTCGGCCGTGGTAAAGCGGCGACCCTCCATTCTCACCCTCCCCGGGGGCGCTTGAAGCCGACTGTGTTATTCTCCAGTGTCCCTGCTCCGTCTCGCAGCCTCGCACATCACACACCCAGTCCCCGGGGGGGTCGCCCCGGTAAAGCCGCTGCGGGAGGCCTGGGCTGGGCCTCCGGGGCGCGGGAGAAGGCGCCCACAGGGACCGTCGGTTTCGGACGTGTTTCCAGAGCATTCCTTCAGAAGGCACGGCCTTCCTGAGACGTCGGCACACCAGGCTGCGTGGGCGCGTCCCCGTGACTGAGCGCAGGGGGCTGTCTCCTCCCCTTCTTCCTCAGTCCAGCAGCAGCGGCGGCGCCCGGGGCCCGCCTGCCCGTGGCCCCTGGCCCGGCAGCGAGCGCCGCCGTCATCCTCAGGGCTGCGTGAGAGCAGCGGTGTGGGCACCGCCCCCAGCCCCGCCGTCGGTGGGCCGTGCTTCTGTGGTCGCGCGTGTCCAGCATGAGCGCAGCAGCCGGGCCTCCTGTCCTGCAGCCGGGCTTGGGGTCCGAAGTGAGGCGGCCGGTGTGCGCTCAGGCCCGTTCTCGGTGAGTCTCAGTCAGGTGCACACCAGACCAGCACACCGGACACGGTCCGCTTCCTGCAGCACCGCGGGGCTGCCTGGCTACGACAGCCCGCGAGGCTGTCTCGGTGAACACACTTGTCGGGGGAGGCAGGCCCGCGGTACAAAGCGGTGGGTGTTGCCGCCTTAAGGGGCCGCCGCCCTGTTTAGTGTTTTGGAGTGGCTGTTCAAGGGAAATGCTGTTTTTCAACCTGAGAGTTCCACAACGCCCTGTTTTCTTAATTCACTGGACTAGTTGCTTTCTTGCCTTTTTTTCTTCTTCCCTCTCTCCCTCCCTTTCTTCCTTTCTCTTCTTGTGTCATGGAAAAAAAAAAAACAAGTCACTGGGGAAAGGTACCGAATCCCTTGAGTCTGTGTATATTGTGTGGATTTCATATTTTCTGCCTCTTTTCCTTCGGTTCTATGGTGACTGTCCTTTGAAGCCTATTTTCCGCTTTTCAGTTTCAATATAGTTTACAATGTAAAACCCTAAATCTTAAGCGCATAGCTCAATACATTATCATGTAACCACCTCCTGCTCAAACAAGAGAGCGGCCCTGGCCGGTGCGGCTCAGTGGATTGAGCGCAGGCTGCAAACCAAAGGGTCACTGGTTCGATTCCCAGTCAGGGCACATGCCAAGGTTGCAGGGCCAGGTCCCCAGTAGAGGGCGTGTGAGAGGCAGCCACACATTGATGTTTCCCTCCCTCTTCTTCTCCCTCCCTCCCCCCATCTAAAAATAAATAAATAAAATATTTTTTAAAAAAGAAAGGAGGAGCATTCTCACAGCCGTGCCCCTGCCTGTCCGCAAGAGCACCCCTGTCCCTGAGGTCGTCACTCTTCCATCCGGTCACTCAGTGGACATGTGCTCTGCCTGTGTGTGGACTTCATGTGCGTAGGGTCAGAAGAGCACGCGCATTCCCGTATCTGGCTTGTTTTGCCCGGTGCGCTGTTCTTGAGATTCACCATGTGGTAACGACGTGTGTCCGGGTGTGTCCTTCGCCTAGCTACGTGACGCCCGGTTGTTCGCATGGATCACGTCTCTTCGTGGTGGTGGCGATGGACGTGCCGGCCCTTTGAAGCTGTCTCATCCACAGTTCTCGTGTCAGACGGGCTTACCCGTGTGGGACAGTGTCTCACTCGTCTTATCCTCCTAATGTGGCAAGTCTTTAAAATACCGGCCACGCTGGAACATCCCCGAAACCTCAGGAACCAGCAGACGCAGGGCTCAAGGCAGACCCTTCCTTCACGACGCGGTTGCGTCCACACAGCATGGCCGTCCCCCGGCCAGCCTCCCTGCTCCGGATCACGCATCTTGCTTTCTTCTTTAGGTTGCTCTCCGCGCCCAGCCCCGCCCCCTTCCAACCTGGGAGACTCGGGGTGTTCCCCCGATTGCTGGAGCTCGTGCTTGTGTTGGTGCCCGGTGGGTGGGCGGGGCTGCTTGCTGACCCAACAGGTTTCCTGCAGGGGCCTGGCAGGGACTGGCCGCGTGCTCCCAGGAGCGCAGGGCAGACGCTCCCCGGGACGGTCACTGCGTTAGCACCGTGGTGGGAACGCCGGTGTCCTTGTGCCTTTTCATCGGTGTCGGGGGGAGGAGTTGCACGTACAGAGCCCCCTTTTCAAGCGTCAGGATTGTTCTCAATGATCTTATCATTTAAGAAGTCTCAAAATAAACCACACAGGTTCACGTCTTCCTGAGCCCACGGTTACCTTCACAGTTTGATTGGAGACCTTCGTGATCACGTGGTACCGGCTCAAAGCCTCTCTCTCAGTTCTCCTGCTCTCCTCCCCAGTCTCCTCGTTTCAGCCCAGCTCTCGGATCCCTCACCCTCGGGCCTCCTGATTGTCTCCCCGTGCTCCTCTGCGCCAAGCGAATAACCACAGAACAATCGGCACACACGGTTGGCTCTGGGGGCTGTGGAAAAGCCAAGTCCGTGGGCATCGGCTCTCCCACTGTGAGGCTGCATGGAGCCCATTCTCGGTGGAGGGGTGTGCAGGTGGGGGAGGGCTTCTCCAGCATTGACCTGGAACCTGAGTTCAGAGTCATGTACCTGTTCAGGTATCACTGTCATCTTGCAGTGTCCGTGTACTCGAGTTCAGAGACGGCGCTGTGTTGGCCTGCATCCCCCTCTCACTGCGTGTGTCGTTGGTCAGAGGTCCAGCCAGGACGGCCAGCGCTTCCCCTGACCCCACGCTCTCCCCGCAGCAGCCTCCCCTCCTTCCCACACCCTGCCCTTTTCCCCCGCCGGGAGCCCCTGTGAGGTCAGCTCCCAGGCTCCGTGCTTGGTCCCCCCTCCCCCGCTCTGCTTGAGCCATGCGCCCTTATCTGAACTGTTTGTGTGGTTATTTCCTGCTTCTGTCTTGAAGACCTTGCATTTCGCTCCTTCATTTTTACTGTAGACCACTCACTCACTTACACTCACGTACACTCAGGGACACTTACTGACTGTCGGGAAACGGGACCCCGAGTCTGGGTCCCGGAGGCAGAGGCCTCCGTCCGTGTGGGAGTGAGGACTCCGCCCCCTCTCGTGCCCCCGCCTGGGCAGCAGCGTCAGAGACAGGCTCTCCGAGCTGTTGAATAACTGCTGGCCCTCTGGCACCAGGGCCTGCCGCCCTCAGGCCCCGTGAGTCTGCGCTTTTGTCGTGGGAAACGCGGCAGCATTGCCTGGGAGTCCAGATGGAAGACTCTAGAATCAGACTGCGTGAGTGCGAGTCGTCACAGGTGCGGACTGGCGGCTGTGTGACTCGAGGCCGTCTACCGCAGTGCGCTGGGTCTTACCGTACTCGCCTGCGAGAACGACGGTGCCGGAGCCCTCGTCGTGAAGCTGTTCCCGTGGGTACGGCCGGCCATGCCTTCAGTCAGAGTGGGCACCAGACACTCATCAGCGGCAGGTACCCCCGTGGTCCCAGGTACGAGAGCAGTGTGTATTCAGAACACGTGTGATTTCCGTATGACCTCATAGAGACGTGAGAGTGTGTGTGTGTGTGTGTGTGTGTGAGAGAGAGAGAGAGAGAGAGAGAGAGGGATGCAGTGTGGGAGTTAAACTGCTGGCTACTTTCTGAACCTGACGGTGCCAGGCGGCCAACACTGGGGGTGTCGGGGCTCCCCTCCCCTGCCGCAGCTGAACTCGAGGGGGCGGCAGCCCCAGAGCAGGTGCTCGGTGCCCACAGACGAGGAGACGCCCGTGGAAGTCACCTTGGCATCGCCCTGACGGAGCTGTGCTCAGTGCTCGCTCAGAACCCCGTGCACCTTCCCAGAATGGCGGGAGGGGTGCCGGGCCCCCTCGGGAGCCCGGCCTCGGACTCGGGGCATTGTCAGGTGGAGAGAGATGCCTCCGTGGGCTGGTCATGTGGGTGTCCCCCTAGATTCTTGAGTTTTGCACAGAAGTTCTCAATATATGGTTTCTCATTCTAGAAAGCTCTGAAGATACGAATGTTAGCCTTTTTTCTGCTGACCTATCAGTAATGGGCTTTTAAGTTAAGTGTTCCATAGTTTTGCAGCTAACAGCTCATCGTTTAGCCTGATGGCTGCACCGGCTCCCAGAATCTCCATGGGGAGCGCTGATGGGTGCCAGGGAGGACGGGGAGCTCCCCTCTCAGCGTGGCTGGGAGTGCAGAGGGTGCCCCAGGCAGCGGCCGCCGGTGGCCTGTGCGCGTGGCCTGAAGAGGGCAGGGTTCCCCGACAAGCACGGCTCAGTGGGTGGCAGCCAGAGGCCCCTGCAGCCCCCACAGGGGAGACCTCACCTGAGTGGTCTCTGCAGGTGTTGGTCCCGCCTGCTGGATCGTAGCCCCTCGGGGACGGATGTAGGCGCCTTGTTTCTTCCACTCAGCCCGGGCTCCGTACTCCGGCCCCCCACACGCAGTTCTCGGTGAACGAAACACGCGGCGTAGTTCGAAAGAGGGGAGTGACGTAGGACCTGACTGCTTTCAGAGTATATGGTGTGAAACACGGTATACACGCGTCAGATAAATGCGTGAAGTGATTTCCACCACAATATTAACGAGTGCTCATCTTTGGCTAGGAATTCACACCATTAAAACTTCTCCTTGTCACTGCATCGTTTTCCCAGTGATTATAAATTATTTATGCAATCAGAAATTAAAGAATATATTTGTAGTGTATTGAAAATGAAAACCCAGGCAAACCATTAGCTGCAGTAGAAATCAATAACGTTTCCAGAACCCACTTTCTAAACTATAATCGTACCACGACCTTTAAGGAACAGATTTTTTTGGATACTGAATTTTCACTGGAGTATGGAGAGAGAAGTCATAAAAGTTATTTTTGTAACACCATCATTACGCTGATACAAAGATTAGCTAAAAAAAAACAACACACAGAAAAAAAATACTTCCTATCAATTAGACTTAGAATACAGGTTCAAGAAAGCTACTTAAAACCAGCAATAAAGTATTTATTTGTGCATTACAGGAAAAGCACGTAAAGGGAAATGATAAACGCTGAGTGAGTTTGGTTGGGAAAGTTCCCCAGTATTTGAGAGTTTCTCCTTCATGGGAATTTGGGTCCCGCGTGCTGAGGGCGACTCGGGTGCAGGTTTGGTCACTTCCTGTGTCGGTGCCTGGGCTGGGGGCACCTTGCCTGTACCTCGGGGACGAGCTGTGCCGACACCTCCTCCTCCCCCTCCTCCCCACCCCGCCCTCACACCGCGGGGCCCGCCAGCCCGGCTGCCCGGGGGCCTGTCCTCGCCTTCTCCGCACGGGGACTGTTCGGGAGCGGGTGGATTTTGCGAGGCGTCTGTGGCGCTGGCCCATAAAGGCCCAGGACGTCCTGCCCCCTCAGACTCTCTGAACGGGGGAGTCTGCCCCCCTCCAGGGTGGCAGCCTCCCGGGAATCTGCGGGAATTGCACCGGATCGCGGTCCGGGTCGGCGTGGTAACAGTGCGGTTTCACTGGGCTTCCCTGGGAGTGTGGCGCCGTCACCTGCTGTCACACAGTTGTGACGTTTGCCAGGACGGGCGGGGACTGTGCTGGGTCGTTTCCTGAGAGACACGGAGGGGAGTCGGCCCCTCACAGTGATTTTTGGTCCTGTCCTCAGGGTGGGACCGGGGGGTTGTGCTGCCCGGTGTGCGTGCTGCTCTCCGTGTGACCGGCGCTTTCCCTGGGGTCCCCTGCAGGACCTACGTCCTTCCCTGTTTCCTTCTCCGGCCTTTTTCTCCTCCCATCAACACTGTGGTTCTGGCAGGGTCCATGAAGCGGGCGCCTGTGACCGTCCCTCCCGTGCTGTTGCCGCAGGGCCGTGTGGGCTCCCCCCTCTTCCTGGGAGCTGGTTTTCGGTCTGTGCCGACACTGTCGCCTCAGCACCGGCTCTGGAAGCTTCCCGGCACAGCCACGATCCTCGCTGGCGGGCCTGGGCTCTGAGGGTCTCAACCACGGGGTGGGTTTCAGTGGGAGGCGAGTGTGGGGGGTGCAGTCCGTCACAGATGTTTAATGAGCAGCAGGTCACAGGCTCTGGGGTTTTCAAGAGGCGCACGGGGTGCCGGTGTCCTGTCCTCGCAGAGGGGACGGTCTCGTGGAGAGAGAGATAAAAACTATAGGAAGCGGATACTGGTTCTAGATAACCAATGAATTTTCCTTGAGTCAGGAGCCGACATGCTCTGTAGGCCTCCCCACATCCTGGGCCCTGCCGTCCGCAGAGAGAGGGGGGCCCCCCTAGCGTGAGACCCCCTCACTGGATGATGCAGCACGTAACTCCCAGCTCTGCGACCCCGGGAAGCCCCCTCAGGCAGCTCCACCTTCGGCCGCGCCTGGTTTTTCGGGTGGAGACGACGGGAAGGCCTGCCTCGTGTGATGGCGCGGTGTCTGTTCGGGAGGCGTGTGACGTAGGTGGGCGACTGGTGGCGGCTGACCCGGGCCTCCCGTGTCACAGACAGGGCCCTGTCCCCTCCCTCCTGCTGCACTCCGAGGGCCCCGTCCTCCCTGCTCTCCCCTCCACCCAGGGGCCCGCTGCCCCCGGGGACTTCGGGGGGCCAGCGCGGCTCGTGGTGTAAACGAACCCCAGGTTTCCCGCTTCCCTGTCCCAGTGCCAGAAGCAGTCTCGCTCCTTCAACCAAAACCTCTCGGTTCGATAACTAACCTCCTCGCCCGAGAGCCTGGGGGGGCGCGGGGTGGGTTCGCAAGCGAGGGCGCCAGCTTCCTGCCGCCGTGTGACTCGCGGTCCACTCCCCTGGAGGGTCTGTCTGTCTGTCCCGCACCAGCCCGAGGTGCACCCGGTCTCATGGAGCACACTTCCCCTCCCCCTCCTCGCCCTTTCCCGCGAGATGGCCGATGTGCCAGTGCAGGCATGAGAGCAAGCCCTTTGAGGTGCTGACTGAGGCCTGGAGGCCCTGAGTGCAGGCCCTCCTGTGTCCACCCCGGCAGGCACGAGTCTCCAGGCGGGGGACAGGATGCAAGGCCCCTCAGTGCACACCCGCCATCTCGGGGACTTGGAGACTCAGGCATGGCAGTGAAATGAAATGTAGGTGCCGTAACGCAATGATGCGAATGGAAAAGACCGCGGCCAAAAGGGAAGGCACTTGTTCGTCCGACCGACAGCGACGTGGGGATAAGTCTCAAATGTCACTTCGAGCCAGTGTTTGAAACATCTGCTCACCCACGGAGGCGGGGTCCTGCCGATGGTCAGGAGCGGCAGAGCCTGTGTTGGGGAAGCCTGCAGGTAACCAGATGCCTTCCTGAGTCCCTGGAATTTGCCAGATCTTCCCGGGAGCGACCCTGTGCATCCGTCCCCAGTGTGAGTGGTTCCCAGGCTCTGTCTGTCCCTCCTCCCTGTGCCACACCCCCCCACACACACACCACACGCACACACACGGGCTCACACGTCAGCCCCAGAAGCAATTTCCCTGCGGTTTCAGAACATGGGATGTTTCTAACCGCTGCACTTGACAACCGTGATGTTTACGTACAAGCTGAGTGGTTGCCAGGTGTGTGTTCTGCGGGAAGCCGTGTCCCTGGGCAGCGTGGCGGGAAGCCGTGTCCCTGGGCAGCGTGGCGCTGGGGGACCTTCCGGCGTGTGGACTCTTGGCTGGGTTTGTCCCTGACGCGTGTCCTCAACATACGTCAGCACTTTGGAGGGATGTATGTGGCGCCTTGTCACACGTGCGGTCTTCAGACATGAAGTGTCTGCAAGGGCGTGGCTTCAGGGGGAGGTTTGGTCGTGCGTGGGCGCGGGCCCGTCAGGGAGGGCTGTGTGGCACTTCCTGAACACTCTCGGGTGCCTGTCCACCCCCGTCCCGGCCTCCCAGGGCCACGCGGAGGGGCGGCCGTCCCCTGTTCTGCCATGTGCGCTGGCGGTAGGGGCGTGGAGAGCCTGCCTGGCTCTCAGGGAGTGCAGCGAACGTGGAACGACTCCCACGGCCATGGACAGAGGACCAGAAATGAGTAGGTGGTTCCTCCCGCCGCGGCCGGACTCCCGGGAGCGTGCCTGTGGGCGGCTGGTGTGCCCCGCCCTGCAGACAGTCTCTCGAGGTCCTGCCTCTGCTTGGGATTCCTGCCCGACGGGAGGGTGTTGGCGGGCAGACCCCTAAGGGCAGTGAGGTGTCAGGTGGGAGGTGCACCGGTGCAGCCGCCGCTGGGGTCGCTCCGTCTCCTCCTGGCAGGAGGGTCAGGCGCGCGGCCGTGGGGCGTGGGCGGGCGTGGCTGAAACCCATGGCGGGAACTCCCCTGCTCTGCAAGCTGCGCCCCCAGGCCCACCCTTTGCCAGAAACACACACACACACACACACACACAGACACGACTCGATGCGCCTTTAATTTCTCTACAAAAGAGAAAACGTGTTAATTAAAATTTTTCTCTGCTTTGCTAATGCAAATCTCCCATCTGACCACTTCAAAGGGAAGGGTCGATGACTTGGATGGCCAGCGGATTGCTGGGTGGGTATTTCGAGTTTCGCAGCTTCGTTTCCAAAGTCATTTTTAAATGTTCTTCCGGCTGCGAAGTCGGGCTGAGCGTGCGCTCCGACCGGCGCCGCCTGCTTCATGTTACAGCGAGGAACACTCTGGTCATTTTCCCAGCGTTGGACATTTGCTTCAGAAATCTCATCAAAGGAACAGTTTAGGCTCTTACAACTGGAAGACCTTTTTTTATGAATGATGTTTTGTTCTCTATTTAGTTGTTATTGGAATCAATTTGTGAATGTGTTACTCGGTGACCTCGCCCCCGTCGGAGGCGCCCTCTCTTGGGAAAGGTGTCCCCGGAGCTGTGAGCTGGGTGTCCGGAGCTCCTCCCAGCCAGTCTGGGCAGGGGCTGGCTTCATGTGCGTGGCCCCCCCTGCGCTTCCTTTCAGCGTTTATATTGCTTTTGCCTGAGGACGTCCCGGCACCCGGGGGCGCTGGAGAGCTGAACCGGAGGGGCTGCTGGAACCAGCCACCCCCGGCCCTGCAGCTCGTGGTGCTGAGCCCCTCCCAGGTCCCACGGCCTCTGGCCCCCGGAGGGCGAGTGAGAAAGCTGAGCACTCCGTGCGGGATGTGGGAGCGCTGTTAACAAGTATCCACCCTGCATTTTAAAAGTTGCCTGAGTCTCTGTGATTCGAGACCAATAAGCACGTGGACAGCGGCGGGCGTTCAAGGGTGCCCGTTGCAACTTCGTCACACCACAGAACGTTCAGTGGTCTCCACGTGTGTGCCCACCGGGAAGGGTGCACGCCCGCAGGGGGCACCATGAGCCCCGTGAACGCTGCAGGGCAGGCCCGTGGGTGCTGACAGGGGAAGGGGGTGCGTGTCCCTGATGACAGCGACCTGTGGCCGACATGTGCGTTATGGTGCCGTTTGTGTGACAAAGACAGAAGTATGTTCGTCTCCTTAGAGGTGCGTGTAGAGGCAGAGCACGTGTTTGGAGGAGAAGCAGTTGCTTCCCGCCTCTTGGGCAAGACCAAGTGTGACAGGAAGTGCTTTCCTGGGCGGAGGGAGGTGGGCTGCGTACAGCTCAGACCTGGATTGTGGATGTCACAGCTGCTGGGAGACCCCAGGGCCCAGCGCTCCCCCCCTGGAGCTCCCTAGGACTGAGGCGGGGAGGGCCCCCCGCCCGGGATCTGGCCACGCCCTCCCCGTTGGAGGCACGTGTGATGGGGGGGGTCTGAGAGCTGATGCTCCCCACACGGCACGGTTTGTGAGGGACCCCAAGACAACCCTTCCCTCCGCACGGCGGCCCTGAAACCATCCCAGCCTGTTCACCGCACCCGTTTGCCATACGCCGCCAGCAGCCGGACAGCTGTCTCTGCACCCAGACTCCGGGCTGGACACATCAAAGGAGCCGTTCCTTTCTGGGGACGCGCCCAGTCCCGGGCCAGGGGAGCAAGGCCCCTGCGGCCCATCTGAGGAGGGGGCGGCTCCTCCTGACACCCGTGCCGGTGGCTGCCCGGCGATTATCTAGGTCGTTAAGTCCGAGAGCTTCCTGCGGAGGTGAAGCCCCTGCATCGTCACCCCTGGGTGCAGCAGAACGCCCGGAAGTGCATCAGGTAACTGTCAGCTCAATGAGCTAAGTTACGTAAGGCGTACCCACGGGTGCACAGTCGCGGAGCCCCTGTGAGGGGGACGCTGGTGGCCTTCTCCCCCGGGGGTCCCTGGCTGAGCCTCGAACGCAGGGGCTTGTCTGGGGGGCTGCCTGCCCCGGGGGCCCACGGAGTCCGAGTGCCGTTCTAGAGAGAGCACAGGAGAGGGGAGAGGCCGCTGCGCACGGGAGACGGCCGCTCCAAGACAGCTCGCCGAGGATGGGGGGGGAGCTCGCAGATTCGGATCGGACAGCCCTGTGCTTGCATGCGCGTCCAGGCCCGGGCTCTGCGGGACTCCGGGAACGTGGTTCCCATCCACCAACACCTGTTGCTTCCCAGAACAGCTACTCCTCCACCCCCTGGAATCTAATTTCTGGCCGTCAGCCTAACGCGTGCCTTCACTGGCAAAGGGCAGAGGGGAGGCCGCTGGGGCCGGGGGGGGGGGGGGGGCGGGGAATACAGGTCGCAGACCAGTTCAGTCCCCTTTAGGCGAAGGCTGGACCCCCGTAGTTGTCTGCTGGGTGCTGTGGAGCTGAACCAGTCCGAGTTGCACAGAATGCTTTGAGAGGGCTGGGGCTGGGGCCAATCGCCGCTTCACCCCTGGGCCGGTGTCCTGGGCTGAGCAACTCAACAACTGTTCGTGGACCCAGCGTTTCATGGGGTACACACCCATCACGAGCCCGGTCAGGGGTCAGGGCCCCGGGCACACAGATTACATATAAACCCCGATCTTCATCCGTCCCTGCTCACGGCGAGCACACGAGGACCCCGAGTGCGGGGCCTGCGGCCGGTGGGGGAAGAACAGGGCTCCAGGGAGCGCGTGCAGGGGCGAGTGGCGGGGACCGGCAGGCTGGCGGGGGGCGGCGGGGGGGGAGAGCAGCTTCCCAGAGCAGGCGGCGGCTCATGAAAGTCCCAGGCAGATAAGGCAGCCAGGGGCACTTCTATTTAGGGGGCAAGGCGTCACCTTAGCGTTGACCCCCAGCTGTTTCCTGAGTTTTTCGTTACCTTGCGGAGTTTTTCCAGAATCAGCTTCGACGAGCCCCCGGTGCTGTGGGTTTGACCCCAGGGTGTCAGAGGGCACCCTTGACGGCCTCGGAGCTGGAGGGGTCACCGAGAAACGGGAAACACAGCACCTTCACCCCGTGCTGGTTTTGTGCGGCACACACGGTCGCCGTGGCTTCTCCCTCCTAGTCTGTGGCTTCACGTGCCACACACACGGGTTCCATTTTAAACAGCTTTACCTGTTCCCCTGTCTTGCTAACAGATGTGGCCCTGGGTTGGCGGTGGTTTGTGAGCAAAATGTGTGCGAGGGCGGGGCCCAAGTACGCTCACAGCTGCAAGTACCCGGAACAGAGTTTATTCTCGTGTTGCTATTTATTATTGTTACTTTCCACACGAACAACTGTGAACCTGCTTTTGCCCCGCCCTGTATGTTAAATTGAGAGTGTTCCTTAGAACTATATACTTTCCTTCCCTTTGTCATTGGCTGCATGAGTTTTTTTTATTTTATTTTTGGAGAGGGGGGAAAGAAGGACAAGGAGAGGGAGAGAAACATCAGTGTGTGGCTGCCCCTCAAGCGCCCCCTACTGGGGACCTGGCCTGCAACCCAGGCATGTGCCCTGACTGGGAATCGAACTGGCGACCCTTTGGTTCACAGGCCTGCGCTCAATCCACTGAGCTACCCCAGCCAGGGCTGGCTACGTGATTTTTAAAGTCACTTTTTTTTAAGACTCAAATGTTGGACTCGGCGTTCCCCAGGCCCTGGTGTTAATTAAATTCCACTCTCATCAGCAGGACAGAGTGTTGCTGAGATTAACTTTCCCCTTTAACCCGCACGGTCGGCGAACCCCCACGTTGACTGGGCGAGAGCGCCCACATCGCAGGCGTGTGGCCCCGAGACACGGTCCGTGCGGTGTGTCTTCATCTCGAGGTTCTGTCCCCGTTTCCCACCTGCGATCACGAGTGGGGCCTGCTCTCCCTTCCCGAGAGGGGGCTCGGGGGACCACAGCTCTGCCGCCGGCGGCTCCGTGCTCTCCCCTCCTGGAGCCCCTGGAGCTGCAGGAAAGCCGGGGGCACAGGAACAGCCGCCGTGTGTTTTAGGAGAAAAGTTTCCACAGAGGAATCTGCTTCGTTCGTGTTCCTTAAAGTAAAACGCTGGAAAATAAAAGAATGTCTGTGAAAAGACCCGGTTATCTGAGTTTTTTCACCAGGTGGCGAGTTATTGCCGCACATGTGCTTTCTATGCAAAGCCGCTTACGTTGTGAAATTTCAAACACAGCATTGCAACCACACCCCACATTTCTGAACCCACGAGTTGTGTTGTGTTCTGGGCAGCCATCCCCGTACGGGCAAGAGAAACAGCAAGGAGGAAGACCCTGCCCGGGAAAGTGTGGAAAAGCCACGCGCACTAAGTCTCACGTCCGTTTTGGCTGAAACACAGGCGCCCAGGCCCACGCCCCACACGCGGGCGGTAAGACCCGGCTGAGGGGTCCGAACTGTTTTCTCAGACGGGAACCCCGAAGCGCCGAGATGCGGGGCGGCCTCTGGTGAACACTCTGAAGAGTGTGGAGCACGGTCACCTGCATCTTTGAAGACTGACGGAGCCCACCTTGGCGTGGATGGACGGGTGGGCTGGGGCCGAGTTCTCGCACAGCTCCGGAGGCCAGGCCCCCGAATTCACGGCCGGGCCGCGTGTCCTGGGACAGAGGGGCCCCCTCAGGCACCTGTCCAGGTGTTGGTCTCTCAGTGTTCATGGGTCCTCCCCTGGCGTCAGAACCGCGGCCCACGTGGCACTCAGAGCCTGTGAGACGGCGACACACGTCCAGCCAGGGGCCAGCCTCCATCCCGTCCTCTGACTCCCCTGCCCTGCAGTCCCGCCTGTGCTGACCTGCTGCGGGCCGAAGACTTGAGTGCCTGCTTGCCTTTCCCCCAGTCCTTTCAAGGGTTCCTGAACTGTACAATTTTCAGTGTATCTTACGGTTTTATTTTTAAATGCTATTCTTTGTGTCTGGCTCAAACAATGTCTTTTCTTCACATTTACTATTCGAAGCTATTTGCCAAAATGTGAAATCAAGGGAGAAGTGGTGAGGGCTCTGTGTAGTAAAGGCAGACACTTCTTCAGAAGCTTCCTGGGGGGTGGGGGGGACGTAGCCCCTGGTGAGCCGTGGCCGTTGGGGGTCGTGCCAGGGTGGGGGAGGTGCGCCTTGGTTCTCCGGGAGTGGGCAGGCTGTTTCCAAGGGGGCAGGCGTGAGGACCCTGACGGCGGGCACCTCCGCCTCGTGCTGTTGGGGCACGAGTCACTGATAGGCTGCACACACGCGTGCTCAGACAGCAGCGTGAGCGGGGACAGTGCAGGGGACAGTGGGCTCCTGGGCCACTGTCCCGAGAATCCCAGGGGCTGCGGCCCAGACCGCACAGTTCTGGGAGGAGCTGGGGCAGCGCCCGCCCCCTCCCTAGGGAGTGCACGCAGAGCCGGAGGGTCACTCTGTGGAGCTGTGGTCTTGAGAACCCTGACCCCTCCACAGGGACCGGGGGCCAGCAGCGCCTGCCCGACCGCCCGGCCCGCACCCGGGGGGACGCGAGCTCCCAGGCCTGCCCCCGGGCCTGCTGCCTGGGCGTGGGCTGGGCTGGCGGTCGGGTGTCCCAGATCCCGGGGGCTGCTCCGTGTGCACAGCCGAGGGCTCTGTTGGCTCTGGCGCCTGGGCCCTGCCAGTTGGTGGTTTCCCTGCGTGCTGTTATCACAACAGGACTTCTGTGACCCCGGGCTCCTCCCACTCCCATTTCCTCCTGTCGGAGATGATGCCCTGTGGTGCAGGGTCGGGGGGCCACAGGGGGGCCTGCCTCCTCCTCACCTGTAGTCCCCGACTTGTGCTGGAGACAGGAAGTGCTGGAGGGGGTGTGTGTGGGAGTGTGTGTGTGTGCACATGCGCGTGCAAGTTCACACGCTCTTTAGCACAGCCGTCTGTTTCGAAAGCAGGTCCTTTCGGAAGTAAATATTCAGTCTTAGCCTGCAGCAGTGTCAGAACCAGCGCTAGCAGAGCCCCCGGCAGCGGGCGCGTGAGATACGGACGGAGCGGAGCGGGGACGGGTGCGCAGAAGCCGCACGCCGCCGGGGGGCAGCCGTCTCTCCTCTCCGCAGACGCCCTGTTACGGAGTCGGGGTTGGCGTGCAGTCCCACGTGCCCACGGTCCAGCCCACGCGCGGCGGTGTTTGCAAAGGGACTCGCTGGAGGATTAGGGACTAGGTCACAGGGCCCTTGCAGCCCCAGCGTGTGTGACTCTGTGTGGTCGTGCTGGCCCTCGTCTCGCTGCCTGCGCCCCTGGGGAGTGCTGCGCGCGGGCCACCTGGGAACTGCCCCGACTCTCAGGACTGCGTTGGCCCCGCCCACTTCCGACGTGCCCCGCCCACTCCGAGGGGCGTGCGCTCGAGGACCCACTGACGTCTGCGTGTGTGTGTGTGTGTGTGTGTGTCTGAGAACGGAGCGTGTGTGCCCTTGACTGAGCAGGTGTCTCTGTGTCGCAAAGCCAGACATTCCAAAGTACAGTTTTGGGGGTTTTTTTGTTTTAAGATTTAATTTATTTTATTATTAGAGAGGGAAGGGAGGGAGATAGAGAGAGAGAGAGAGAGAAACATCCATGTGCGGTTGCTGGGGGCCAGTGGCCTGCAACCCAGGCATGTGCCCTGACTGGGAATCGAACCTACGATGCATTTGGTTCGCAGCCCGCGCTCAGTCCACTGAGCTACACCAGCCAGGGCCAAAGTACAGTTTGAAGTCGTCCGTCCACCCAACAGACATAAACGGAGGCTGGGCAGGCTGGTCCGAGGCCCCTGCACTCCAGACCGGGACGCGGGCCCTAGGGTGCAGGGGCACCTACTGATATTTCAGGAACTGATCACCATGCCTGGTCTTCAGTCTCTTCTATTTCTTGTTTAAATGTTTATTTATTGATTTTAGAGAGGGGGAGGAGAGAGAGAGAGGAGGAAAACATGTCAATTTGTTGTACCACTTACTCACTCACTCATTGGTTGATTCTCGTACGTGCCCCAACCGGGGATCGAACTCCCAACCTCGATGCATCAGGACGACGCTCTCACTGACTGAGCTACCCGACCAGGGCTGAGCTTCCATGTTGTTATAAAAGGGCTGCACTGTTGAAGTCAGAACGAGTTCCTGTATTTTTCACTTAGTGATTCCTAAGTAAATGAGTGAGACATTTCCATAAATTCCAGGGAGCCCTTGAGAAGCCTATTATCGAGATAAATGGGGTATGATATGCATTAATAAGCACCTCTATTAATGTGTGATGGAAATAGTAACATTTTCAGGGAAGGAGAGGTGTCTCACTTAAGCCTCCCGAGTTCCCGTGGTCTGACGGCGCCCGCATCCCTCACAACAGGGCCCGGGAGAAATACATCGACTGTGCTCCCCGATGTCGTCTGTGCCCCAAAGAGGCGCTCCTTTATGGAGAAATATTCTAACGAACCGAAGACAGCGTAACCCCTCGGGGCTCTTCCTCCCCAGATTCTATTCTGCAGAGCAGCAGGTAATAAATAAGGTATTAGGCTAGGTTTTCCGTTCAAATGCAATTTCGCCTCCTGCCGTGGAGTCGGCGGCGGCGGCAGCGTTCCAACGTGGCGTCAGCTGGCGTGCAGGGAGAGCAGCACTGAGCCCTGCGGCCGGACTGATTGTTCGGGGCTGCCCGTGGGGAGGGGCCGGGCGGCTGGGCCCCACATCGCCCCACCCCTGTACTCGGCGTGCAGGGCGCAGCGCCACCCCGCAGGCCTGGCCAGCAAGTGTGCAGCGCTCGAGACGGCCGGCTCTCCCTTAGTCAGAGGGAAAGTGTCGTGTATAGCGAACTTTAACACATGGAAAATGCTATGGCAACAAGATTTTTTTAAAATAATGCTTTATTTTTATTTCTGATGAACCTTCATTTGGAATGGCTGTTACCAGCATGGTATCATCTCACACCCTCTCTCGCTTTTCCCCTCTTTCCCATAACTAACTGTTTCAGGAGCTGGTGTTTCACAGGTCATTTACAGAGCTACCAGGACATTTGCCTTGGCAGGAAAAGAAAAATGAACTTGTGGTGGAAGTGCATGTCGAAGTCCCATGACATAGGAGTTTCGTGTAATTCTAAGTCAGGTCTTTCTGCAACCGTGTGAAAGTGTGGTTTTCCTGTGTCATTTACCATTGTTGTTCTTGTTATTGTTGTTGTTGTTATCCGCCTTCTGTTTCTGCTGCGCGCCTGTTACATCCAACTGAAGGCTCAGGATGGAATTCATCCAGTGGTTGTCTCTCTACAATCGTGTGCAAAAATCTAACAAAGCATAGACCATAGGAATCTCAGCAGGTGCAACCCAGGTCATAAAATGATTCTTGAGATGAAAAAATCCAGGTCTTAGTTAATATTGAGAATTATTGTCTTAGCAACAAAATATCGTGCTGAATTTTAAGATATTTTGGGGAAGGAAGCAGAGTTACAAAACTTTTTTATTTGTGCGTTTCCCTGGCTACTTCTCTCTACCTCCCACCCTGCGGACGTTGGATGCCGTGAGCCTGCCATTCATGCCCCACCGCATGCGCACACACACACACACACACACACACAGTTTATCTCCGTGGTTTCGTGAGCCAGCCCACAGAGGGAACCCACTGTGATTTAGGACCTTGGTGTGGTGTTCAGCTTGGTTAGTTTTATTCTATTACATGGATCTTAAATCACTTGGGTAGTTTAAACAGTTTTTAAAAAAAAAACAAATTCGACAGGAAAGGTAAAGACCCAATGGCCCGTATGCAGTAATTTATGAATCGGGCAGCACCCCCCCCACCAGCGGGAAGGGACAGACTCCCAAAGTCGGGCGAAGGGACGAGGAGGGCACGAACCGAAGAGAGAGGGTCCTTGTGGGCAAGGTCACCTCCCCTGGGGCACGGAAGGGGCCCCGCAGGCAGGTCGCCTCGCAGGGCCTACTAGCGGCCCTGGACAGGGTGGCCTCGAGCTGCAGGGCAGGGGTCCGTCAGAGCCGCGGTGGCCCACCTCCTGGTTTCTGCCTTTCGTCACCCTGCTAATCTCAGAAGATAAGCCATTCACAGACAGGGCAGCCCGAGTTTCCTTTGAAGGGAAGTGTCCTCCCCCAAACCTGCTTCTCCAGCACACGGGATGGGTTGGTTCCGTCTGATTCCTGGCGACCCACCAAGTGCGGAGCGGGCAGTGATGTGGGAGTGGAGGCCGGGGTCTCAGGGGTCAGGAGGGCCGCCGGCCTGTCGCAGGCAGGACCCCTGCCTCCTCCCGTGCTTGCGGGCCTGGCCCACCCGCCTTTCTCTGTCTGAGCTTCTCTCCCCACTAAATCACCCCATTAAGGGTGACAGCCCCTTAGCAGCGTCGCCGCGTGGATCCCCAAGGGTCTGCACCCTCTTCTAAAACCCAGAGTAGACTTTGCTTGCAAAGGAGGCAATTTGTCAAGAATTACAACCGTTCAATAAGAAAGAATGTTTCTGTCATTTGAGTTCATTCCAAAGTAATTTCAGTCATATATCACGGAGCTCAACTTTAAATATTTATTTAAGTGCTTATCAGCTCCGTGGGGCTGGCCGCTGACAGGCTGGGGGAGGGCGCGCTGCTCAGCACACGGAGGGTGGCCTGGGGCGGGCGGCGGCCCACGGACAGCGCCGTGACCTGCCCCTCCCGGGCTGCGGGTCCACGTTGACGTTTTCCTCCTGGTTGAATGGAGCGGTCAGTTTAAGGTTCACTGACCAGTTTACTTTATGTTACGTTGGTTCATCTGTAGTTCGTCTCATGTCCCTTCTCGGCCTCGGGCAGTGAGGGGCCGCACCGATGCACACGCTCCATCCGGTAAACAGACGTGTGATTAGCGGGAAGGTCATGTCCTCGGGACCGTCTTTGTGCCCCTGCCTGGGGGGCTCCGGCCGCCCTGTGTCCCCCCTCACCCCCATCGGACCATGTCTCTCTCTCTCTCACGGCGCTGCCGCTTCCGGTGCATCCGTGTGCTCTCCTTTCTCGCCAGTGTCCCTGAGTTGCCCCCGAGGGCCTGGCACCAGCGGCTCGGAGAACATGCCCTGCGGCCCGGACGGCTGCACACGCACAGGCCGCCCGAGGAAGGGCCGGGCGGTAGCGACCTGCGTGCCGGTGTCAGGCCCCGACACGGGCTCCCAGCACGCAACGCAGCAGCCGCGTCTGGAGGGGGCCTCGGAGAGGCAGCTGCAGTACCCCGACTGCTGGTGGGGGAAGGCCTCTCCCAGCAGGTGACCTGGGTTCCAGGAACCAAGTGACAGGAAGCTGCCACCTTGTAAAGATCAGTGGTCAGAAGAGGGGGCCCCAGGGCCCCCCAGTCATTCAATCGGAGGGGGAGAAGGAAGGCCAGCGAAGCTGGTGTGGCGAAGGGGGAGGGGCGGGAACACTGGCCCTGGAGGCTGGCAAGGGGCAGGTCACTAGGGCCTGAGCGGCTGGCGGTAGTTCGTGTGATGTTTTTAGGTGCAGCGGAAAGTCACAGTAGGGTTTTAGCTCCTATTTCTCCTATGAGACTGTCCCTGCCGTATAAAGGATGGGATGTGCAGGTATCATTGTAGCCCCAAAGCCTAGTGCTTGGTAACAGGTGGATGGGTGGACAGAGTTATAGGTGGGTGGTGGGTGGATGGATGGATGGACAGAGTTATAGGCGGGTGGTGGGTGGATGGATGGGTGGACAGAGTTATAGGTGGATGGTGGGTGGATGGATGGGTGGACAGAGTTATAGATGGGTGGGTGGGTGGATGATGGATGGGTGGATGGTGGATGGACAGAGCTCTGGATGGGTGGTGGGTGGATGGATGGATGGTGGATGATGGGTGGATGGACGATGGATGAATGGATGGATGGATGAGTGGACAGATGGATGGGTGGATGGTGGATGGATGGATGATGGGTGGATGGACGATGGATGAATGGATGGATGGATGAGTGGACAGATGGATGGATGGATGGTGGATGGAGGATGGATGGATGGATGGATGATGGGTGGATTGATTGATGGATGATGGGTGGATTGATGGATGGATGGTGGATAGATGGATGATGGGTGAATGGATGATGGATGGATGGATAGATGAGTGGACAGATGGATGGATGGATGATGATGGATGGATGGATGGATGGACAGATGGATGGATGGATGGTGGATGGATGGATGGGTGGGTGGATGGATGATGGATGGATGGATGGATGATGGATGGATGGATGGATGGATGAGTGGACAGATGGATGGATGGATGGATGGGTGGATGATGGATGGATGGATGATGGATGGATGGATGGATGAGTGGTCAGATGGATGGATGGGTGGATGGATGGATGGATGGATGGTGGATGGATGGATGGATGGATGATGATGGATGGATGGATGGATGGACAGATGGATGGATGGATGGTGGATGGATGGATGGGTGGGTGGATGGATGATGGATGGATGGATGGATGGATGGATGAGTGGACAGATGGATGGATGGGTGGATGGATGGATGGGTGGGTGGATGGATGATGGATGGATGGATGGATGGGTGGATGGATGGCCAGACGAATGCAGTAATGGCCCTCCACCCCTGCCACCCTGTGATTTCAGAGATTCTGTGAAAGACAAAGCTTCAAGCTGGTTTGTTTGGCTTTGCTTTTATAACGTGAGAGCTACCCATTGCTATTCGGCATTGCGCTTGCACCCCTTGACAAAAGTAAGCTCAAAATTTGTGATACCTACATAATGAGAATTTTCCCAGCCCCGAGCCTCAAAGGCCACGTCGCTTCCCCTCCCGTCACTAGGCAACCCTGCGATTGGCCCCGCAGCTTGAGCGTGACGGAGTGTCCACATCACTGGGTGGGCCCCCCGTCTGGCGGTAACCCCGAAGCATCACGGGGAGCCAGCGTGCCCCGCACAAAGGTCAGAGGCTCAGACGGCAGCCGGCCCAAGGCAGTGGGACAGGACGGGATGGGCAGGGCGGCTGCAGCCAGGTCCTTCCCTCCTGCGGGACCCGGGGTCGGGTCCGCCTTGTGGGCTCAGGGCGGCCTCCCTGCGGGGCAGGGCGCACCTGGGCGTCCCAGGGCCCCGTCAGTCCAGGTGTGACTGCCCGACAGGGCACAGGTGGCGGCTCCTCCGTGAACATTAGCATAAATCCTCGCCGTTCTTGATGGACTTGTGACGTGAAATCAAGACCATTGTGAAAGTAATTGAGACCAAAAAAGTGAACATTGGAACTTGTATCTGTAGCAGCTACGAAATGTTTTAATTTCTGCTGTTGACACATCTTGGACATCGACTTGCATTAGAGATACCGAATGTAGATTTGAAAAGCACAAGGGCCGTGGCCAGCTTCTGTGACAGGCCCACAGACGGTGCTGACAAGTGACGGCTGTGGCTGTGGAAGGTCCGCAGGGGTCGGGGGTGCTCAGACCCCCACTGGACTGGACGGAGAGTTGAATGAATGAAAGACTCGGTCCTGCTTGGATTCTGGCTCTGGCTCTGGCTCTGGCTCTGGTTCTGGTTCTGGTCTGTGTGGGTTCCAAAGTCCACTAATTCCATAATTTGCAGCTCAGCTCGGCGATACAGACCTCCGTATGCCCTGTGACCTTGGGGGGGTCGGAGAGAAGGCAGGAGGCGGCCAGGGGAGGGACGTTGTATCATCACCCTTTTTCTGTCTGCAGCCACCGGTCACGGAGAGCGGAGGCCTGCCTGCCCGCCGTGGCACGGCTCTGTGTCCGCGTGCCCAGCTGACCTCTGTGTGCGTGGCGCCGTGAGCCCTGCCCCCTGCGCACGGTCGCACAGAGGGGCCGCTGATGCGACTGGAACATGGGATCTGTTTTCCTCTCCAGCCCCCGGAGCTTGGGGGAGGCTCGTCCCCGTCCCATTTAACTGGCATCTGTCTTCGGGGACGGCTTTATGCAGACCAGTTCCTTTCTCTGGAATTCAGCGAACTCCGTCTTCCCGGACATCCCCCTGCCGCTCCCTCACACCCTCGCCCTGGCTCCCGAACCGAGTCCACAGTCCGATGCGGAGCCCGTGCGTCTGAGGGAGAGGCACCGCCTGCTATAAATAGACGCGCCGAGGTGGCTTCGGGCTGGTCCTCGGATGAGTCACATCGGCACATGTTTTGCTTCAGCATCTTGTGGGCTGAGCGTTCATTGGGGTTTGCTCCGACAGTGACAGCGCTGGCTGCAGTCTTCAGGGGCCGGGGCAGGTGGCTGGAGCTCTTGTCCGAAGCTGGGTTGGGGGGAGCTGCATGTTACAGCCAGGGCCCGGTAGCCGGGTGAAGGCAGGCGGCCTCTCCCTCATCTCCCCCTCAGCCCTTCACTTGGAGGTCGCTGGGAGGGGGCTGCCGTGCCGTCAGTGAGCACGGCGCAGTCATGGGCGGGGGGGTCCATCCCGCTTTCTGGGCGAGCAGCGGCACCACGGAGATGCCGTGGACTTGTCACTGGCCACGAGGCCCACGTGGGACAGAACTGGGATTTGAATTCTGACTCCCGGACAGAGTCTGCATCTGAAGCCGCCTGTGAGCCTCCCCCAGGGGGGGGGAGGCGGGGCAAGCTTCGCAGTCATCCGTGGTGTTGGGGGCCGGTGGGGCCGGCCGTGCCCGCTGAGCCGACCGCTCTCCAGG